>NC_041387.1:201077012-201110647 GCF_002162155.2 Triticum dicoccoides | reverse complement strand
TTCGGCGGCGAGGCGGACGGCGCCGGCGGCGGGCGGCGCGCGGCGCGGGCGGGGGCGGCCGCGGCGGCGACAGGCTAGGGTTAGGGTTCGGGTGGGGTGCGGGCTGGGGTGGGGCGGCGGGGTGGGGCGGCTTATAAAGCCTGGGCGGCGAACGAGTCCGGGTCGCCCATGGCGGCCCGAGTCGGTTCGTTTTTTTATATAAATAATTTCGTGCAGTAAAACAAAGAAAAGAAATACTAAATGGACTCCAAAAATCCAGAAATAAATTTTCCCTGTCTTCTAAAAATAAGCCGGATAAGATGAACATTTATTGGGGGCCTAAATGCAATTTTGAAAAACGCACATTTTTCCTAAATTCAAAGAAAATAGTGATAAACTCCGAAATAAAATCTTATTTGATTTTATTATTAAATCATCAACATTTCTTTATTTTGAGAAAATCATTTTATTCCCTCTCTTTTATTTTTGTATAAGAAATATTCGAAGATAAAATAATTAAAATTGAATGATCTTATTTTCAAAATTTGAGAAAACTCAAATATGAAAATAAAGAAATCTCTAACTCTCTCCGTGGGTCCTTGAGTTGCGTGAAATTTCTAGGATCAAGCCAAAATGCAATAAAATATGATAAGCAATGATGATCTATTGTATAACATTCCAAATTGAAAATTTGTTATGTTACAACCTATTTGTTTGTTGAATGTCAGCTTTAAAATATTCACCAAAGTGGGTACTAATAGGCTCCCCATGATTGCTCAATCGGTTGTCCACCCTACTCAAACTGCTTTCATGCCTGAATGAAACATCTTGGAGGGTGTAGTCGTTCTACATGAAACTATCCATGAGCTTCACAAAAATAAACTTGATGGAGTTGTTTTTAAGGTTTGTTTTGAAAAGGGGTATGATAAAGTCAAATGGCCTTTTCTTCAACAAGCTCTGCAGATGAAAGGCTTCGCAGCCGAATGGCATCAACATGTGCAATATTTTGTCCAGGGTGGGAGTGTCAGGGTCAAGGTAAATGATGATATTGGTCATTATTTCCAAACCCTGAAAGATTTAAGACAAGATGATCCTATGTCTCTTATATACCCTTTTTAACATTGTAGCTGATATGTTGGCCATCCTCCTAGCACGGGCTAAGGAGGATAGATATATTGGTGGCATCATCCCGCACATGGTGCAGGGAGGCGTCTTTATTCTTCAATATACTAATGATACAGTTATCTTCATGGAGAATGATTTGTAGAAGGCGACAAATATGAAACTAATACTATGTCTTTTTGAGAAACTTTCTGTCCTCAAGATAAACTTTCATAAGAGTGAGCTCTTTTGCTTTGGTAGATCCAAAGAAAATGAAGACCAATATAGACATCTATTCGGGTATGAGGTCGGCACACTACCGTTATTTATCTTGGTATACCCATTCATCATTGAAACCTCGCTAACATAGAATGGAAAATTATAGAAGATCATTTTGAAGAAAAACTAAGTTGTTGGAAGGGTAAACTCATGTCATAACGGGCACGATTAACTCTAATCAATGCAGTTCTCACAAGTTTGTCAATGTTTATGTTGTCTTTCTTTGAAATACCCAAAGGGGTATTAAAGAGACTTGATTTTTATCGGTCTAGATTGTTCTAGCAGTGTGATGAACACACATGGAAGTATCAACTGGCAAGATGGGACATCTTGTGTAGACCAAAGGACCCAGGCGGATTGGACATTGAAAACATGGAAATCAAAAATAGGTGCTTGCTTAACAAATGGCTATTCAAGTTACAAAGTAAGGAAGGGGTCTGGCAAGAGCTCCTACACAATAAATACTTATATTCGATGACCTTATCCCAGGTGGAAGCCAAACCAACTAGCTCTCCATTTTTTAAGGGCTTGATGAAGGTCAAGTATTCTTTCTTTATGAGGGGTTTATTTGAAGTTGGTGACGGTCAATCTACTAGTTTCTAGGAAGATACCTGGCTAGGAAACAACCGCTTGCGGTTCAGTACTCATCTTTGTATAATATTGTGCGTAAGAAAGACGATATAGTTCAATCAGTCCTTGGTTCAACACCTCTGAACATCCAATTTAGGAGGGCCTTGATTGGCGATAAATGGATGTCACGGCTCCATTTAGTTCATAGGTTGATGTTGGTCAACCTATCTCATGCGCCTGACGTCTATAGATGGAGACTAAATAACAAAGGGGTGCTTGCGACCAAGTCTATGTATGAAGATCTTATTAATACGGGGCTTGTGTTCCATAGAAAGCATATATGAAAATCAAAGTACCTACAAAGATTAAATTTTTACGTGGTTTGTTCAGAGGGAGGTGATCCTCACCAAAGATAATTTGGCTAAACTAAACTGGAATGGATGTAAGAAGTGTTTTTTGTGATAAGGATGAAACAATTCAACATCTTTTTATTTCCTGCCCTTTCGCGGCTTTGATTTGGCGCACGGTTCATGTTGCATATAATTTGCCACCACCAACAAGTATCCCAAATTTGTTTGGAAACTGGTTGGTTGGTATCAACAAAATACTTAAGGGTCATATCCGTGTAGGGGTTTGTGCTTTACTTTGGGCAATTTGGAATTGCCGGAATTACTGTGTTTTCAACAGGTCTCACTCTATTAATTTTTTGCAGGTTATCTTCAAAGCCACCGCATTGATCAGTATGTGGTCATCACTTCAGCGCGGGGATGCTGGGGGCCTCATGGCCATTGGGTGCAACAGTGTGGAGATGGTTTCACAGGCGTTATTCAATCGGTTTGGCTGGCATGTCACTAATAGGTTATGTGGTTAAGTCATCTAATCTTTCGTTTGTACCCACCATTTGTGGTGTTTCCTTTTTCTTTTTGTTGTTTTAATTTATACTATGTATGTTTCAGACCTATTTATTTCCTTTTAATAAAAGTGGTTGTGTGCATCATGATGATGCAGAGGCCTGGGTCTTTCCCCTTTTTGAGAAAATAATAATCTGAAGAGGTGTCTTCTCATGATATTTGTACCTTACAAAGATTCTGTCTTTCTTGAAATTTACCAGGTTCTTTCATATTCTTGCCATTCAATTATTAAAGTTGTTACGCGTATCACATTTCCTATTCTTACCAACAAATTTCAGTCTATTGATTGAGTGCAGGGCTGTAATGATTTCCCACTATCATATCCCATTCCTTTATTAGCTATTGGTTGGTAATCTTATTTGTTGATTTGCTCTTTCAATTTTTTTGAAGTTACTTCCTAATTTTTGTATAACACAGAGGAAGTGTGATCTGACAGATATAACAAGGAAACATCCACGTCTAATTTGTTCTTGATATATTTTATTTGGTCTATATCTCGCTGATCATACCATTTTTATTTGTGAAATTAGAATATTTGCGGTCCCAAACAGTTTGTCGGGCGATTGCATTATGCTCAATGAATTTAATAGAAGTATACCCAGAGGATGCTAAACAGGGAAACAAATTACACTCAATAAATTTAATTTGCTTTGTCAAGGATATATAGGGCAAAAATTCCTCTTATAGCTCTCCTGCTTGTATTTGTTGCAATAATCTTTTGGTCACCATTTGGGATCTTATTATAGGATCCATGTTAATCCCATACATTTTTCCTCTCGAGTCTTGTCGGATGACTGGAATATTACCTCTCCAGGAGCCATACATGTTTATTTTTCTGTTGTTTATGTCTTGGTATTAATTAGTTGTAGTCTCTGAATATTGTTGTATATGCTCTCATACCAAGCCAATTTGTCTCCATGAACCTTGAGTTTTCCCTTGAATAATATTTTTGTTTGTCTTGATGCAAATTTAATGTGTTTTATGTGGCATTTATTTACAATTTATTTTATCATTTTTTTCATATAAATAGACGGGCACGGCAACGCGCGCCCTCAATGATCTAGTAGTAGATGATTAGCCCAGCCTCGCGCCTATTGAATTCAAGCTCTGATATGTCTCCAACATATTGAATTTTTCTCACGCTTTTCCTCTTGTTTTGGACTGTAGTTTGCATGATTTCAATGAAACTAACCCCGGACCGACGATATTTTCAGCAGAACTACCATGGTGTTGTTTTTGTGCACAAATAAAACTTCTCTGAATGGAACGAAACTTTGCGAGCAATTTTTATGGAATAAAAGAGGATTTTTGGAGCCAAGACCCACCAGAGAGGGCCCCTTGGTGGGCACAACCCACTAGGGCGCGCCCCCCTCTCCTGGCGCACCCAGGTGGGTTGTACCCACCTAGTGGCCCCGTTGACGATCCACCTGATACTATAAAATCACATTATTCCAGAAAAAATCAGGGAGAAAGAATTATCGTGATCCACGAGACGAAGCCGCCGCGAAGCCCTGTTCTTCCTCGGGAGGGCAGATCTGGAGTCCGTTTGGGGCTCCGGAGAGGGGGATCTTCGTTCCTGGTCATCACCAACCCATCTCCATCGCTAATTCCATGATGCTCCCCACTAGGAGTGAGTAATTCCTTCTTAGGCTTGCTGGTCGGTGACGAGTTGGATGAGATTCATCATGTAATCGAGTTAGTTTTGTTAGGGCCTGATCCGTAGTATCCACTATGTTCTTAGATAGATATTGCTATGACTTCTCTATGCTTAATGCTTGTTACTTTGGGCCCGGGTGCCATGATTTTAGGTCTGAACCGTTTATGAATTCATCATTATATCCATGTTTAGATCCGATCTTGCAAGTTATAGTCACCTACTATAGTTATGATCCGACAACCCCGGAGTGACAACAACCGGGCCCACTCTCGACAATGACCTTAGTTTGAGGAGTTCATGTATTCATTATGTGTTAATGCTTTGTTCCGGTTCTCTATTAAAAGGAGGGCACAATATTCCATAGTTTCCAATATGGACCCCGCTGCCACGGAGGGTAGGACAAAAGATGTCATGCAAGTTCTTTTAATAAAGCACGTATGACTATTTACGGAATACATGCCTACATTATATCGATGAACTGGAGCTAAGTGCCGTATCGCCCTAGGTTATAACTGTCACATGATGAATATCATCCAACAAGTCGCAAATCCAATGCCAACAAATTTATATTATATTGTTCTTGCTAAGTTACTACTATTGCTACTGCTATCGTTACTGCTACAATATCACTGCTATCACTGTTAATGTTACCGTTGCTGCTGTCACTACTATCAAAACTATTATACTACTGTGCTACTAATCACTTTGCTGCAGATAATTAATCTCGAGGTGTGGTTGAATTGACAACTCAGCTACTAATACCTTCAAATATTTTTTGGCTCCCCTTGTGTCGAATTTGTAAATTTGGGTTAAGTACTTACCCTCGAAAACTGTTGTGATCCCATGTACTTGTGGGTTATCAAGACCTTTTTCTGCCGCCGTTTCCGGGGAGCATAGCTATATTTGTTGAGTCACTTGAGATTATTATCAATTTATCACTATGAAGAATCTCAAGGATCCAAAGAGTAAGATATTTCCCTCAAAGACAAGGGGAGGTAAGGAACTGCCATCCAGTTCTGCTTTAGATTCACCTTCTGTTATGAGTAAACTTGCAACACCACCACCACATGGTATTAATTATGATATGTCGCAAGTTATTGATGATGCTACTTCTACTCTGAATGATGCTTATGATGATTCTAGTACCTTCCTTAATGTTGATGTGCCACTTGGTGAATTTCTTGATGAACAAATTGCTAGAGTAATACAACATGATGTTGTTGAATCTGATGATGAGCTTGAAACTGAAACTCATGAAACACTTGCTAGAGCTATCCCTCCTAGATATGAATTGCCTAAGATACCGGAAGGTTATGTTATGAGTGATGAGGCAACTAGAGATATTCTTGCTTGTAAGTATAGAGATGATCTTGAGAAATTATTACACAGGTAAAAAAACTCTGAATGCTAGAGTGAAATGTGATCCTGAGTTTGCTACTTCACCTATTGCTATTGCTGATAAGGATCATGAATTCTCTGTCAACGCAGAGTTAATTACTGTGGTTGAATCTGATCCTTTCCATGGTTATGAAACTGAAGCTGTTGTGGCACATCTTACTAAGTTGAATGATATAGCCACCCTTTTTACTCATGATGTGAAAACTTGATACTACTTTATTCTCAAATTATTTCCTTTCTCATTAAAGGGTGATGCTAAAGCATGGTACAATACTATTGCTCCTGGTTGGGTGCGTAGTCCCCAGGATATGATTTACTACTTCTCTGAAAAATATTTTCCTGCTCATTAGAAACAAGCTGCCTTACAGGAAATATTTAACATTGTTCAAACTAAAGAAGAGAGTCTCCCACAAGCTTGGGGGAGGCTTTGTCTGATCATCCTCTTAAGAAAAATGAAATACTTGATATCTTCTATAATGGACTAACCTATGCTTCTAGGGACTTCCTAGATAGTTGTGCTGGTTGTGTTTTCAAGGAACGAAATATTGCTCAAGCTGAAGAATTATTGAATAACATATTGAAAAAATATGATGATTGGACTATTCCTGAACCACCGCCTAAACCAACTCCGAAGAAGAGGAGCATATTATATCTCAGTCCTCAAGATATGCAAGAGGTAAAGAAATCTGTGAAAGAAAAAGGTATTAAGGCCGACGATATTAAAAAACCACCTATCAAAGAAATACATGGGCTTGAAGCACCACCACCACCCAATGTGGCAGAGGTAAAATCTTTACTGAAATTCAATGATAGTGATGATCCTCGTAATAAACATTCTAGTAAATTCCTTTATGAGGTTGACAATTACATTAGAAAGCAAGATCACTTCAATGCAAAATGTTATGAAACAATTGAAATATAATTCTGATATGATTGCTCGCTTAAGTGACTTGTTATTTAGAATCTCAAATGATGTTAGAGGTGTTGGAAAACATGCTTCTATGGTTCAAACCCAGTTAGAACAAGTTGCTAAATCACAAAGAGAATTACTTGATTAAATGAATCATAATATACATGACTTTGCTGTTAGAGTTCCAACTAGAGGAGGTAAAATGACTCAGGAACCACTTTATCCTGAGGGACACCCAAAAAGAATTGTACAAGATTCGCAAAGAAATAACACTAGTGCTCCTAGTCCTTCTACAAAGGAAAAGAAAAAGAAAAAGAAAAATGATAGGACTTTGCATTCTTCTAGTGAACCTGAAATAGACAAACCTCCTGATAATGAAAATGAAACTTCTATCTCTGATGCCGAAACTCAATCTAGTAATGAACATCCACCTAGTGATAATGAAAAAGACAATGATGAGATTCATGAAGACACTCAACCTAATAATGACAAAGAAACAAATAATGATGTTGATATAGAACCACCTGTTGATATTTATAACCCACAACCTAAGAATAAAAGATATGATAAAAGAGACATTGTTGCTAGAAAACACAGTAAAGAAAGAGAACTGTGGGTTCAAAAACCTATGCATTTTCCACACAAGTCAACTAAAAGGAAAGATGATGAAGAATTTGAACGCTTTGCTGAAATGCTGAGGCCAGTCTTTTTGCGTACTCGCTTGACTGACATCTTAAAAATGCCTCCTTATGCAAAGTATATGAAAGATATCATAACAAATAAGAGAAAAATACCGGAAGCTGAAATCTCCACTATACTTTCTAACTATACTTCTAACGATGGAGTACCTAAAAAACTTGGAGATCCGGGTATACCAACTATACCTTGCTCTATCAAAAAGAATTATGTGAAAACTGCTTTGTGTGATTTAGGAGTTGGTGTTAGTGGTATGCCTTTCTCTTTTATATAAAAGACTTGACTTGAATAAACTCACACCTAATGAAATATCTTTGCAAATGGATGATAAATCAACTACCATACCTATCAACATATGTGAGGATGTGCCCATTGTTGTTGCTTATGTTAGTATTTTGACTGACTTTGTTAAACTTGAGATGCCCGAGGACGACAACATGTCAAATATCCTTGGTAGACCTTTCTTTAAGACTGCAGGGGCTGTTATTGATTGCAATAAAATCAAGCACACTTTTCATATTAATGGTAATGAGCATACGGTGCACTTTTGTGAAGAAACAATTCCAAGTGAATGGTATTAATGTTATTGAAAAACCTCCGACAAACACTATTGGAAGTTTTCAAATACCTCTACCTACTGCCAAAAAGAAATATGAAATGCTTATTTTTGAGGAAATGCATGTCCCCATTGAGGTAACTTAGTGATTTATGAAAGTTCTTCGGTTTCATGCTAATCAAAAGTGGTTGTTAATAAGACCTGATCAAGCTTATTAATGAATCATTTTTGAACGGTATGAAGTTCATGAATTTAGTAAGCACTACCTTATGTCCCTACCTTTTTGTTTTCTGTTTTTATTAGTTAAATAAAATAAAATGCCATGTTTTGTCTGTTTTTTGAATTTCCCATGCAATAAAAAATGACCCAAAAATAAAAGTTCTCGGAATGCTCTAAAAACCTGATATGATTTTTTTCTGAATATGAAAGAATTTTTGGTGCAAAAATAATACCAGAGGGAGGTGCACGAGGTGGGCACAACCCACCTGGGTGCACGAGAACCCCCGGGCGCGCCCTGGTGGGTTGTGGTCCCCTCGTGGCCCCCCTCACTTATCTCTTTAGCCCACGTCATCACTTACCTCTAGAAAAAAATCCCAACTGCTCTCTCTCCCGTGTTCTTGAGCTCAAACCCGTGAATTTCAATCTCTTTGCACGAAGCTCCATTTCCGAAACTGTTTCGGGGGATTGTTGCTTGGTATGTGACTCCACCATTTGTCCAATTAGTTTTTGTTTTAGTGGTTATTACTTTGAATAATTTGCTACTCTTGGTGCTGTTGTAGATGAGCTTGCATGTTAAATTCTTATTATTCAAAGTAGTTTGAATGCTTGCTATGGCATCTATGTATCCCCAGGAGTAGGTGCTATCAATTTTGTGAAGTTTTGTTGACAAATTTTTGTTACCTCAAAATTTTTATTTTTCAGAAATTGTACACGAACATGAATATCTTCAGGAAGTTTGGCTTGAGGAAGAACTCCAAGGGTGTTATTGGGGAGTCTTCCGATAGTGATCTCCGCCCTCAGAGGTTGGTGGAAGTACGACCATGCGAATGGCCGTTCGTCCTGTTCCTACAAGAGGCTAGAACTTTTGAGGAGTTCATGCAATATATAGCTAATGCCAGCCTCACCGACTTCATCATAGATGAGTGTGATCACCACCAAATCCTCATAAACATCTTTGTTCAAAGTTTTACTTTCCTGCCTAGGAATAATCCTCATGAAGTGAGCTTTGATTCATATGCTGAAAACCGTCAGATACCACTTACTGAATTTTGCAACATATGCATGGTCCCTTCTGATGGGCGCTTGGCTGAGCCTAGGCCGGCCGAGTTTGAGGCCTTTTATCGCACTTCGACGGTCGGGATGAGAGAGGAGTGTCAGCCACCATGACTGCTAGCTTACACTTTCCTGTCATGCATTCTTTTGCTTTATTTGTTGCTAAGTGTCTGCTTGCTAGAAAGAAAGTAGGCGCGCTCAGCGCACCAGACTTTGCTGTTTTACGCCGGGCACTGGAGGGTGACAACACTTATAGCTTGGGAGCTATTGTAGCTCGTCGCCTGCATCTTAATAATTCTCAGGGTCAAATACATGGTTGGATTTTTGCTACTCATTTGGCGGCTCACTTTGAGGTTGAGATACGCCCGCATGACTATCCTTTGACCAAGGTTTACCTAGACCGAGCAGCCATGGATCACAACCATTTCACTGATGATAAATCTCCTGACATCCCTATTCCATATAACCTGGTTTTTAGTGTAAGAACTCGTGATATTATTTCGTTGCTTGCTCCTGCCTTGTTTGATTCTGTTGCCAGGGGCGGATACAGGATTATGCCTGCAGACATCATCGCCTGCCGGAACACTCAGGCTGCTGCAGAGGTAGCACAGGAGGAGCCTCAGCAGTAGGATGAGTGGATGCCCACTCCTTAGCAGCCCTTCTACCCTCCAGGCTACTAATTGACTACCAAGTTAGGCCAAAAGCCTAAGCTTGGGGGAGTACGTGTTTCTCACTGACATTATATTCTTGTCCATATACTTCATTTGTCGGTGTTCACACTTTTTCATTGTATCATCCATTCTTAGATTTATTTTCTTTCTTTCTTCTTGTGTGTTTGAAAAACTTTAGAAAAAACAAAAAAAATTAGTTGTAGCTAGTTTACTTTCTATGCATGCTTAGTAGTAGTGTTAAAAAGAAAATCCAAAAATATTTCCTTGTTCTTCTTTTGCTTGTTGGGAGCTTTCCCGTGTAAATACTATTTTCCTTGTTTTTGTTTTTCCCTTTTATTTGCCCGTTCTAGAAAATCAAAATCTCCAAAAATATTTCAGTATGTTTATCTCAATTTCTTTTCTTTTTACTTGAGTCTTCCCAAGGAGAAGACCACGATGAAAATGTTGAGTGGCTCTCATATGAATAATTGTTGAACTAATAAGAGCACATTTTACCTTGTCTTCTCCTGTTGAATAAAATGTTTGCAGATTCCAGCTTAGTCCATTGCACTCTTGCAATATTATTATTTTCATATCATTCGGCCGTGCAAGTGAAAGGCAATAATGACAACATCTGATGAACTGGTCGTGGCAGAGAGAAACTGGTATGAACTCGACTTGTTCCGTTTTTGTAAATATGTTTAACCTAGTATCCATGATTCAACCCATTATGATTAAACACGTTTGCACTGACAATTAGAGATTATAGTTTCTCATGCCATGCATACGTAGCTGGGAGTTGATAATGATTTATCTTGGATATCAACATAGCGTTAAAATGATTGTGATGTAGTATGATGATATGGTATCCTCCTCTGAATGTTTGAGTGGCTTGACTTGGCACATGTTCATGCATGTAGTTGAATCAAAACCAACATAGCCTCTATGATATTTATGTTCATGGTGTTCATATCCTACTCATGCTAGTGTCCAATGTTACTTACGCATAATGCATGGTTATGGTCGTTATTTCTCTCTAGATGGCCGCTTCTCAATATAAATTGCTAGCCTTCGCCTGTACTAAGTGGGAACTCTGCTTGTACATCAAAAACCTTGAACCCAAAGTAATTCCAGATGAGTCCACCATACCTACCTAGATCCGGTATTACCCTGCCGTCCTAAGTAAATTTGCATGTGCCACCTCTAAAAACTTCTAAAACATATCCTTTTTTGTGTGACTGGATCGTTCATGGAATGACATGTGGTGGTCGGTATCTTCCATGCTAAGAGGGTTATTCTCAGGTCGAGTGTTTATTCACTCGCCATCACACGAGAAAATGGGCGGTAATAGGGATTCCCAATCCCAAACTGCAAACATGAGTAAGAGTTCATCTTTGAAATAATCAAACGAAAGCTCCCAATGGAGTCAAAACCTTTACATTTCCCCTTTGGAACCGCCACTAGCGTGCTTAGCATGGAAGATGTTGATAACTGATGGTCGTGAAGTGAATAAGAAGGGTGCATGTCTCAAAATATCATTTATCTCTGTTTTAAAAATTGAGCTCTGGCACCTCTGCAAATCACTGCTTCCCTCTATGAAGGGACTATCTATTTACTTTTATGTTGTGTCACCACCTTCTAAACCAAGCACCAGAAACTGAGTAGAGCACAGCTGTCATGATTTATGCATTATGTGTAGCTAATGTTGGGTGCATCATGAATGGATCTTTTCTACCATGAATTACAATGTTTAGTCGCTGCTTAAACTTTGGAGGTGCTCTGCATTTATGTTTTGCAGTCTTAGAAAGGGCTAGCGAGATACAACTATTGTCATATTATATCATGGTTGTTTTGATAACGTGTTGCTGTTTGAGATATTTTATTATTGCTCGCTAGCTGATTATGTCATTGATATGAGTCATTATAATCTTTAAATGATATTGTTGACATGGTTAGTTATATTGTTGGCTGAAAACCTGGGTGTTGTTTAAGATTATTTATGCAAACAAGAGCAAAAGAGTTCCTAAAAGTTTTTCTTTCTCACTTTTAGTTCATCAACTGAATTGCTTGAGGACAAGCAACGGTTTATGCTTGGGGAGTTGATACGTCTCCAATGTATTGACTTTTTACTACGCTTTTCCTCTTGTTTTGGACTCTAGTTTGCACGATTTGAATGAAACTAACCCCGGACTGACGCTGTTTTCAATAGAACTACCATGGTGTTGATTTTGTGCAGAAATAAAAGTTCTCGGAATGGAATGAAATTTTGCAAGGATTTTTTACGGAATAAAATAGGATTTTTGGAGCCAAGACCCACCAGAGAGGGGCCCTTGGGTGGGCACAACCCACCAGGGCGCGCCCCCTCTCCTGGCGCGCCCAGTTGGGTTGTACCCACCTGATGGCCCCGTTGACGATCCCCTTGATACTATAAAATCACATTATTCCAAAAAAAATCAGGGAGAAAGAATTATTGCGATCCATGAGACAGAGCCACCGCCAAGCCCTGTTCTTCCCCGGGAGGGCAGATTTGGAGTCCGTTTGGGGCTCCGGAGAGGGGGGTCTTTGTTCTTCGTCATCACCAACCCATCTCCATCGCCAATTCCATGATGCTCCCCACCTGGAGTGAATAATTCCCTCGTAGGTTCACTGGTCGGTGAGAAGTTGGATGAGATTCATCATGTAATCGAGTTAGTTCTGTTAGGGCCTGATCCCTAGTATCCACTATGTTCTTAGATTGATGGTGCTATGACTTTGCTATGCTTAATGCTTGTCACTTTAGGCCCGGGTTCCATGATTTCAGATCTAAACCATTTATGAATTCATCATTATATCCATGTTTTAGATCTGATCTTGCAAGTTATAGTCACCTACTATGGTTATGACCCGACAACCCTAGAGTAACAACAACCGGGCCCACTCTCGGTGGCGACCGTAGTTTAAGGAGTTCATGTATTCACTATGTGTTAAAGCTTTGTTCCGGTTCTCTAATAAAAGGAGGCCTTAATATCCCTTAGTTTCCAATATGGACCCCGCTGCCACGGGAGGGTAGGACAAAAGATGGCAGGCAAGTTCTTTTAATAAAGCACGTATGACTATTTACGGAATACATGCCTACATTATATCGATGAACTGGAGCTAGTGCCATACCGCCCTAGGTTATAATTGTCCCATGATGAATATCATCCAACAACTCACCGATCCAATTCCTACGAATTTATATTATATTGTTCTTCCTAAGTTACTACTATTGCTACTGATATCGTTACTGCTACAATACCGCTGATATCACTATTACCGTTACTGTTGCTACTGTCACTACTATCAAAACTATCATACTACTGTGCTACTAGTCACTTTGTTGTAGATAATTAATCTCCATGTGTGGTTGAATTGACAACTCAGCTGCTGACACCTTCGAAAACTGTTGCGATCCCCTTGTGCCGAATCTATAAATTGTGGGTTATCAAGCTCCCATGTGTACACCCCTTGTGCCGAATCTATAAATTTGGGTTAAATATTTACCCTCGAACACTGTTGCGATCCCCTATACTTATGGGTTATCAAGCTCCCATGTGTACACACTCTTGAATCGAACACACATCATCGCCATATCGAAGCGCACAATCCCTTGGGCCTGTACCACTTGTTTTCACACCTAGAAGTCAGTCATCATCAGCAGCGCACTCCTATGTCACTGTTGTTGAAATCATCAACGTCTTCTACTCTTGACCGCCGTCCCTATCGATCCGCCAAGCTGTTCAAGCCACTGCCTTATATGTATGACCCCATCTGCCGGACTGCAACAATGCTCCACCTTCACGTCGTATCAACCCAGCACACCATTATGTATTGCTCGACGTCCATGTACAACATGATCCTTGTAATGCATTTGCAGGTTCCTCCGAACCTTATGTGTCTGTTGTTGTCCTTGTCGCACACTGAGGCCCTCCCAACAAACTAGATCCACCAGAAAAATAAACCTTCCGTGCAAATTGCACAACTCCTTTTTTTGTTGTCCCTGCTTGATTATAGCAGTTTTTTTAGAACAATGCAACAGTTATTATTGTTTTTGCAAACTAGCGCCGGTAGCTGGGCCGACCCGTCTAATGCTTAACTAGATCCAGCAGGAAAATAAACCTTCCGTGCAAATTGCACAACTCCTTTTTTTTCTTGTCCCTGCTTGATTGTAGCAGTTTTTTTAGAACAACGCAATAGTTATTATTGTTTCTGCAAACTAGCACCGGTAGCTAGGCTAACCCGTCTAAGGCCTAACTTTTTCTGTCGGAAAGTTCGAAAAGGGTATGTCATCCAGGTTCGAACCCGAGACCTCCCTGTTTAGAGGGAAGCGAACTAACCACTAGGCCATCGTAACCGATTGTGCTTACTTACTTCCTTTCCCTTTTTATCCTCCTTTTAGTTCATGGAACATTTTTCCTTTTTTTTCAATGAACGGGGTTGTTTGTTTTTTGTTTCCTTTTTGCTAAATGCATGAGCTTTTTCTTCATATTCATGAACTTCTAATCCAAAACCGATGAACTTTTCTTTGACATCGAAGAACTTATTTTCAAAACCGAGGAACTTTTTTGAAAATAGATGAACTTTTTTTAGAACTGATGAACTTTTTCAACTTTGATTAACATTTTTTCATATTCGATGAACATTTTTCAAAATCAACGAACTTTTTTCAAAATAGATAACCTTTTTTCAGAATTGATGAACTTATTTTAAATTCTATGATTTTTTTTCAAGATTGATGACTTTTTTTCAAATAGATGATTATTTTTTCAAAATCAATGACATTTTGCCAAAAAAAATGATTTTTTTCAAAATCGATGATCTTTTTTCAAAATAGACGAACTTTTTCCAGAATCGATGAACCATTTCCATAATCCGATGATTTTTTTCATATTCGACGAACTTTTTTTCAAAATTGATGAGCATTTTTTAAAGAAATAAATTTTTTGTGAACTGAATGGATTTTTTTATTTAAATCTGTAACTCTTTTTTTATTTCACAATTTTATTTTATAAGAAATAGAAAAAGTGGGCAGTTTTTTTGCTACTGGATCAACAATAGAAAAAGGGAACCGAAAAAACTTGGCTGCTAGCGGGCGGCCGATCCAGTGAAGCGAGCGACCGAACTCAGTAGTAGTTTTTGTTTTCCGGAGCTAGCAAGGCGCTCGTGGGCCACCCATGCCAGCGACGGTGCGAGCGACAACTAGCTAACGGCCGCCTGAAGCACTGCATAGGAGCTCCCCAGTTTGTCGCCATGGGATACCTAGCACCGGCTTGCCACGTTGACTGCTACAGAGTTGCTGCATCCTCGCTTGGGCCTGCCCACGCTTGGGCTGCCTCCCCAGTTTGGGCCACTTCCACCTCATGGGCCTCACGCCACTGAGCATGTTGCCTGCCCTAGCCGGGAGGTCCTATGTGACGCATTCTGCGTCAGCTAGCTGTTGTTTTGTAGAGGGCAGTTCGTTTGTGGGCTTCGTCAATTACCTGGCCCATGATGCGCGCATTGCTCAAAAATTTAATTGTGATCGCAGGGATTCAAACATTGGATCGAGTAATCTAGATGACGTGTTCCTACAAACTATGCTAGCTCTCTTATGTGATTATATGGTAGCACCAAACGTAAAGAACCAGACACCCTACGCAGATCAGAATTAGTTTAGGAATTTCTAAAGCAATTTTTTTTCCAAAAACAAAATATTCTATGAAACACAAACGCTTTGCAACTTTCAGAACTTTTTTTGAAAAACTATAAATTTTTGGATAAACAGGGACATTTTTTGAAAATCATGAACATTCTTTTCTAAACATGAACTTTTTTTGAAATTACGAAACAATTTGTGTGAAACACAATTTTTTATAAAATTCAGAAAACATGGACATTTTTTATAAAATTGAAAACTCTGTAACATTTTCTGAAATTATAGAACATTTCCGAATTTATGAAACGAAATTTAGAAATGAAAACATATTTTAAATGCCTCGAACATATTTTGAGTTTGCCATTTATCAAAAAAAATGATATTTTTTAAATCTGTGAACATATTTTGAAAATGAGAACATTTTTTATATTCCCTATTATTTTGTGAACAAAACGATTTTTGACATTCTGGACATTTTGTGGAAACTTGTGAAAACTTCGAAGCATAACATTCTGAACAAATTTAGAAAACTCGAACATTTTTTGAAAATCCGTAACAATATTTTAAAAGCGGACATTTTCTGAAAACACGAATTTTTTTTCAAATTTGTGATTTTTTTTTGAAAACACGAACATTTTTTTGAAAACCCCAAACATATTTTCAAATTTTCAAACAAATTTGAATTCTATACATTTTTAAAATTTGCGAATTTTAGAAGAAAGAAATAGAAAAAGGAAAGAAATGAAAAGAGAAGAATGAAACAGGAAAGATAAAAACCAAGACAAAAAAAATAGAAGATAAAACCTAAAACAATCCAGCCACAAAAAACAACAGAAAAACCCCGATTCGGGGAACCTTCTAGAAGGTTCCCAAAACCGGGAGAAACCACCCGTACTTATGCTAACCGCTAACGGGACGGCCAGATCGCGTCGCTCGCATGTGAACCCTGTGCAACGTGCATTACAGATATCATGTGCCTTAGCCATCCCGTATGTACCAGTCAAAAAAAATCCATCCCGTACGCTTGTTGCCCAGCGGTTCCGCTGCCGGTGCTACTTCACTTTCCTCCAGGCGCCACATGTGCCTTTTTGTTTTGCCTGATATCATCTGTATTCTTATGAAAATTTCGTAGAGCATCTCTAGCAAATCCCGTATATCACCAACCCACGTTATGCACGAGAGCGCGAGGATCCAATCTAGCTCGATTCCGCAGCCGCGCGAACGCTTGATTTCCATTGCTTCTTGTCGCCACTAAAAATCCTGTCAACACATCGCCTTTTCCTTGCATTTCCTGCACATTAAACAACGTGATTGAACCCACCAGGAAGACGCACCGTTGATTGAACCACCGTTCCATATCCGTGATTTTAATATTGCGACCTCGAAACACCTATAGCTCATGATACTACTTGATCAGAAGCGCCTGCCAAGTTATAACATCTTGATGGAGCGTCTTCCTTCGATTAATCTCCATTTTATTTTCACCTCATGGTATGTTCTTTTTGACAATATTTGCTCCACAGTACAACACTCTATGTCACAGTAACAACAAGTGGCGAGGTGTATTAATTGCAACTTGATTTTTTGGGTACAATCCAACCCTCTCTCTCCAGATCTTCTATGACATTTTTGGTGCAGTGATGGTACCATTGCCATTTTCTTGTTTCAAGTACAACTGTGCAAGAAGATACTGTTGGAGTAGGACGGTATCTAAAGTTAAGTACCAACTATCAAGTGCATTTTATTAAAACAACTCCCTGCTTACATCAACCTGTGATCATCTAAAGCATCATAGAGGAAACACATGATGTTTCAGAAAGTTTCTGTGAGAGACCCTTTCTTCAAAGAATAAAAATAAAATATATGTTTTGTAACATATAAATTGTACAGAAATATGTGTCCAATGTGTTCATATATTCCACCTCAAAGCCAGCGAGAGAATTCATCCAACTGATACTAGTAGCCAGTTGACTTAGTGAATTCACCATTGTGGACTACTTCATTCGTCCGATAATGTAAGATGTTTTTTGACATTAATGTAGTTTCAGAAACTGTCTTAGATTATGGGATGGAGGGAGTAATAAATAATTATATGCACTTGGCATCCGATGCATTTGGAAGTTGAGAACTTGGGATGATAAAGATCAGTTGAAACTTGGGCACCACTTGTACCTTCTTTAAATATAAGAACTATACATATTATTGGTCTGTCTACCTAGATCAGTTGAAACCTAGCTTGGACCTATTTGGCTTTAGGAGCAGGCATAACCTGTATTTTATTGAAGAGATGTAGTTGCCATCCACGAGCATACAAACCACATCCCATTTCTTACACAGGATATGCAATCTAAATCTTGACCCTTTTTAATTAGTAGCAAGCAGATTGCTAGGTGAGCAATAGCGGTTAAGCGCCAAACACGGCAGCGGTAAAAATTAAAAATATTTTCATGGAAGAGGATTCACATCATAGGATACTTTCCTGTCAGGAGGAGAAGAATACAAGATGGTTAAAAGAGTTGTACCTCCGAATCTTATTGCCAGAATCCAAGAAGCCATGAATAAGATTTCTTCATATCCAACATTGGATCAGTACCCTGCACTCGCAACCAAAAATCCAAGGAGAAGCCCAATTATGGTGCCATTTGTTTTGGGCTCCTTGATGTGTATATCGTTCTTTAGATGGCAGGGTGGTGATTGGATGCGAAATGGACTTGCTAAGGGAGGCCTGGACTAAGGAATCCTCGGTCAGCCGGACTATATACTTTGGCCGGACTTTTGGACTACGAAGATACAAGATAGAAGACTTCGTCCTGTGTCCGGATGGGACTCTCCTTTGCGTGGAAGGCAAGCCTGGCGATTAGGATCTGTAGATTCCTTTCTCTATAACGGACTTTGTACAACCCTAGCCCCTCCTGGTGTCTATATAAACCGGAGGGTTTAGACTTCTAGTGTTTAGCCACAACAATCATAACCTCATAGGCTAGACTTCTAGGTTTAGCCATTACGATCTCGTGGTAGATCAACTCTTGTAATAGTCATATTCATCAAGATCAATCAAGCAGGAAGTAGGGTATTACCTCCATAGAGAGGGCCCGAACCTGGGTAAACATTGTGTCCCCCGCCTCCTGTTACCATTAGCCTTAGACGCACAGTTCGGGACCCCCTACCCGAGATCTGCCAGTTTTGACACTGATATTGGTGCTTTTATTGAGAGTTTCACTGCATCGTCACCAGAAGGCTTGATGGCTCCATGAATCATCTACAACAACGTAGTCCAGGGAGAGATCTTCCTCCCCAGACAGATCTTCGTATTTGGCGGCTTCGCCGGGCCAACTCGCTTGGCCATCTAGAGCAGATCAATAGCTATGCCCCTGGCCATCAGGTTAGACTCGGAAGCATGGATTTTGTGTCCGACGTCCGCGGAGACTTGATCTTCGACGGGTTCGAGCCCATGACGGCGGCCCTCGGCCACCATGATGAACATGACCTAGATCTGTCATCGGGCCACACGCAGGAGATAGCACCTATGACCGCCCTGGCCCTAGAGCCGGAGTGGACTGCGTCGTCCGAAGACGGGAAGCTTAACCCCGCCAAGGAGGCCGCAGACTCGGCGGCGCTCGAGCCACACATAGACCCAACATTGAGCGGGGCTTGTGTTACTGGAACCTCAGACTCGTCTCCGGCCATGGGTTCCGGACCGCGTGCATCCGCGTCTATCGAACCTGATTGGGCGTCGGTCCTGGAGTTCAGCTCCGCGGACATCTTCCAGCACTCGCCTTTTGGCGACATGTTAAGCTCGTTAAAATCCCTCTCCTTGTTGGGGAACTCTCTGCCGAACTATGTCCGGCTCGAGTGGGAAGTGGACGACGAAGAACTTTGTGTTGCACCCACCACCCACTTTGTAGCCACTGTCGACGACTTAACCGACATGCTGGATTACGACTCCGAATACATCGGCGACATGGACGACCATGCTAGAGAGGATCAGGAACCACCGCATACAGGGTGTTGGAGAGCCACCTCCTCTTACGACATATACATGGTGGATACACCCAAAGGAAACAACGGCGGCAACAAAAATCCAGTCGAGGATAAACCTCCTGAGACACAGCCAAAGTACCGACGTCAACGACGCCGCTCTAAGCCACACCGTAGTAAAAACAGCAATATCATCACAGGAGAAAATAACACTCTGGATGATGCCGAAAACAACAAAGACCCCATTGAGCCAACCTCCTAACAGGAGGAATGGGAGGATGGGCGAGTCATCCCTGGCAAACACGCCATGAACGAAGACTCAGAGGATAGCAACTACCTTCCGCTCTCCAAGGACGAGGTGAGCCTTGGCGACGAAGATTTCATCATGCTTGAGGAGCCCGCCGAACAGGAATGCTTTAAGAGTCAGCTAATTGCCACTTCAAGAAGCCTGAAAAAGAAGCAGCAGCAGCTTCAAGCAGATCAAGATCTGCTCAATGAAAGATGGACTAATGTCCTGGCAGCCGAGGAATATGGCCTCGAGCGCCCAACCAAAAGCTACCCGAAGTGCAAACTGTTACCACAGTTTGATGACGAGGCGTTGGAGCCCGTCCTACCAAGGTACGATGCGGCTGACCGACCACCACGTGGCCGGGACAGAGCGGCACCCCGAGCCGAACACCAGCCCGAACTACCTCGCTGAACAAATAGAAATACAACAGCTCGGGGATATACACATGACATGCAACATGATATGGAAAATAGAGCAGGTCAGACAAGATCGATCTATGGATCACGGGGGTGTGCACCGACGCGCGATAATGGCCATCCGGCTGAACGTGACAAATATAACCACCTCCGGCCCAAAAACCGCATATGAACTCCATCCGAGCTACGTGATGACTTAGCCCGATATAGAGGTGCCGCACACCCCCTTTGCTTCACTAACAAAGTAATGAGACACGATTTCCCAGAAGGGTTTAAACCCATGAACGTCGAATCATATGATGGCACAACAGACCCCGCGGTATGGATCGAGAACTTTCTTCTCCATATTCATATGGCCTGCGGTGATGATCTTCACGCCATCAAATACCTCCCGCTCAAACTCCAGGGACCATCTAGGTACTGATTGAACAGTCTGCCCGAAAACTTCATTGGCAGCTGGGAGGACTTGGAGGACGCCTTCCTCGACAATTTCCAAGGCACATATATCCGACCTCCGGATGCCGATGACGTAAGTCACATAATCCAACAGCCCGGAGAGTCAGCGAAGAAATTCTGGACTAGGTTCTTAACTAAAAAGAACCAGATCGTCGACTGTCCGGACGCCGAAGCCCTAGCAGCCTTTAAACACAGCATCCATGATGAATGGTTGGCCAGACACCTTGGAAAGGATAAACAAAGTCAATGTCAGCCCTTACGACACTCATGACCCGCTTCTGTTTGGGCAAAGATAGCTGGCTAGGCCGTAGCAACAACAATACAAGCGAGCCTAGCACTTTTGAAGCCAGAAACAGCAACGGCAAGCCCCGACGCAATAGACATAAGCATCGAAACAATGGTGATAACACCGAAGACAGACGGTCAATGCCAGATTCAGTGGCTCTAAGTCCAGTCAGCGGAAGTAGCCATTTAAGAGAAATAATCTGGGCCTGTCCAGTCTGGACCGCATACTAGATCAACCATGCCAAATCCATGACACTCCTGATAAACCAGCCAATCATACCAATAGGGAATGTTGGGTCTTCAAACAGGCCAGCAAGTTAAATGCCGAGAATAAGGAGAAAGGGTCACAAAGCGATGACGACAACGAGGAACCCCGACCATCAAACACAGGGGGATAGAAGAAATTTACCCCCCAAGTCAAAAGGGTGAACATGATATACGCCACCCATATCCCCAAGAGGGAGCGCAAGCATGTACTTAGGGACGTCTACGCGATAGTGCGAGTCGCCCCAAAGTTCAACCCGTGGTCGTCCTGTCCGATCACCTTCGATCGTAGGGACCATCCGACCAGTATCTGTCATGGCCGGTCAGCGGCACTGGTTCTTGACCCAATTATTGATGGATTCCACCTTACTTGAGTCCTGGTGGACGGTGGCAGCAGCCTGAACCTGCTCTATCAGGATATAGTGAGCAAAATGGGTATCGATCCCTCAAGGATCAAGCCCACAAAAACCACCTTTAAAGGTGTTGTACCAGGTGTAGAGGCATGATGTACGGGCTCAATCACACTGGAAGTGCTCTTCGGATCCCCGGATAATTTCTGAAGCGAAGAGTTAATCTTTGATATTGTCCCCTTCCACAGTGGCTATAATACACTGCTTGGACGAACTGCATTCGCCCGATTCAATGCGGTGCCGCACAACGCCTACTTCAAGCTCAAGATGCCCAGACCACGCGGTGTCATAATGGTCAATGGAAATACGGAACGCTCCCTCCGTACTGAGGAGCACACCACGGCCCTTGCAGCAGAAGTATGGAGTAGCCTTTTTAGGCAGAACCTCAATTCGGTAGTAAAGCCCCCGGACACCGTCAAGCGAGTCTGAACTACTCTGCAGCGGGACTGTCCAACTCGTCAAGAGCTTGACTAGCAATTCGGACTCCATCCCAATACCAATCAAGCAGTGACATTTGTGCCGCGCGTACATAACTACGCACTCAAAATACCATGGGCATGGACGGAGGCACAGCTAGACCGTGGTCCATAATGCGGCTCAACCGCCCCTGGACTCGCATACCTTCACTTTTTCTTTTTTTCCAGTTTTTTCCTCTTCTCGAGGCTTTTCTGATAACCTGATCATCAGACGGATCATGGGATGGATACACCAAGAAGGCAAGGAGCTTTGACGTACAAGGGAACCCCTAGACGGTCTCTACTAACGATCGTTATACCAGTTTTTAATACCCGCACGTAGCTAGCCCCGTGTCATGGCATGTCAAATAGCCTTATTTGCTTATCGCATTACTTGTACAAATATGCCTTGACGTATTAATCAAATTACAATGTAAAATAACATGCGGGTCAATATTTGCGGCGTCAGCTTATTATTTCATTTTTTCCTTGTCTTTGTATATATTATAAATTGCACCCGTACACTGTGGTACGCATTAATTTGCCACGGGCTTCATCATACCCCATAACATGGCAATAAAGTCCAAACACTTTTACAGTGCAGTTCGGCACCCCGAACTTGTACCATTATATGCATCGGCTCCGAATCATGTCTTGGTCAATAGTTGGGTTGCCCGGCTCCCGTGCTTACTACCTTACGTTCTGCTATATCTGCTAGGGTAGTAAAGGGAGACTGTGATTGTGTCCCGGTTCTTCCGGACGAGCACCTCAGTAGAGAAATCCGAAAACTGATTGTCATGATGCGGCGAGAGCTGGTCAGCTATTCAAGAGGTTTCAAATCCTTAGAGATTTTTTCTGCATTATGCAAGGAATCGGTTTTTATCCGATTAGGCGTGTATAGCGCCCCAAGTTTGGCCTTCCGAACACCAGGGGATGCACCAAAATTTTCATTGTCAAACTCCTATGGCTAAGTGAGGGTGATAAAGCCGTAGAGTCCGATTGCCTTGTTCGTTGCGCTAAACACCTCCTTTAAGGACCAAAAAGTGGAGTAAAGAGTGTTTAGATTTATCCCGAACACCCCCGTATTATCTACATGGGGGCAGAAGTTGACAACTAGCCAACTCTCAGATTTTATAAACGGCCGCACAAGAGGTAAAATTTTAAATAAACCAGCATTATATGACATAAAGATCTTATTTCATATTATAGGACAGGATAACATGAATGTATTCATGGGAATATAATATCCTTGTCACATCGCTCCACCACAATGCGGGATCCCTCCAGGACACTATCAAAATATAGTTCGGATCAGCGGTGCTCCTTGCCCTTAGGCGGCCCCTCGGTCATCAGCTTCGTGGCGTCCATCTTCGCCCAATGCATCTTCGCATGGGCAAAGGCCGTCCGCGCGCCTTCGATACAGACCGACTGCTTGATGGCTTCAAGCCGTGGGCAGGCACTCACAATCCGCTTCACGAGTCCGAAGTAGCTGCTGGGCATGGGCTCGACAGGCCATAGCCGGATTATTAAGTCCTTGGTGGCTAGTTCGGCCACCTTATGCATCTCGACCAGCTGTTTCAGCTGGTCGCTAAAGGGCACTGGATATTCTAGTCCAAGGTATTGAGACCAGAATAGCTTCTCCGTAGAGATCCCTTCTTCGGCTCGATAGAATTCTACAGGGTAAGATCCGCAAACGCCCCTGGAGAACTCCAAATCCGGGTCAGTAAGAGGAACCTTTCCTTCACATGTTTGCTCTGCATTATAAAAGCCTTACCCGCCGCGATTTTCTTGGCCGCTTAGATTTCTTGGAGGGCGCTCTAGGCTTCGGCTCGGGCATCTTGGGTGCTCTAGCGGGCCTGGGCAAGTTCAGACTCTCGATCGTTAAAATCATGCTCCAATGACTTGTACTTATTGGTGGCGGCCTGGAGCTCTTGCTGGACCTCGCTGAGACGGACCTCCTGCTTCTTGCATGCGGCGCGTTCCTTGTCCACTTTGTCCTTGGCCTCGGCCAACGCCTTCTTGAGGGCCGCTACTTCGGTTGTGGCCCCTAATAAAGTTCATGACACTTTAGTCAGCATGAATCATTCGTCCTTCCTGAATAAATACAAGGGTACTGCATACCTTGACTGTCCTCCAGTTGCCTCTTCACGTGACCGAGCTCTTCCTCGGCCCGCTCCAGATTCTGCTTCAGTCCGGAGACTTCTGTAGTGTGAGTGGTCGTAGCCAGCAGCGACGCCTTCTTATTCACATACACATATCAGATTAGACTCCTGCGAAAATTAATTAATCCTCTGTTCGGCTTTTATTTCTGAACACCAGACAGAGCATCAGGGGCTACTTTCTATACTGTGACATTCTTTTTCTAATTATGTTGCTTACCTCAAAGCCTGTTAGAAGGCTAGTGCAGGCTTCGGTCTATCCGCTTTTCGCGGACTGGACCTTCAGGGTACGGTGTTCGTCAACAATGGAAGCGCCTTTCAGCGCTTCCAGCAACCTGTCCGGTGCCTCTGGTTGGACAGAGGTCATCGGCGGGATAGGCACGCCCCTTCCCTTCAAACGGGGCTGCTCGCCTGATTCCGTAACCGTAGGGGTCTCCAGAATTATATCCGGATAAGGGCCAAATCGAATATGACCCCCATCATCAATATCCATGGGGTCCGCTCCCCCGTATGTCCGGCAGCCGAGGCTTCACCCTCTAACGCCTCCTGGATGGCCGCCGGATTCTCTCCTGGGCCGGGGATCCTTTGGGACGACGCTTCGGTGCCATCCAAGTCCCGAGGAGAGGTGGCCGACGGAATGGTCCCGTTGTCCATCGCCGCCGGGTCTAGTGAATCCTTTGATAAGGACTGCTCAATATGGGACTAGGCCGGACTGCAAATGCATAATTTAAGCACATTAAAACAATAAAGTAAAGAAACCGGGTTGGAATACGTGTCCGTACACTTACGATTCGGCGAGGGGCTTCTCCCTGGGCTTCCACTCCAACTGCTGTTGGTGGCCGCTTTGGAGTTGTCCGGACAAGAAGCTTTCCCTTTCTTGGTCGCCTCGGCCTCCGGATACGTGGAGGCCGTCCTTTTCTTTTTTTGTCCTACAGGGGGGGAGTGGATTTCTTCCTCTTCCTCCTATTCCTCGTCATCTTCGGTGGAGGAGTGCTTGTTGGTGTCCTCGGACGTCACGTCCGAAGTACCCTTGTGGCGAAGACAACTTCTGGTCCGCTTGGCCTTCTTCTTCGCCTTCTTCTCCGGCACCCTGTAAGGTGCCAGAAACAGCATCTTCGTCAGGAGCGGAATCTCTTGGCCTTCAGGCAGTCGATCCGCTCCGATATCTCTATCTAGTCCTAAAATATTCGATAGGGACACTTGGATGCCTTCCTCTAGTATGTGAGTAAATGGTACGCCTTGAAAACACAAGAGAACTTACCGGATTAGCTGGGTGAGTTAGGTCGTGCCCACGATCCTCGTCTGTGGCCGGCGGCAACTCGTTGGCCTTAAAGTGCACCTTCCACATTTCTTCGTTCATTGTGCCAAAGAGCTCTAATAGGGTCTGATGCTTGGCCGGATCAAACTCCCACAGATAGCAAGTCTAGCTTTGGCACGGAAGAATCCGGCGGACGAGCATAACCTGGAGTATGTTGACGAGCTTGACTTTCTTGATTATCATGCTCTGGACGCGCGTCTGGAGCGTTGTCATCTTGTCCAAAGAGCCCCATGCCACGCCTTTCTCTTGCCAGGAGGTGAGCCGCATTGGGACTCCGGATCGGAAGGCGGGGGCCGCCGCCCAATTGGTGTCGCGTGGCTCGGTGATGTAGAACCACCCCGACTGCCATCCTTTTACAGTCTCCACGAAGGAGCCTTCGGGCCAGGTGACATTGGGCATCTTGCCCACCATGGCGCCTCCGCACTCTGCTTGTTGGCCGCTCAGCACCTTCGGCTTCACATTGAAGGTCCTCAGCCATAGGCCGAAGTGAGGTGGGATGCGGAGGAAGGCCTCTGCTATGTCTTGACCTTGCGTTTGTTATCCTTGATGAGGAAAGGGTGATGCAGTAATAGTAGCGTAAGTATTTCCCACAGTTTTTGAGAACCAAGGTATCAATTCAGTAAGAGGCTCCTCAAAAGTCCCACGCACCTACACAAACAAACAAAGAACTTGCAACCAACGCAATAAAGGGGTTGTCAATCCCTTCACGGCCACTTGTGAAAGTGAAATCTGATAGAGATAGTATGATAAGATACATATATTTTTGGTATTTTATAATATAGATTGGAAAAGTAAAGATGCAAATAAAAGTAGATTGAAAGCTTATATGATAAAAGACCCGGGGGCCATAGGTTTCACTAGTGGCTTCTCTCAAGATAGCATAAGTATTACGGTGGGTGAACAAATTACTGTCGAGCAACTGATATAGAAGCGGATAATTATGAGATTATCTAGGCATGATCATTTATATAGGCATCACGTCCGTGACAAGTAGACCGACTCCTGCCTGCATCTACTACTATTACTCCACACATCGACCGCTATCCATCTAGAGTATTAAGTTCATAAGAACAGAGTAACACATTAAGAAAGATGACATGATGTAGAGGGATAAACTCATGCAACATGATATAAACCCCATCTTTTTATCCTCGATGGCAACAATACAATACGTGCCTTGCAACCCCTGTTGTCACTGGGTAAGGACACCGCAAGATTGAACCCAAAGCTAAGCACTTCTCCCATTGCAAGAAAGATCAATCTAGTAGGCCAAACCAAACTGATAATTCGAAGAGACTTGGAAAGATAACTCAATCATACATAAAAGAATTCAGAGGAGATTCAAATATTTCTCATAGATAAACTTGATCATAAACCCACAATTCATCGGATCTCGACAAACACACCTCAAAAAGAGTTACATCAAATAGATCTCCACAAGAGATGGGGAGAACATGGTATTGAGATCCAAAAAGAGAGAAGAAGCAATCTATCTAATAACTATGGACCCGAAGGTCTATGGTAAACTACTGACAACTCATCGGAGGGGCTATGGTATTGATGTAGAAGCCCTCCATGGTCGATTCCCCCTCCGGCGGAGCGCTGGCGAAGGCTCCAAGATGGGATCTCGCGGATACAAAAGGTTACGGCGGTGGAAATTGTTTTTTGTTGGATCCCTGGATGTTTTCGGGGTACGTTGGTATATATAGGAGGAAGAAGTAGGTCGGTGGCCGCCCGAGGGGCGCACGAGACAGCGGGCGCGCCCTGTAGGAGTGAGCGTGCCCTCCACCCTCCTGGCCGCCTAGGCTGCTTCTTGGCTTGCACTCCAAGTCCTCTGGATCACGTTCGTTCTAAAAATCACGCTCCCGAAGGTTTCATTCTGTTTGGACTCCGTTTGATATTCCTTTTCTTCAAAATACTGAAATAGGCAAAAAACAGCAATACGGGCCGGGCCTCCGGTTAGTAGGTTAGTCCCAAAGATGATATAAATGTGTAAAATAAAGCGCATAAACATCCAAAAGGGGGAATATAATATTATGGAAGAATAAAAAATTATAGATACGTTGGAGACGTATCAAGCATCCCCAAGCTTAATTCCTGCTCGTCCTCTTTTTGGGGACAATGCTCTAATATTGATCATCACACTTTTATTGATTTACAACATATGAATTAAAACTCAAAACTGGAACAAGATATGACTCTATATGAATGCCTCCAGCGGTGTACCAGGATGGTGCAATGAATCAAGAGTTACATGTATGAAAAATTATGCATGGTGTCTTTGCCACAAATACGATGTCAACTACATGATCATGGAATGGCAATATGACAAAAGTTATGTGTGTCATGATGATAAACGGAAAGGTGGAAAGTTGCATGGCAATATATCTCGGAATGGCTATGGAAATGCCATAATAGATAGGTATGGTGGCTGTTTTGAGGAAGATATAAGGAGGTTTATGTGTGATAGAGCGTATCATATAACGGGGTTTGGATGCACTGGCGAAGTTTGCACCAACTCTCAAGGTGAGAAATGGCAATGCACGGTACCGAAGAGGCTAGCAATGGTGTAAAGGTAAAAGTGCGTATAATCCATGGACTCAACATTAGTCAAAAGAACTCATATACGTATTGCAATAATTTAGAAGTCATCCAAATCCAAGCACTACGCGCATGATCCTTGAGGGATAGATTGCTAGGAAAAGACCATCGCTCGTCCCCGACCACCACTCATAAGGATGCACAATCCAAGTACACTTCATGTTTCAAATTTGTTACACATCTTTAACCATACGTGCATGCTACGGGACTTGCTAACTTCAACACAAGCATGTTTTCAGGGTACGTGGTTATATATAGGAGGAAGAAGTAGGTCGGGGGCCGCCCGAGGGGCGCACGAGACAGGGGGCGCGCCTTGTAGGGGTTGGCATGACCTCCACCCTCGTGGCCGCCTCGGCTGCTTCTTGGCTTGCACTCCAAGTCCTCTGGATCACGTTCGTTCCAAAAATCATGCTCCTGAAGGTTTCATTCCGTTTGGACTCCGTTTGATATTCCTTTTCATCGAAATACTGAAATAGGCAAAAAACAGCAATACGGGCTGGGCCTCCGGTTAGTAGGTTAGTCCCAAAAATGATATAAATGTGTAAAATAAAGCCCATAAACATCCAAAAGGGGTAATATAATAGCATGGAACAATCAAAAATTATAGATATGTTGGAGACGTATCAGCCTCGCACACGACAATAAATGCCGAGATGTTGAGGATAGAGTTGGGGGCCAAATCATGGAATTCTAGCCCGTAGTGAAACATCAGTACGAGGATGAACGGGTGGAGGGGGAATCCCAGCTCGCGGACGAAGTGTGTGAGAAACACCACCCTTTCTTGGGGCTCCGGGGTGGGGATGATCTGTCCCTTGGCCGAAAGTCGGTGAGCGATATCCTTGGCCAGGTACCCGGCCTCCCGGAGCTCCTTGATGTCCTTCTTCTTGACAGAAGAGGCCATCCACTTGCCTCCTACTCCTGATCCGGACATGATTGGAGTGCTTTTTTGGGAGGAGAAGGCGAGAGCTTTAGTGTTGGAGCTCGAGAATGGATGGGCATAGGAAGGAGAAGGCGTGGGTGAACAAGGATGAATCCTTATCCCTTTATGAAGGAGGTAAAAGTCATGCGCCTCCGTGCTCGCCTTAAAATCTGCCTATTCCCCAAGCGTCGTGAATATAGCACGGCTGGGTTACCCATGCACGTATTGATGAGAATCCCGTGAAAAGGGGACATGATCTCTGCTTCGACAAGACGTGCCAGTGAAACCACACCTCGAAATACGGAGTGGCAAGCTAAAAAAGGTTCGAATAATGACCGGGCAGTGGCGTGATGTCACGCTAAAAAAAGTTGTCAGTGGATTGGACTCGTGAAATATTATCCTCTCTATGGTTGTGTGTGGTACTTGTTTTGCAGAGCCGAACACGTTTTCTATGTTCGGAAGGCTATGTTGGAGTATTTGGAGAAGGAACCCGCCTTGCAATGCCGAAGACAATCCGTGCGCCGGATTCATCATCATTGAACGCTGATTCAGGAGCTACCGAGGGAGTCCTGGTCTAAGGGGTCCTAGGATAGCCGGACTATATACTTTGGCCGAAATGTTAGACTATGAAGATACAAGATAGAAGACTTCATCCTGTGTCCGGATGGGACTCTCCTTTGCGTGGAAGGCAAGCCTGGCGATTCAGATATGTAGATTCCTTTCTCTGTAACCAACTTTGTACAACCCTAGCCCCTCCTGGTGTCTATATAAATCGGAGGGTTTAGACTTCTAGGGTTTAGCCACAACAATCATAACCTAATAGGCTAGACTTCTAGGGTTTAGCCATTACGATCTCGTGGTAGATCAACTCTTGTAATACTCATATTCATCAAGATCAATCAAGCGGGAAGTAGGGTATTACCTCCATAGAGAGGTCCCGAACCTAGGTAAACATTGTGTCCCCCGCCTCCTGTTACCATTAGCCTTAGACGCACAGTTCGGGACCCCCTACCCGAGATCCGCCGGTTTCGACACCGACACTTGCCAAGTACTAACATGTACCACTAGCATAGTAGACAAGATGACGCCCAGATGACTGGAGCTTTTATTGGACGGTAGAACTTTGAGAAGAATGCTTCGCTCATCGTCATCGTTCTTGTGTGCTTTACTCCACCCTTGTCAGTACTTAGTTGCCATGCAAACTGTGCTCCATTTCGACTTCTCCAATTATAAAATAAAATAGCTTTTCAACCGTCATAGGTATAGAAAAGGGCTTATCAAATGTCATAGGATGTCGTTGTTGCTTGCTGCTAGACTTCTAGTAATAACACAAACTAAAGGCCCGTTTGGAACACAATAATTCCATAAAATTCTAATCAGTCTAATTCCCCCCAAATGTATAGCGTTTCAAATAGGACAAATAAACCTGAACCTTGTTTGGTCCATCCATTTGACCAGGTGTGGTGGAGATGGACTGCCAACGGAATCTACACGGCTAAATCAGCATATCTAATCCAGTTCGAGGGCTACACTCGGAGTGGTTTCGCCGAGTTCGTTTCGAAATCCGACATGCCAGGCAAGTGCAAGCTGTTTGCATGTCTAGCAATACTAGGGCACTACAATACTACCGACCTGCTTCCTAAGAAGAGATGGCCCCATAACACAACTTGCTCTTTGTGTGCTGGGCCAATGGAAGAAGTCATTCACTTGTTGGCTACATGCCCCTTCACGCTACAGATTTGGCCAGCCGTCCTTCAGCTTTGCAACCCACCTCAAGTTCTTGCCCCCTCTCCAGCCACGACAATACTCTCACAATGGATAGAACGCACCACTAGTGTGCTTCCTGCAGCGTGATAACCCACAAGTATAGGGGATCGCAACAGTTTTCGAGGGTAGAGTATTCAAACCAAATATATTGATTCGACACAAGGGGAGCCAAAGAATATTCTCAAGTATTAGCAGTTGAGTTGTCAATTCAACCACACCTGGATAACTTAGTATCTGTAGCAAGGTATTTAGTAGCAAAGTAGTATGATAGTAACGGTAACAGTGTCAAAAGTAACATCGTCAGTTTTGTAGTAATTGTAACAGTAGCAACGGTAAAGTAAATAAGCAAAGCACAATATGTGAAAAGCTGTAGGCATTGGATCAGTGATGGATAATTATGTCGGATGCGATTCCTCATGTAATAGTTATAACATAGGGTGGCACAGAACTAGCTCCAATTCATCAATGTAATGTAGGCATGTATTCCGAATATAGTCATACGTGCTTATGGAAAAGAACTTGCATGACATCAGCGGGGTCCTAATGGAAACTAAGGGATATTAAGGCCTCCTTTTAATAGAGTACCGGACCAAAGCATTAGCACTTAGTGAATACATGAACTCCTCAAACTACGGTCATCACCAAGAAGTATCCCGATTATTGTCAGTTCGGGGTTGTTGGATCATAACACATAATAGGTGACTATAGACTTGCAAGATAGGATCAAGAACTCACATATATTCATGAAAACATAATAGGTTCAGATCTCAAATCATGGCACTCGGGCCCTAGTGACAAGCATAAAGCATAGCAAAGTCTTAGCAACATCAATCTCAGAGCATAGTGGATACTAGGGATCAAACCCTAACAAAACTAACTTGATGACATGGTAAATCTCATCCAACCCATCACCATCTAGCAAGCCTACGATGGAATTACTCATGCACGGCGGTGAACATCATGAAGTTGGCAATGGAGGATGGTTGATGATGACGATGGCGATGAATCCCCCTCTCCGGAGCCCCGAACGGACTCCAGATTAGCCCTCCTGAGAGAGATTAGGGCTTGACGGTGGCTCCGTATCGTAAAACGTGATGAAACTTTCTCTTTGATTTTTTTCTCCGCGAAAGAGAATATAGGGAGTTGGAGTTGAGGTCGGTGGACGTCCAGGGGGCCCACGAGGCAGGAGGGCGCACCCAGGGGGAGGGGGCACGCCTCCCACTCTCGTGGACCAGGTGTGGGCCCCCAGGAACTAATTCTTTCACCAGTATTTTTTTATTAATTCTGAAAAGTTGCTCCGTGCATTTTTAGGTCATTCCGAAAACATCATTAGTCCGGGTTAGTCTCATTCAAATCATGCAAGTTAGAGTCCAAAACAAGGGCAAAAGTGTTTGGAAAAGTAGATACGTCAGAGACGTAGCACAACGACAAAAAAGAAGTGGAACGCCCTGGTGCAACTCATTTGGTGGTCCACATGGAACGAACATAACACCAGAATATTTTGGAACCAACAATCGCCCGTGAGGGCAGTGGTGGAGCAGATGATTGAGGAAGCATGTGTGTGGCGAGCCGTCGGTAGGAGCAAAGCGAGCTCCCTGCTTAATAGACCTAGGCACTACTAGGAAAAGGGCTATAGATGGGATGGACACTAATGGCGCACTGTACATGTGGTGCGCCATTACTAAATACTAATGGCGCACCATGTGTTGGTGCACCATTAGTGTGTAATTTTTTTTAATTCAAAACTACTAATGGCGCACCGTGGGTGTGGTGCGCCATTACTAGTTGAAACTAGTAATGGCGCACCACTCCCACGGTGCGCCATTAGTATTTTGGCCCAAACATTCCCCCGAATGCACCCCCCCTCGTGGATCGCCTTTTCAGTTTTAAAAAAAATAAAAGAAAATGATGAAAATGTCAAAAAAATAAAAGAAAATAATACTCCCATGTGATATGTGGTCTAGTTGTTAGCAAAATTTACAAACATGAATTTTCGACTTTTTTGCAAAATCTCTCGAGAATTTGTAAAAATAGGCATAACTTTTGCATACTAACTCGGATGAAAATGTTTTTATATGAAAAATCATCTACTCGAAAAGTTACATCCAAATTTAACGGGGGGAACCCCGTTAAACATTTTCAAAATCCTCAAAAACCTAACAGAAAAAAAGTTACGAGGCTTTTAAGATCTGGAGAGGCAAAAAAATTCAAAAAAATTCAAACTTACTTATGGCGCACCTGCCCGTTGTGCGCCATTACTATCTTCCCGCCTTCAAAATTCAAAATAAATCAAAAAACTAAAAAAAAGTTACTAATGGCACACCTGCCCGTGGTGCGCCATTAGTATCTTCCCGCCTTCAAAATTCAAAATAAATCAAAAAATAAGTTACTAATGGCGCACCTGCCTGCGGTGCGCCATTAGTATTTTCCCGCCTTCAAAATTCAAAATAAAAAAAATAAAAAAAGTTACTAATGGCGCACCTACCCGCGGTGCGCCATTAGTATGCCGTATATATGGCTGGGCTTGTCCTCTCCTCCTTACCTCTTCATTCTTCTCCTCCACTCCACCTCTCCTCCACTCCTCCACTCCTCCACCATACTACCCTCCTCCTCTCCGGCGACCTCCTCCTCCTCCTCTCCGGCGACCTCCTCCTCCTCTCCAGTGACCTCCTCCTCCTCTCCGGCG
>NC_041387.1:201066517-201076640 GCF_002162155.2 Triticum dicoccoides | reverse complement strand
CTCCTCTCCGGTGAGCTCCTCCTCCTCCTCTCCTCCCATCCCCTCATGGTTTCTCCTTCCTCTTCTCCGATGCTCCGATGAAGTCCTCTCCGGCGACCTCGTCCTCCTCTCTGGCGATGCTGCGGTCACCCACTCCTCCTCCTCCTCTCCGGTGAACTCCTCTCCGGTGAACTCCTCTCCAGCAAAAGAACATGGCAAAAGAACGTACATGATCCAAAAACGGGAACAAAATTTGAAATAATATCGTGCAAAAAATGAGCCAAAAAAACAAGCAAAAAATGGGCAAAAAAATCGCGATCCAGATCCAAAATCAAAATTCAAATATAGCAATGGCGCACGGTGGGGGTTAGACGGTGTGCCACTACTATTTTCCTGCCTTCAAAATTCAAAAATACTAATGGCGCACCGTGGCCTATACTAATGGCGCACCAGTGGCCTATACTAATGGCGCACCGAGGCCTATACTAATGGCGCACCAGTGGTGCGCCATTAGTATACTAGATACTAATGGCGCACCACTGGTGCGCCATTAGTAAAAAATACTAGTGGCGTGATACTAATGGCGCACCAGTAGTGCGCCATTAGTAGGCAAACCTGGTGCGCCATTAGTAGGCGTTTTTCTAGTAGTGAGGGAACCTGACTAAGGACCTACATTAGTTGTTGTACTTGTACTGGTGTAGGCATGTCCAACGGTGCATGTGTTGGACATGTACATCCCATGTAACAAACTCCCCTGAACCCCCAAATATCAATGAAAAGCTGCTCTCAGCATTTTCTTTAAAAAATGGACTTGCCAAGTACTAACCCGTACCACTAGCATAGTAGACAAGATGATGCCCAGATGATTGGAGCTTTTATTGGACGGTAGAACTTTGAGGAGAATGCTTCTCTCATCATCATCGATCTTGTGTGCTTTACTCCACCCTTGTCAGTACTCAATTGCCATGCAAACTATGCTGCATTTGGACTTCTCCAATTAGAAAATAAAATAGCTTTTCAACCCTCATAGGTATAGAAAAGGTCTTATCAAGTGTCATAGGATGTTGTTGTTGCTTGCTGTTAGACTTCTAGTACTAACACAAACTAAAGGCCTGTTTGGAACACAAGAATTCCATAAAATTATAATCAATCTATTTCCCCCCAAAAGTATAGTGTTTCAAAAAGGCCAAATAAATGTGACCTTGATTGGTCCATCTGTTTGTGGGCCATTTTCTTGCAAACTTCAGTAGAGAACTAGAGATCTGTATGGAGGAAGAACTCTGCAATGGCCAGTAAATTCTCATGGGTAAAGAAACCCTTTACTGAAATTTGGAACTATTTGCAGTTCTGCAGTCAAATTCATGGGACCATCTACTCATACTATCATTTGTCAATGGAACACATAACTAGATAGTATACCTTATCTTGGGAGCCTGCCCAGATTTTCTGTGTCATTGCCCTGAGTCCCACCGTGCCCCTGCCTTTTCCTACAACCATGCCTCTATTCTATTTGTTGATGTCTTTGTCTTGTCGCATTGCATCAACTTTAATAATGATGGTTGTGTGCATCGCAATGATGTAGAGGCTCAGGCACTAATATCCTTTAAAAAAGCTCATGAGAGTATAACTTTTCATAGAAACAAAGTTAGAATTGTTTTGCCAGTTACAAAGTTCTGATTTCTTTGTGTCCTATACTCCTCAACATAATAAAACACAAATATGAAGAGCAACACACTTCCAGCAGATCCATATAAGATTTGGAAAAAGTGCAAGACTCGTTTTCAGGAATAAGGGTACCAGGAATCGATAAAATTAGTAGCCCAAGAAAACGATTCGAGTAAGTACTCTGGCGGCGCTTGCCAGGCAACGCCAGTGGCCAACCCTAGCCCCGCAAGCAACTAACCCCGACGGGGGTCTTCCCAACGCAGCTACGGCCGGCCTACACCGTGGATGCGGGCAGCCCCAATACCAAATGGTGGTTGGGGATCTCTCAAATAGTGGTGGTTGCATTGTTTGGGGCGATCATAGCCCGAAATATGGAAATCATGGTAGCGTACCGCGGTCCTTTCCCATTGCGGCAAAGGACATATGGTGGCCACCTAGCCTGCATCATGTACGATCTCGACATGTGCAAGTCTGCTGTGGGTGTTACCCGTGGCGGCACATATCTGCCTTTCGTGCTCTAGTTCCGGCAGCGTCGGCCCAAGTGGTTGTTGTGTAGCATCATGCACTAGTTAACACAATCAAAAGTGTGAACTAATTAAAAAAGGCTAGGCAATCACATATATATATATTTCAACACGCTTTCTCACATGTGACATGAGATGAAGCGCAAAGCACCACCCAAGTGGATGGGCCTGAACCTAAGGGGGTTAGGCGCGTTCCGCAAGGAGGCTAAATGAGCCGGAGAGGCGGACCGATGGAGGACGCGTGGATGGAGCACCACTCAGGTCGCAACATGGAGCGCCTACATAACGAGATGGGGGAAGAGAGAGAGCGCACCATCCTATCGACCCACACACAAAAATGTACCAGCAAACCCATTGACTGTTGTCAGTAGAAAAATTCAACAACAAGACATCTTCATAAAAAATATAGCTACCAACACTTAATAGTCCATTCGACAACACAACAAATGCCTTCAAACGCTGGCACCACAGACGACCCGGTCACTGCCTCTCCTCCCCAATTGGTTTTCCAGCGAGTGGTGCGAGGGCTATTTGATAACACCATTTCCACCCCTGGATTTTCTAAATCAAGGCCCCTCCACGCCACCTAACTGTCTCTTGCCTAGACAAGACATGCGACAGTAGCAGACTTGCAGTGGTAGCATTTCTACTAGTGCCCACATGCCCCCTCTCTCTCATTCCAAAAACAACTATTCATTGATGGGGTTCTTCCTCTGATATATTATTCTATCTCCTTGGGTGATCTTGGAAAGAAGCCCTTTTTTCAGGCTTTCCCTTTCCAGTTTGGTGTGAAGCACTTTCTGGTGTATAGCTTAGCTTTGCTTGTGTGCTGTTCTTGAGTGGAATAAAGCTAGAGTTGCATTCTTGTGGCTTAGGATAGGTAAGATTCTTCCTTCTTCCACAGCCATGTGATGCATGAAGCTTTGAGCTTTCGCAATTGCTTCTAGCCACCTCCCACTCCAATCTTTAGCCATCAAGATCCAAGAAAGATCAGGACCAAAAAGTATTGAGCTGCAATCATTCTGAGCTGCATTGTAGTGAGGAAATGTCCCCAAGCTTGGCTCGCTCTTTATTCCTCATATTATCTATCCTTTTCTATAAAAAATCTGTCCTTACTCTAGCACTAGATCAAAGACCAAGAATAGAAACTCCGTGTTTCCCGAGGAATCAGGGGCAGGAGGCTCAAGCAACAGCAGATTCTCTTCAAGGTACTTGTAAATTATGCTGGATTGGTGATCCTTCTTGTGTTCTTTTTGTCCATGTGGTAACTTCTATGCCAATAGATTCCTCTATCTTGTTCTGAAGAAGATATTTCAGAGAAGCCTCTATATTTAATTGGGTACAAGAGAAGCTATAAATGCAACAATCACAAGGTATTAGAGAAATTATGTACTTTCTGTTCTTTAGCTGGGTAGATTCCCTTTGAAGTACTCCACACATATTTGATGTCTTCATGCCCGCACAGGGCCAATCATTGCAAAGGTGTTTGGAATATATTCCCTCTACTCTTGTCATTCTTTGCTTGTAAGGAGTTGTTTCATATTCCTTCACAAAGATAATGCTGATACTCTAATTCCTTTTCCAGTTCTTCTCTAAGTATGAAGCAGATGAAGCTTCTCTGAGGAAGGAAGGAAGAAGAATCTCCTAGTTTCTTTGCATGGAGAAGGAGGACATGGAGGGGCATGTGAATGTAGTGCTGCCACAGTAGAACCTGAGCCCAGATCTCCCCAACAGTGGAATCGTACCTTGCCATGAGAAGGAAATCTCAACGCTACAAGGTTGAGTCCACCACACTCTCCTGCTGTTTATTAAGTCCATTCATGTGACGATTCACCGAAACAAAAAGGGAAATGTTTCCCTCTGATGGACCGGCCGGGTTTCGGCCGGTCGCTTCGTCGCGCGAGGCACTGGCATGTGGGACCCATGCAGAAGATTTTTGACCACCGCTGGCCACCTATCTTATCTCTTCACGTGATCCATTTTCATCCCCCACCCACTTTGTTCCCCACCGCCTTTTCTCTCTCTCTCTCAATACAATTCAAGCGGCAGCAACGACGACACCCACGAACGACAACGGTGCTGCGACGGGGAGGTGGGGACCGACGGTGACGGGGATGCTGGAACTAGCAGCAATGGATGCTGCAACTGTCGGCTGCTGGAGCTACAATGACCTCGACCAGTGGCATGGGGGAGGGGCACCACCGGTGCTCAAGAAGATGCAACCTCGACCGGCCATGGCGGGTGTGGGGACGGCGGTGGCAGTTTGCTATAGCCGCCCCTGGCAGACGCTGGAAGCAACCATGGATTTTGCTGGAAGCATCCATGGTTTTTGCTGGATGGCAGACGCGGGCACGCAAGATGCTACAAGCACGTGTCGGCGAGCTGCAAGCGTGGTTTGGAATAGCTTCAAGCCGCGAACCAGGCGGAACTGTGAGAGATGAGTGGTGGGCAGTGTGCTGGAACCAGATTCCCCGTCACTGCTGGCACGTTATTTTTGCTGGAGCCATTATTTTTTTGCTGAAATTAGTCTAGTTTTTTGCCACAATCATTGTTTTTTCTGCTGGAACTAGTCTAGTTTTTTTGCTACAATCGAACACTGAATCTCCAGCTGAGTCTACTTTTTTGCTTCCACCATGTTCTATTTTAGATGGATCTTGTCATTGTTTTTGCTTCCACCATGTTCTAGTTTTTTGGCACCACATTCAGAGTTGCGACCATGGGGGCGTCGTCGGGCTGCCGCCGACGAGTTGTCCGGCACTGCGCTAGAAGCATGCGTAGGATTAGGGGGGAGGAGGAGGTGCGTGGTTGCAGGGCATGGACAGGGGGGAGACGAGGTGATTGGGGGGTGGAGATGCAGCGACAGCGAACTCTGACCCACGGTGGGGGCGGTGACCTGCATTGTGCGGGGTAGGTGGTCGTGGGGTGGGTGGGGCATGGTGGCTCGATTTATGGGGTGAGGGGATTTTTTCTCTTAATCGCTTCAAACGATGGGTGGGGGAACGAAGCAGGGAAGATGGCGGACGGGATGCCTTGCATCGTACAGCGTGTGGATGCGACCGACCCAAATTTGGGCTAGCACGCCAGTGGAGATCAGCGCCCAAGCAGAAACCACCAAATAATTCTTTCGGCTCGGTGGTGTTTCAGGAGAGATTTATGCTCTGAGATCGAGGCAGAGGCATCTCAGCCGGACAAGACATGAGGCACTGGACAAGTTCATAGACCTGAAAGGTACCTCCTTTGATCCTAGAACTAAATAGCACTTGTTGTTCTCCCCAGCATAGATTTAGAGTTAGTATTCCTTGAGACTCTAAGAAGCTGAATTTGGATAAATTCAGGAAGTATCATGGTGTTCTGCAGAGTCTGGCTGTTAATCTCAACCAGCAACATCAAGATCAAATCACCTGTTACTGTCGAACAAGAGAACATCGCAGTTCAAGCAGTGGGGATCAAGAAAGATTTCAGTGTTGATCTAGTGTTTGACCAGGAGTCAGCGCAAGGTAGCTTCTCGATTGATCTTGCCTCACTACATTTTCACTTCTTATCTATCATCTTCAAGTGTAACTGTTGATGATGCATATGATGTGTTCCATGAGATGAGAATCTGCCAAAACTAGTCGGGGGGGGGGGTTAATATAATCAGGAGGAGAGATGAAAAGAACAATTACAATTTTGATGGACGTTGGTCTATGATGTTTAACATGATTATCGAGAGTCTTAATTTGAGAGCAATAGAACTCACTGGTAGACAATTTACATGGGCCAACTTGTTACCCATTCCGACTTATGGAAAGTTGGGTAGGGTACTTGCTAGTGTGGAGTGGGAAGAAAAGTATCCTTCGGTATCGGTCCATGAGATGCAGAGAGCGATCTCAGATTACACACCACTTCTATTAGACTCGGGTGAGGCTACCCATGTGGGAAATAAAAATGCCTTCTCCTTCAAACAAAGCTGGTTCGAGAGAGAACGATTTTTGGAGATCATTGCACGCGAATGGGCTAAGCCGGTTAGTGGAAGGGCGCAAATTGAGAGACGGCAAAATAAAACTAGACATCTCCGACAGTTTTTGAGAGGTTGGGCCAGAAATGAGAGTGGGATTTACAAACAAGAAAAAGAGCATCTTACTCAATTAATTGAGGCACTAGGCTTAAAGGCTGAAGACACTGTTCTTACGGTTAATGAGCAAAGATCCATGTCTGAGGATGAGCAAGGTCTATGAGATCTCTTGAGAGAGGAGGAGCTCAAGTGGGCATTGCGTGCTAAAACGCTTAAGGTTGTCCAAGGGGACGACAATACACAATTCTTCCATATGGTTGCAAATGGTAGACATAGGAAGAAGAAAATCATACAGCTTGAACAGGACGAGGGGACAATAGTGGGGCATGAAAATTTGAAAGCGTATATCTCTAATTACAATAAAAAACTTTTTGGACCCGCGAATAAAAGTACGGTGACACTAGATAAATCTCTGATTGAATATGTACCTCAATTAGACGCAGCGGAGAATGATATTCTCTCTGCACCGTTTACTGAAAAAGAGGTTATTCAGGCAATATCACAAATCAAACCGAATAAAGCACAAGGACCAGATGGGTTTCCACTTGAATTATATAAGAAATGTTGGCATATTATTAAAGATGATCTTATGCCTATGTTTCATGATTTTTTCAACGTCCATTTAGAGCTGTTTCATCTTAACTTCGGCACGATAGTGCTGTTACAAAAGAATGATGAGGCAGTTCAAATCAAACAATTCCGACCCATATGTCTGCTGAATGTGAGTTTCAAAATTTTCACAAAGGTTGGAACCAATAGATTGACACAAATTTCTCATTCAGTGATCCAATCAAGATAGACAACGTTCATGTCGGGGCGACACATACTAGAAAGGGTGGTCGTTCTGCATGAAATGCTTCATGAGATTCATTCGAAGAAACTGGATGGGGTTATCTTCCAAGTGGATTTTGAGAAGGCGTATGATAAATTAAAGTGTCCTTTTCTTCAGTAGGCAATGCACATGAAAGGTTTTAGTGAAGCCTGGAGGAACCAAGTGGATACCCAAGTCCAGAAGGGTAGTGTCAGAATCAAGGTGAACGATGATATCGGTCATTACTTTTAGACACATAAGGGGTTGAGACAAGGGGATTCCATGTCTCCTCTTCTGTTTAATATTGTGGCAGATATGTTGGCTGTCATTATTGGCATTCCCAAGCAGCATGGCCATGTAGAGGGGTTAGTTCCTCATCTAGTCGATGGAGGGGTATCCATTCAACAGTATGCTGATGACACTATCCTATTCATGGAACATGACATGGCTAAGGCACGTAATATGAAACTTATCTTATCTCTCTTCGAACAATTGTCTGGCTTAAAAATTAATTTTCATAAGAGCGAGTTGTTTAGCTTTGGGAAGGCCAAAGACGAGGAACACACTTATAGACAATTGTTCGGATGTGAATTAGGTGCTTTACCATTTAGTTACTTGGGTATACCGATTCACCATCATAAGTTATCCAATAAAGAATCGAAGTGTATTGAAGAACGAATTGAAAAAAACTTAGCTGCTGGAAGGGCAAGCTTATGTCATATGGAGGTCGGCTAGTCCTGATTAACTCGATACTGACTAGTATGCCGATGTTTCTACTTTCGTTCTTCCAAATTCCGAGGGGTTCAGAAGCGACTTGATTTCTTTAGATCTCGGTTCTTCTGGCAGTCTGATGAGGCCAAGAGGAAATACCATCTCGCGCGATGGGATATTCTTTGCCGACCTAAAGACCAAGGGGATCTCGGTATTGAGAACTTAGAAATTAAGAATAAATGTCTTATGAGCAAATGCCTATACAAGCTAGAGACAGAGTCGGAGGGTATGTGGTCACAAATCCTGCGCAATAAGTATTTACACTCGAATACACTAGCCCATGTTACCATGAGACTGACCGACTCGCCATTCTGGAAGGGACTTATGAGAACAAAGGACTTGTTCGTTCTTAGGGTCAAATTTTTGGTTGGCAATGGGATGTCAACAAGATTTTGGGAGGATACATGGTTAGGAGAGACGCACCTGGACGTCCAATATCCCAGCCTTTATAATATTGTGCAACGTAAGGAGGATTATGTAGGCACAGTCCTTCAAACTATTCCCTTGAACATTCAGTTCCGACGTGTGTTAGTTGGTGAGAGATGGACTGCCTGGATGCATTTGGTTCGGAGAATGATAGAAGTTCAACTCTCCGACCAACCGGATTTGACACAATGGAAGTTAACTAAGAATGGAATTTTTACGGTGAAATCACTCTATATGGATTTGATTAATTCTGGCCCAATCTCAAGATCATTGTACATGTGGAGGGTTAAGGTTCCTTTGCATATTAAAATCTTTATGTGGTTCATCCACAAGCAAGTGATACTCACAAAGGACAACTTAATCAAAAGGAGATGGTTAGGAAGTTCGCGGTGTTGTTTTTGTGATCATGATGAAACAATACAACCCTTATTTCTTGAATGCCCACTTGCGAAGTTACTTTGGAGAACGATTCATATAGCTTTCAACATTAATCCTCCAGTCGACATTGCGTCATTGTTTGGGACGTGGTCAACTGGGGTTGAACAGATTACTGCGACTTGTATTCGGATTGGAATATGTGCGCTATTATGGGCTATATAGAACCGCATGAATGATATGATTTTTAACAGACAACACACTTTCACTTTCTTGCAGGTCATCTTCAGAGCCAGAAGTTGGATCCATACGTGGTCCTTACTCACTCCTACGGACTCCAGGGAGCCTTTGGTTACTGGGTGCAACCAATGGGAGATGGTAGCTCGGGTTATATTCAACCGGTTCGGATGGCGCTCGCATAATAGGATAGTAGTCTAGGGAGCTTATCCTTCATATTACCGTATCGGTTGCCTTTGTCAGCATGAAATTTTCCTTTTTACTTTGCTCTGCTCTGTTTGCGAGCTATAAGACTATTATGACGATACTTCATGGATTTTTAATAAAATGGCTGCATGCATCATCATGATGCAGAGGCTAGGGGCATGCCTCCATTTCTAAAAAAAATTAGGTGAGGCCAATCCTCCGATCTTCACTTGACGGGCACAACGTCTGCATCCTTGCTTTTGGCCAAACTGGGAGGAGGACCTATACAATGGTCAGTTGGTGCTTGAGCTCAATTGATTGAGTTCAAGGCAATATCTGAAATATGCTTTGAAACTGCTAACTACTTGCAGGAAGGAACTAGGGATAACCTTGGCCTTGTGCCTCGAGCGATCCAGGAACTGTTTTCTCATGATGCTCAAGATACTTCATGCCTTGGGAGGATACATGATGCTTGAGGTCTACATGGGAAGTCTCAGGGACTTGTTGGCGCCAAGGCAACAACCTCTCTTCAGGTCCATGGAAGGCAATACAACTTGGTAAGACCCATCAATGCACTTGTAAATTAGTATTCCCTCTGTAATAAAATATAAGACGTTTTTTAAGACTCGTAGTATATTGCCTTCAATTCTAAAAGTGCAACAAATGCACTTTTTTTGTGTTTTTCAGTAACCTCAGCATTCTAGCAACCACAATTGGTTCTATCCAAGTCGAGGGGCTTACTGATGTCGCAGTACGGACCTCAAGAAAGCCAACCAGTGGTACTGCAGAGGGCGGCGATCCCGGTCGACATCCTGGACAAATGTCAACAATGTTTCAAGCCGATCACATTGGTGGGTTGGTCTAGACAGAGTTTCAGCTTGTGCAGTATGTAGTGGTAATGTCGTGGTACTAAGTCTAATAGTAAGAATAGGGGGTACATATGAGGAGGCAAGGCCCTTGCTACGGCGAGGATGTACACACGAGTTTTACGAGTTCAGGCCCCTCTTGGAGGAGGTAAAAGCCCTACATCTCGGTGCCCTGAGGCGGTCGACTGGAATATGGATGTGTGTGTTACAGGGGGTGTGAACCCTTGTA
>NC_041387.1:200987410-201066209 GCF_002162155.2 Triticum dicoccoides | reverse complement strand
AAGATAGGGCATTACTGGTAAAGCCAACTATAAAGTGTATTTAATGACCTTTAAGGCTACGGAGTAAATGTCCGATAGTTGCTGTCCTGAGTGACTCCTAGTCTTCTATAGGTCAAGTTGTTTCTCGTATAGTCGAATGGTTTGGTCTTGGTCGAGTGGTATCAGTAGGGAGGGATACCCGAGTGAGATGACTGGTCGAGTGGATTACACTCGACGGCTTTGATTGGTACTCTCTGTTGTTCTTTGAATGTCTTTGCTTCCAGGGTAGCGACCTTGGGTATGGCCTATAGGTCAGGCCTATGACCCTACCCTAGGTCCATGGCATCGTGATTAGCCCCTGAATGGATCAAGGTCTGAGTGGAAAGACGGTGGAAGTTGGTCGTGCCTTGGCTCTTGTGCTTCACAAGTGTCCATGCTAGATTGGAGGCCCACGCCGAGACTTCGGCTTCGTCTTTGTCTCCTTGATCGATTCAGAAGTTGTCGAGTGTACTTATGCTGGCTCGAATGTTACTTTGATGCGAAATCTTTGGCGCGATTGGTTACTGCGTATCCCGGATCTTACGGGATTCGAAATTTTGGGGAAGCGTGCATGGCGGAGCGCGCCGTAGTAAGTGGGACGGATAGACAGGGGCGCCTCAATTTCCGCGCCACCCTTTTCGCCATGTACCCGGCGTGCGACTATTGCGGGATTTGACAGGGTTGCTCGGGCCCACACGTCAGCCACTCAGAAGTGGGTCCTTAAAAGGCGTCAGGGCCGAGGCGTTTGCACTGTGTGCCCTCAATCCCCTTCTTATTTGTCTGCTTCTCGCCGCTCGCCACCATGGTGAAAGAGAAGACGGCGGCGCTGGAGCGTGCGAAAAAGGCGACAGGCACGACGAAAGTCAAGAATACAAATTGGGGTCGTCGTCGAGGTCTGCTCTGCCGCCAGGCTGGATCCAGGGCGATTGGATCCAATCTTTGCCCCGGCAAGAGGATCTGGACGAGTTGGCCACCTCCGGTTTGATTGTTTGCGGGTCCGAGAGGTTGCCGGAGGGGGAGACAGAGCCTCAGGCATGGTCGGGTGAGTATGTCCTGCTTGCTACCCATGTTGATCATGGTTTTTCTCTTCCTCCACATTCCTTTTTCTGGGGCTTCTTGAACTTTTTCGGTGCTCAGCTACACCACTTTTCTCCCAACACCATCACGTATCTCGCCGCATGTGTCCATGTGTGAGAACTTTTTGGGCTGTCGACCGCACTGGGGTCTCTTCAAACACATCTTCATAGTTTGCTCCCAGGCTGTGAAGAAGGCAAATTCAAGTGACGAGAGGACGCACGTGATCCCGATGTGCGGGGGTCTAGGGATACAGATGAGGAAGAGGAGTTCTTTCCCTCCCGTGACACTTCCTGAGTCAGTCAAAGGTTGGCAATCGACCTAGTTCTATTGCCAGGATATTGCAACTCCTGGTCAGTCAACCGGTCTCCCCCCTTTTCCCTAGATCGCGCCCAGCAACCTTCTTCACTAAAAGTGACCGCTGCGAAGAGGGTGGAAACGAACATGTTGGTGGAGAAGGAGGTCCAGTTGGTCCGTCAGGGTGTAACTGGCATGGATTTGTTGGAGGTGTTTCTCAGTCGACGCATCCAGCCGCTCCAAGCTCGTGACCACTCGATGTGGATATACTCGGGAGCCAACGACACCGCTCGGGTTCACGGATGAGATGGTGGACCTGTGGCTGAAGGACATTACAGGAAACCAGGATAACCCCGGGGGAACCAGGAGAGTCGATCCATTCGACACCAACAACCAGCCAGAAAAGGTCCGATCTTCGCTACCGAGTGTACTTCAATCTGTCTTGCAACTATTTCTGAATCCAACTAATATTTGATTAACTTGTTGTCTTGTAGGTTTATACCAAGATGTTCTCAATGCCCAATGGTGAACAAGACCGCAAGACCAGGAAAGAGAGGACAACGCAGAAGAGAGCGGCGAGTGGCAATCTCTAGAAGATGCCGACGAGGAAGATAGTGATGAGTTGGACGACGAAGAGGTAGTCGACTCACCACCTCGCTTAGAGCTTCGATACAAGAAACTCCAAGATCTGGCGGGCGGGTGCGGCAAGACCGTGGCTCCAAGTACCCAAGCATACATGCGCACTCGGACTTCGATTCTCGAGCCGACGGAGAAGGTCGCCAAGCAAACCAAGGTCGCCCCTTCGAAGCGTCGGAAGACCTTGCCCAAGATCAAGATGGACGCTCATGTTTCCTCTGGGTGAGTGCTCTATCTTTCTGCGTTTTCTTCTACCAACTCATAATTCTGCTCTGACCAAGTGGATTATGAACTTTATCAGCGCTGCAACTTCTGCGACTTCCATGGACGTTGACAAGGCCCTAGGTGATGAGGAGGCTGATGATGCGGCCACTTCCAAAGCTGGTACGCTCTTTCCAACTTGAATTTATTCTGCGGACTGGGTTGTTGGTTGATTGAACTCTTAAGGTTGCTTTTTGCTGCAGTTCCGCAGGACGTCATTGAGCTTCCGAATGATGAAGAAGAAGTGCCTCTGAGAGAGAGGAGAAGGAGGGGCAGGGCCTCAAGCGGTAGGACGGCTGAGGGTCAGGTGCCTCAGTCGACATCGGCTCCAGAGACGGTGGTCCAGCAAACCGTAGATCCGGCTCAGGCCAATGTTACCTTTGCCAATCCACTCTCGACTGACTGTCCTTCAGGGTCGACTGCTCGGGTCACCACTGCGTCCGCACAACTCCATGCTTCAGATCCTGTGACCGCGCCACCTATACTGCCATCATCACTTTCGCTGCATACGAGACTCCAGACGACCCGCCAACTGCCGCCAGGGAGGCCCTTCTCTAGGAAAACCTCATGATGGAGCAGATGAAGGTGGTGCACGAGGCTAGTCAGGTTGCCTACAATGCCAGCACCGCTCTACAAGCCAACGTCAAGGTTACTTGGTTTCCGACTGGTCTTTTGAGTAGTGATAGTTGTGACTGTTGCTTCATTGTCCATACTGTGTACTTGGATGAGCGTTTTGGAACCTTTTATGTGCATCTATCATGGGTCTGCATTTCGCATCCAATCATCCACTGGGGTGTTTCTGACTTAGAGTTGAATAGTTCTTCCACTTGAGTCGACCAGACCATGCCGAGTGTTTTTCTGAACCAGTGGGGGAAGCAGAGTGCACCCACTGGGTGTAGTCCCCGAGACCGCAGTCGACTGCTAGTAGTCGGTTGGGGTTTGAGAATCTCTTTTTTTACTCATGCTGGGCATACCATGCCGAGTGTAAAACCAGACCAGTGGGGGCACGCCAAGTGCACCCACTAGGTGTAGTCCCCGACCTACTGTTGAATGTTTGATTCACCGGTAGTCTTAGAGTAACTTTCGCTGTGATTGACTTTTGTTTCCATTGACTAACATATCTTGTTTGCTGACTGCAGAAGTCTTATTATCTTGGAGCCCAATTTTCTGAACTTGGACGAAGCAGATCAGTCTCAACCTTGATCTGGAACTGGCCAAGAAGAACCTCAAGAATGCTCAGGACGAAACAGCTACCTTGGGAGGTAACTGATACGTCTCCAATGTACCTATAATTTTTGATTGCTCCATGCTACTTTATCTACTGTTTTGGACTATATTGGGCTTTATTTTCCACTTTTATATTATTTTGGGGACTAACCTATTAACCAGAGGCCCAGCCCAGAATTGCTGTTTTTTGCCTATTGTAGTGTTTCGAAGAAACGGAATATCAAACGGAGTCCAAATGGAATGAAACCTTCGGGAACGTGATTTTCTCAGCGAACGTGATCCAGGAGACTTGGACCCTACTCCAAGAAGTAACAAAGTCGGTCACGAGGGTGGGGGGCGCCCCCCCTAGGGCGCGCCCCCTGCCTCATGGCCCCCCTGTTGCTCCACCGACGTACTCCTTACTCCTATATATACCTACGTACCCCCAAACAATCAGAGCAGGAGCCAAAAACCTAATTCCACCGCCGCAACCTTCTGTATCCACGAGATCCCATCTTGGGGCCTGTCCCGGAGCTCCACCGAAGGGGGCATCCACCATGGAGGGCTTCTACATCAACACTATAGCCCCTCCGATGAAGCGTGAGTAGTTTACTTCAGACCTTCGGGTCCATAGCTAGTAGCTAGATGGCTTCTTCTTTCCTTTTGGATCTCAATACAATGTTCTCCCCCTCTCTCATGGAGATCTATTCAATGTAATCTTCTTTTTGCGGTGTGTTTGTTGAGACCGATGAATTGTGGGTTTATGATCCAGCTTATCTATGAATAATATTTGAATCTTCTCTGATTCTTTTCTGTATGATCGAATTATCCATTTGGTTTGGCCAACTAGATTGGTAGTTCTTGCAATGGGAGAAGTGTTTAGCTTTGGGTTCAATCTTGCGGTGTCCTTTCCCAGTGACAAAAGGGGCAGCAAGGCACATATTTTATTGTTGCCATCGAGGATAACAAGATGGGGTTTTTATCATGTTGCATGAATTTATCCATCTACATCATGTCATCTTGCTTATGGCGTTACTCTGTTTTTAACTTAATATTCTAGATGCATGCTGGATAGTGGTCGATGAGTGGAGTAATAGTAGTAGATGCAGAATCGTTTCAATCTACTTGTCTTGGACGTGATGCCTATATACATGATCATACCTAGATATACTCATAATTATGCTCAATTCTGTCAATTGCTCAACAGTAATTTGTTCACCCACTGTAGAATATCTATGCTCTTGAGAGAAGCCACTAGTGAAACCTATGGCCCCCGGGTCTATTCTCATCATATCAATCTCCATTACTTTATTACTTGCTTTGTTTTTACTTTGCCTTTTACTTTTCACTTCGCATCTATATACCAAAAATACCAAAAATATTATTTATCATCTCTATCAGATCTCACTCTCATAAGTGACCGTGAAGGGATTGACAACCCCTAATCGCGTTGGTTGCGAGGAGCTATCGTTTTGTGTAGGTACGAGGGACTTGTGCATGGTCTCCTACTGGATTGATACCTTGGTTCTCAAAAGTTGAGGGAAATACTTACGCTACTTTGCTGCATCATCCTCTCCTCTTCGGGGAAATCCAACGCAGTGCTCAAAGGTAGCAAGAAGAATTTTTGGCGCCGTTGCCGGGGAGGCTCACGCAAGAGCAAGTCAAGCATACCAAGTACCCATCACAATCCCTATCTCTCGCATTACATTATTTTCCATTTGCCTCTCGTTTTCCTCTCCCCCACTTCACCCTTGCCGTTTTGTTCGCCCTCTCTTTCCCAATCTCCTCTTCTTTTTCCCGTTTTCCTTTCCCGTTTGCCTTTCTGTTTGCTTGTGTGTTCGATTACTTGTTGCCATGGCGCAAGATAATACCAAATTGTGTGACTTCTCGAATACCAATAATAATGATTTCCTTAGTACTCCAGTTGCTCCTCTTAGTAATGATGAGTCTTGTGAAATCAATACCGCTTTGTTGAATCCTGTTATGAAAGATCAATTCGCCGGCCTTCCTAGTGAAGATGCCGCTACTCATCTAAACAACTTTCTTGATTTGTGTGATATGCAAAAGAAGAAAGATACGGATAACAATATTGTCAAATTGAAGTTATTCCCGTTTTCACTTAGAGATCGTGCTAAAGTTTGGTTTTCGTCTTTGCCTAAAAATAGTATTGATTCTTGGAACAAGTGCAAAGATGCTTTTATCTCTAAGTATTTTCCTCCTACTAAGATCATCACTCTTAGGAACGATATTATGAATTTTAAACAACTTGATCATGAGCATGTTGCCCAATCTTGGGAAAGAATGAAATTGATGCTTCGCAATTTCCCTACTCATGGTTTGAATTTATGGATGACCATACAAAATTTTTATGCCGGATTGAATTTTGCTTCTAGAAATCTTTTAGAGTTGGCCGCGGGAGGCACGTTTATGGAATTTACGTTAGGAGATGCTACAAAATTGCTTGATAATATTATGGCTAATTATTCTCAATGGCACACCGAAAGATGTTCTAGTAAAAAAGTGCATGCTATAGAAGAAATCAATGTTTTGAGTGAAAAGATGGATGAACTTATGAAGATGTTTGCTACTAAAAATACTTCTCTTGATCCCAATGATATGCCCTTGTCTACTTTGATTGAGAATAATAATTAATCTATGGATGTGAATTTTTTTGGTAGAAATAGTTTTCGAAATAACGCGAACAGAGGGAATTTTAATCCTAGGCCTTATCCTAGTAATCCTTCTAATAATTATGGAAATTCCTACAACAACTCTTATGGAAATTTTAATAAGATGCCCTCTGAATTTGAGAGTAGTGTTAAAGAGTTTGTGAATTCACAAAAGAATTTTAATGCTTTGCTTGAAGAGAAATTGCTTAAAGTTGATGATTTGTCTAGGAACGTTGATACAATTTCTCTTGAAATTGATTCTTTAAAGCTTAGATCTATTCCTCCTAAGCATGATATCAATGAGTCTCTCAAAGCCATGAGAATTTCCATTTATGAGTGCAAAGAAAGAACCGCTAGGATGTGTGCTTCCATAGATGCCTTCATTAAAGCGTGTTCTTCCAATTCCTATGAAAATCAAGATGAATATCTAAAAGTTATTGATGTGTCCCCCATTAAATCTTTGTTTTGCAATATGAATCTTGATGAAACTGAATATGATCTTCCTTTACCTGGAAGGCGCTCTAAGAGTTCGGAGTTTCTAGATCTTGATGATGAAATTGGTAAAAGTGGGATTGAAAGAAATAAAAACCTAGATGTTGCTAAACCCACTATTTTGGATCTCAAGGAATTTAATAATGAAAATTTCTCTTTAATTGGTTGTATTTCCTTGTTGCAATCCGTGCTAGATTCTCCTCATGCTTATAGTCAAAATAAGGCCTTTACCGAACACATTGTTGATGCCTTGATGCAATCTTATGAAGAAAAACTTGAGTTGAAAGTTTCTATCCCTAGAAAACTCTATTATGAGTGGGAACCTACTATTAAAATTAAAATTAAAGATTATGATTTTCGTGCTTTGTGTGATTTGGGTGCTAGTGTCTCCACTATTCCCAAAACTTTGTGTGATTTGCTAGATTTCCGTGACTTTGATGATTGCTCTCTAAACTTGCATCTTCCGGATTCCACTATTAAAAAGCCTATGGGAAGAATTAATGATGTTCTTATTGTTGCAAATAGGAATTATGTGACCGTAGATTTTATCGTTCTTTGATGATTGCTCTCTAAATTGCAATCCTTCATGTCCTATTATTCTTGGTAGACCCTTCCTTAGAACGATTGGTGCAATTATTGCTTTGAAGGAAGGGAATATTAGATTCCAATTTCCCTTAAAGAAGGGCATGGAACACTTCCCTAGAAATAAAATAAAATTACCATATGAATCTATCATGAGAGCCAATTATGGATTGCCTACCAAAGATGACACTACCTAGATCTATCCTTGTTTCTATGCCTAGCTAGGGGCGTTAAACGACAGCGCTGGTTGGGAGGAAACCCAATTTTATTTTTGTTTTTTGTTTTTGCTTCTGTTTTGGAATAAATAATCCATCTAGCCTCTGTTTAGATGTGGTTTTATCTTTTAATTAGTGTTTGTGCCAAGTAGAACTTATAGGATAACCTACGATGATAGTTGATTTGATTCTTCTGAAAAACAGAAACTTTGCAGGCACGAATATAATTTTTTTCAATCACAGAAACATCATTTTGCGTTGATTCTTTTTTATTCTGTTCAATATACAAATTTTCCAGGACTTCAAATTTTAGTAGGATTTTTAGAGTTCCAGAAGTTTGCGCTAGTTACAGATTACTACAGACTGTTCTGTTTTTGACAGATTCTGTTTTGCGTGTGTTGTTTGCTTATTTTGATGAATCTATGGCTAGTAAAATAGTTTATAATCCATAGAGAAGTTGGAATACAGTAGGTTTAACACCAATATAAATAAAGAATGAGTTCATTACAGTACCTTTAAGTAATTTTTTGTTTTCTTTCTCTAACGGAGCTCACGAGATTTCTATTGAGTTTTGTGTTGTGAAGTTTTCATGTTTTGGGTGAATTCTTTTGATGGATTATGGAACAAGGAGTGGAAAGAGCCTAAGCTTGGGGATGTCCATGCCACCCCCAAGGTAATCCAAGGACACCAAAAATTCAAAGCTTGGGGATGCCCCGGAAGGCATCCCCTCTTTCGTCTACTTCCATCGGTAATTTACTTGGAGCTATATTTTTATTCACCACATGATATGTGTTTTGCTTGGAGCATCTTGTATTATTTGCGTCTTTGCTTGTTAGTTTACCACAATCATCCTTGCTGTACACACCTTTTTAGAGAGCCGTACATGAACTGGAATTTGATAGAATACTCTATGTGCTTCACTTATATCTTTTGAGCTTGATAGTTTTGCTCATATTGCTTCACTTATATCTTTTGAGCATGATAATTTTTGCTCTAATGCTTCACTTAGATCTTTTAGAGAATGGTGGTGGATTTGTTTTAAAGAAACTATTGATCTCTCATGATTCACTTAGATTATTTTGAGAGTCATTAATAGCATGGTAATTTTCTTAATCTTAATATACTTGGTATTCAAGATATGTGAATCTTTCTTTTGAGTGCGTTGAATACTACGAAAAGTTTGATGCTTGATAATTGTTTTGAGACATGAAGATGGTGATATTAGAGTCATGCTAGTTGAGTAGTTGCGAATTTAAAGAATACTTGTGTTGAAGTTTGTGATTCCCGTAGCATGCACGTATGGTGAACCGTTATGTGATGAACTCGGAGCATGATTTATTTATTGATTGTCTTCCTTATGAGTGGCGGTCGGGGACGAGCGATGGTCTTTTCCTACCAATCTATCCCCCTAGGAGCATGCGCTTAATACTTTTCTTTGATAACTTCTAGATTTTTGCAACAAGTATATGAGTTCTTTATGATTAATGTTGAGTCCATGGATTATACACACTTTTTCCCATCCTTCGACCATTGCTAGCCTCTCTAATACCGCGCACTTTTCGCCGGTATCATACACCCACCATATATCTTCCTCAAAACAGCCACCATACCTACCTATCATGGCATTTCCATAGCCATTCCGAGATATATTGCCATGCAACTTTCCACCTTTCCATTTATTATGACACGCTCCATCATTGTCATATTGCTAGCATGATCATGTAGTTGACATCGTATTTGTGGCAAAGCCACCGTTCATAATTCTTTCATACATGTCACTCATTATTCATTGCATATCCCGGTACACCGCCATAGGCATTCATATAGAGTCATACTTTGTTCTAAGTATCGAGTTGTAATTGATGAGTTGTAAGAAAAATAAAAGTGTGATGATCATCATTATTAGAGCATTGTCCCAAGTGAGGAAAGGATGATGGAGACTATGATTCGCCCATAAGTCGGGACGAGATTCCGGACGAAAAAAGAGAAAGATGAAAAAAAGACGCCATAAAAAAGGTCCAAATAAAAAAATGAGAGAAAAAGAGAGAAGGGACAATGTTACTATCCTTTTACCACACTTGTGCTTCAAAGTAGCACCAAGATCTTCATGATAGAGAGTCTCTCATTTTGTCACTTTCATATACTAGTGGGAATTTTTCATTATAGAACTTGGCTTGTACATTCCAATGATGGGCTTCCTCAAAATGCCATAGGTCTTCGTGAGAAAGCGAGTTAGATGCACACCCACTTAGTTTCTTTTGTAGAGCTTTCATATACTTATAGCTCTAGTGCATCCGTTGCATGGCAATCCCTACTCACTCACATTGATATATATTGATGGTCATCTCCATAGCCCGTTGATACGCCTAGTTGATGTGAGACTATCTTCCCTCTTTTTGTCTTCTCCACCACCACCATTCTATTCCACATATAGTCCTATATCCATGGCTCACGCTCATGTATTGCGTGCAGATTGAAAAAGTTTTGAAAATGTTAAAGTATGAAACAATTGCTTGGCTTGTCATCGGGGTTGTGCAGGATTTAAATATTTTGTGTGGGGAAGATGGAGCATAGCCAGAACATATGATTTTGTAGGGATAACTTTCTTTGGCCATGTTATTTTGAGATGACATAATTGCTTAGTTAGTATGCTTGAAGTATTATTATTTTTATGTCAATATGAACTTTTGTCTTGAATCTTTCGGTTCTAAATATTCATACCACAATTAAGAGGATTTACATTGAAATTATGCAAAAGTATCACTCCACATCAAAAATTCTTTTTTTATCATTTACCTACTCGAGGACGAGCAAGAATTAAGCTTGGGGATGCCTGATACATCTCAAACGTATCTATAATTTTTGATTGCTCCATGCTACTTTATCTACTGTTTTGGACTATATTGGGCTTTATTTTCCAATTTTATAAAATTTTTGGGACTAACCTATTAACCGGAGGCCCAGCCCAGAATTGCTGTTTTTGTGCCTATTTCAGTGTTTCGAAGAAACGGAATATCAAACGGAGTCGAAATGGAATGAAACCTTCGGGAACGTGATTTTCTCACCGAACGTGATCCAGGAGACTTGGACCCTACTCCAAGAAATAACAGAGGCGGTCACGAGGGTGGGGGGCGTGCCCCCCCTAGGGCGCGCCCCCTGCCTCGTGGCCCCCTGTTGCTCCATCGACGTACTCCTTCCTCCTATATATACCTACGTACCCCCAAACGATCAGAACAGGAGCCAAAAACCAAATTCCACCGCCGCAACCTTCTGTATCCACGAGATCCCATCTTGGGGCCTGTTTCGGAGCTCCGCCGGAGGGGGCATCCACCATGGAGGGCTTCTACATCAACACCATAGCCCCTCCAATGAAGTGTGAGTAGTTTACTTCAGACCTTCGGGTCCATAGCTAGTAGCTAGATGGCTTCTTCTCTCTTTTTGGATCTCACTACAATGTTCTCCCCCTCTCTCGTGGAGATTTATTCGATGTAATCTTCTTTTTGCGGTGTGTTTGTTGAGACCGATGAATTGTGGGTTTATGATCCAGCTTATCTATGAATAATATTCGAATCTTCTCTGAATTCTTTTATGTATGATTGAGTTATCTTTGCAAGCCTCTTCGAATTATCCGTTTGGTTTGGCCAACTAGATTGGTAGTTCTTGCAATGGGAGAAGTGTTTAGCTTTGGGTTCAATCTTGCGGTGTCCTTTCCCAGTGACAGAAGGGGCAACAAGGCACGTATTGTATTGTTGCCATCGAGGATAAGAAGATGGGTTTTTTATCATATTGCATGAATTTATCCCTCTACATCATGTCATCTTGCTTAAGGCGTTACTCTGTTTTTAATTTAATACTCTAGATGCATGCTGGATAGCGGTCGATGAGTGAAGTAATAGTAGTAGATGCAGAATCGTTTCGATCTACTTGTCTTGGACGTGATGCCTATATACATGATCATACCTAGATATACTCATAATTATGCTCAATTCTGTCAATTGCTCAACAGTAATTTGTTCACCCACCGTAAGATATCTATGCTCTCGAGAGAAGCCACTAGTGAAACCTATGGCCCCCGGGTCTATTCTCATCATATCAATCTCCATTACTTTATTACTTGCTTTGTTTTTACTTCTCCTTTTACTTTTCACTTTGCATCTATAAACCAAAATACCAAAAATATTATTTATCATCTCTATCAGATCTCACTCTCGTAAGTGATCATGAAGGGATTGACAACCTCTAATCGCGTTGGTTGCGAGGAGCTATCGTTTTGTGTAGGTATGAGGGACTTGTGCGTGGTCTCCTACTGGATTGATACCTTGGTTCTCAAAAACTGAGGGAAATACTTAGGCTACTTTGCTGCATCATCCTCTCCTCTTCGGGGAAATTCAACGCAGTGCTCAAGAGGTAGCAGTAACCATTCATCGACTGTCCACCTTATGACTTTATCTCTCTCTCTCTCTCTCTCTCTTTTCTTTTAGTCTCTTTGAACCAACTCCACTCAAACATATGTGCATAGTGAAAACCTTCAACTCCAAGCTCGTCTGAAGAATGTTATTTCTTTAGAGGAAATGAAGCAGGCTCTAGAGAAGAAGGATCAAGATCTTGCCGCTGCCCAGAAGGAGGCACGAGAGAATATGGCACTTGTGGACAAGAAGTTGGCCTCAGTCAACAAGTTGGAAGGGGAGAACTCCAAGTTGAAGACTGCTATTTCTGAAGCCAACCAGGAGGTTGCGCGACTGAAGGACAAGGAAAGCTTGACTGATGAAGTTGGAAGTCTCAAGGCTAAGAAGGGCGAATTGGAGTCTTATCTGGGGCAGCTTGCTGCAAAGTTGGTCTTGAAGCTTAAAGGTATTTCCTCTTATTCGACTGATTTGTTGATGTCGACTGCCACGTCTTGTTAAACTGTTGACTCACTGCTTTTCTGACTATGCAGAACTTTGTCTAGACTTCGAAGCAGAAACTGGGTGGGTCGAGACAGGTCTTGATCCCATAAACTCTCCTGTGAAAGATGACGTTGCAATGAATGTGCCGCAGTTGGAGTCTCGCCTGGACAGTGCTGTGGATTATCTCGCTCATCGAAGGCGTCAATGATGCGGATTGATGCTGAACTCTGGCCTCGGACGCAACTCTCACAGGATCTTGAGTCTCTGATGACTCGACTGAATCAAATCCCTAGTCGAGTGCAAGAATGGAATAAGTCATCTTCTCGTTGTGGCGCCGATGTCGCTCTGTCTTTGGTCCGAGTGCACTACAAGGATGTCAGAGAAGACAAGCTGGCGGCTCTCAAGGTTGCCAACACTAAGAAGCTCAACTTCTAGTCCTTTATGGACACCTTCCTTGACACCACCACTCGCATCTCAGACAACATCGACCTTGAAAGCTTTTGCAATCCAACAAGTCCTCCTCCTGCCGAGTGAACAAATATTATGCCCCACCTTTATTTGCCTTAGAATGCTGAGTGGTTATGTAACCGTTAAACTCTTTCAGGCTTGATGCTTGAGTACTTCTGCCCGTTGTGGTTTTGAACTTTTGTGGGATTTATCTGAACTTGGTTTTCTTTGAATACCATGGCTTTTGCCTTTATCGCTTTTGAATGTCTTTCGATTCCGAGTGAACCTGATCTTTTCACCTTTCATCGAGTGGGTCTGGCGATGTTCTCAGTCAACACCTTGTCGTCCTTGCGGATCGGGATGGAGTGTACATTCTACTTGTGGTGCAGCTCAGACGTGGTGTTCAGTCAACACCTCATCTTCCTTGCGGATTGGGATGGAGCGTATGTTGTACTTGTGATGTAGCTCAAAGGATCTTTGCGACTTAGGCAAGTATGGGGTCGCAGCTAAGCCTCTGAGTGGGAGGTTTGCTCTCCACTCGAAGTGTTTGACTTAGGTGAGTACGGGGTCGCAGCTAAGCCCCCGAGTGGGAGGATTGCTCTCCACTCGGAATGTTTTTAACTTAGGAGAATACGGGGTCGCCGCTAAGCCCCCGAGTGGGAGGACTGCTCTCCACTTGGAATGTTTTTAACTTAGGCGAATACGGGGTCACCGCTAAGCCCCCGAGTAGTAGGATTGCTCTCCACTCGGAATGTTTTTAACTTAGGTGAGTACGGGGTCGCCTCTAAGCCCCCGAGTGGGAGGATTGCTCTCCACTCGGTATGCTTTTAACTTAGGAGAATATGGGGTCGCCGGTAAGCCCCCGAGTGGGATGATTGCTCTCCACTCGGAATGTTTTTAACTTAGGCGAGTACGGGGTCGCAGCTAAGCCTCCGAGTGGGAGGATTGCTCTCCACTCGGAATGTTTTTAATTTAGGCAAGTTCGGGGTCACAGCTAAGCCTCCGTGTGGGAGGATTGCTCTCCACTCGGAATGTTTTTTATCTTAGGCGAGTTCGGGGTTGCAGCTAAGTCTCCGAGTGGGAGGATTTCTCTCCACTTGAAATGTTTTTAACTTAGGTGATTTCGGAGTCGTAGCTAAGCCTCCGAATGGGAGGATTGCTCTCCACTCGGAGTGTTTTTTAACTTAGGCGAATCAGGTTCGCGGCTAAGCCACCCACTGAGGGATTCACACACAAATGATTATGGGGAATCAATCATTAAGATACTATAAAAACCTTGTCTTTGGTAAGCAAACTGAAGTACTCTTATTACAACTCATCGGGTCAAGTGATTTTAGGTATAGAAAGGACGAAGCAGCTCTGCGTTCCATGCGTGTGGCTCGTCCATATTCTTGGCTACGTTGTAGATGTGGTATGCTCCGTTGTGAAGCACCTTGGTGATGATGAAGGGACCTTCCCAGGCCGGAGCAAGCTTGTGAGGCCGTTTCAGATCCACTCTGAGCACAAGGTCTCCTTCCTGGACTGCTCGACCTCTGACATTTCGCGCATGGAATCGACGCAGATCTTGCTGATAGATGGTCGACTGAATCAAAGCCATCTCGCGTTCCTCTTCCAGGAGATCAATGGCGTCTTCATGTGCCTACTCCGCTTCAGGTTTTGAGAACAGTTCCACTCGGGGGCATTATACAACAAGTCACTCGGAAGCACAGCCTCGGCGCCGTACACTAGGAAGAAAGGGGTTCGGTCAGTCGACCGGTTCGGCAGCGTTCTCAGCCCCCATAAGACGGATGGTAACTCAGTCACCCAAGCTCCAGCAGCGTGCTTGAGGTCGCGCATCATCCGGGTTTTAACCCTTGATGGATCGAACCATTCATCCTTTCTGCTTGTCCATTCGACTGGGGGTGTGTGACTGACGCATAGTCGATCCGAGCACCGTGGGACGCACAGAACACGTTGAACTCATTAGAATGAAAGTTGGAGCCGTTATCTGTGATAATGCTGTGAGGAACTCCATATCTGAATATCAACTCCTTGATTAAACTGACGGTGGTGCTTGCATCAAGGTTTTGATGGGCTTGGCTTCGATCCACTTAGTGAAATTGTCGACTGCTACAAGCAAATGGGTGAAACCACTTCTGCCGGTCTTGAAGGGTCAAACCATATCCAATCCCCAGACTGCAAATGGCCAGACGAGTGGAATAGTCTTCAAGGCAGACACAGGCTTGTGGGACATGTTGGAGTAGAACTGGGAACCTGCGCACTTGTCGACTATCTCTTTTGCCATCTCATTTGCTAGAGGCCAATAGAATCCCGCTTGGTATGCTTTGGACATGATGATCTGAGAGGATGCATGGTGACCACAGGTCCCCGAGTGGATATCATTTAGGATCATTCGACCTTCTTCCGGTGCAAGGCAGCGTTGAGCCACTCCTGTGACACTTTCTCTGTAGAGCTGTCCTTTTATCACGGTGAAGGCTCTGGATCGACGAACTATCTGGCAAGCTTCATCCTCGTCCTCTGGGAGCTCCTGCCTAAGAATGTACGCGACATACGGTACCATCCAATCTGGCGTGACCACCAAGACTTCCATGATCAAGTCGGCCACAGCTGGAACCGCAATCTCAGTCGGGTTGAACTTATTGATTGCGAGGGATCTTCCCTGAAGGGATCTACTTGTACTGACGGGGTGGGGAGATGCTCCAAGAACACGTTGTTGGGGATAGGTTTCCGAGTGGAACCTATCTTCACCAGATCATTAGCAGCTTGATTCTTGATTTGCGGTATGTGGTGAGCTCTAACCCCTCAAAATTCTTCTCCAGCTTTCTCACTGCATTGCAATGACCGGTCATTGCTGGACTCCTGACGTCCGATTCCTTCATTACTTGATTAACCACTAAGTCTGAGCCGCTGTAGACCCTTAAGCGCCAGACGCCGAGTGAAATGGCCATACGCAACCCATACAATAGTGCCTCATACTCAGCTTCATTGTTTGAAGAATCAAAGTGGATTTGCAGTACATAACTGAGCTTGTCTCCTCATGGGGACACCAAAACCACTACTGCACCAGAGCCATTCAACATCTTGGACCCATCAAAGAACATGGTCCAATGTTCCGACTGAATCTGAGTCGGCTGTTGTCGTTCTACCCACTCTGTGAGGAAATCTACAAATGCTTGAGACTTGATGGCCTTCTTTGCCTCAAGCTTGATATCTAAAGGAAGGAGTTCAATCACCCATTTTGCCACTCGACCAGTTGCATCTCTGTTATTCAGTATTTCTGACAATGGAGCATCGCTGTCGACTGAAACTGAATGATCAGGGAAATAGTGTGCAACCTTCTTCGTGATCAGGTAAATCCCATAAACAAGCTTCTGATAATGAGGGTATCTCTGCTTGGACGGGGTTAAGACTTCTGAGATGTAATACACAGGGCACTGGACTTTGAAGGCTTTGCCTTCTTCTTCCCGCTCAACCGTGAGCAGTGTGAACTTGTCCTGTGGCTGCAATGTAAAGCAATAAAGGCTCCTTGCTGACTGGAGCAGTAAGCACCAGCTGGGTGGAGAGTAGGGTTTTAAGCTCTTCAAACGCTGCTTCGGCTTCGTCATTCCACTCGAACTTGTCAGCCTTCTTCATCAGTCGGTAAAGAGGCAGTGCCTTTTCACCGAGGTGTGAGATGCATTGACTCAATGCGGCTAAACAACAAGTAAGCTTCTGGACATCGTGCACATGCACTGGGCGCTTCATTCGGAGGATTGTGCCAATCTTCTCTGGATTCGCGTCGATTCCTTGTTCTAAAACGAGAAAACGGAGTAACTTTCTGCTGGGAACTCCCAATATGCACTTTGATGGATTGAGCTTGATATCATATCATCTTAAGTTCGCAAAGGTTTCGGCGAGGTCAGCCAGCAGGTCGGAACCTTTGCATGACTTAACCACTATGTCATCCATGTATGCTTCCACATTCCGACTGATTTGAGTGAACTGGCACTTCTGAATAATGCGCATGAATGTGGCACCAACATTCTTGAGGACAAAGGGCATAGTAACATAGCAAAAACACCCAAACGGGGTGATCAAAGCTGTCTTTATCTCGTCGGGTCCACACAGTCAGATCTGATGATACCCGAAATAAGCATCCAAAAAGGACAGTCACTCACATCCCGCAGTTGAGTCGACTATCTGGTCGATACGGGGTAGAGGAAAATGATCTTTCGGGCAGGCCCAATTGATGTGCTTGAAGTCAATACACATCCGAAGTGATTTATCTTTCTTGGGGACCATAACGACATTGGCGAGCCACTCGTAGTGGTATATCTCATGGATGAACTCAGCAGCCAAAAGCCGAGCCACCTCCTCGCCAATCTCCTTTCTTTTCTCCGTGGCGGATCGATAGAGATGTTCCTTAACGGGTTTTCCCTTTGGGTAGACTCACAAACAGTGCTCAGCCAGTCTCCTGGGTACACCTGACATGTCAGATGGCTTCCATGGAAAGATGTCCCAGTTCTCACGGAGGAACTGGATGAGCGCTTCTTCCTATTTGCTGTCGAGTGTCGTTGAGATATGGGTCGGAGTAGCATTGGGTCGGTCGGGTGAATGTGGACTGGCTTGGTCTCGCCGGCTGACTAAAATGCGGACTCCGAGGCAGGCCTCTTGGCACGCAGAAAATCACTCAGATCTGCAGTGTTTTGATACTCTTGAAACTCCACTGCTGCCATCTGCTCATCTTCTATCTTTGCACCATCCTAAACATAGTCTTTTGCTCTTTGACGGTTACTGGAGACCATAATCACGCCTTTGGGGCTAGGCATCTTCATCTTGAGGTACACAAAACACGGTCGATACATGAAGCTAGCATAGGCAGGTCTGCCCAAAATAGCATGATAGGCACTCTGGACATCCACAACCTCAAACGTCAACTTTTCCTTGCGGTAATTCTTCTCATCGCCGAAAACCATGTCAAGAGTTATCTGACCAAGTGAGTCATCTTTCTTTCCTGGGATGACTCCGTGGAATCACATGTTGCTCTCGCTGAGCTTGGACATCGGAATGCCCATTCCTTTGAGGGCGTCAGCGTATAGGATATTCAGACCACTGCCACCATCCATCAAGACCTTGGTCAGTCGGGTGCCCCCAATGAATGGGTCGACCACCAGTGCTTTCCGCCTATGGGTAGCAACGCGTGGCGGGTGGTCGGACTACCTGAATGTAATAGGGGTTTTTGACCACTTCAAATAATTTGGTGTTGTCGGTGCAACCATGTTCACCTCTCTGTTAATGACCTTCAGTCAACTTTTGCTCTCGAGATTAGCAAAAATCACCAAGGTGTCATTGACATTGGGGTAGCCACCATTATCATCTTTGTTTTCCTCCTTATCAGACTCTTTGTCCTTTTCATTGGGTCGGCTTTCTCGGAAGCTCTTGATTAGGAGTCGACATTGTCGAGTCGTATGCTTGGGGAGAATCAGGTTCCTCTTCTCATCCTTCTTGGTGTGAATATGACACGGTAAATCCATCACATCATTTCCTTCTTGGTCCTTCACTTTCTTAGGAATCCAAGGCCCTTTGGGCTTGCCCTTGAACTTTCCTTGATTCAACACTGCTGCCTCGGCAGGGCCTGCTGCCTCAGCCTTTCGCTTCTACTTCCGACTGGAATTTCCTCCTCCGGTGTCCTGGGTGACTAGTCTGTTCTTACCACTCTGGAGTCGGTCTTCTTCTTTGCCGTTAGCGTACTTTGTGGCAATCTCCATCATTTGAGCCAGAGAAATATCTCCGGTCCGACTGAACTTTAGATTGAGCTCTCTGTAGTGAACGCCTTCCTTAAAGGCACATACTGCTTGGTGGTCCAACATGTTCTCCACTGTGTGGTGCAGAGTGATCCATCTCTAGATATAATCTCTCAAGGTTTCATTTGGTTTCTGCACGCAATGCTACTATTCCGGCACACCATCAGGTCTCTTGTAGGTGCCCTCAACTGTTCTGGTAAACACTCGGGCTAACTCATCCAAACTCAAAATGCTCCTAGGGGCCAGCTGATTCAGCCAGGCCCTGGCAAAACCTTCAAGCATTAGAGGGAAGTGGTTCATGGACACCTCATCGCTGCCGCTACCAATGTGTACAACCACTAGGTAGTCTTCAAGGCAATTGTCGGGCTTTGATTCTCATGTGAACTTACTAACGCCAGTTGCCAATCTGAAGTTGTGAGGGATCTCAGCTGCTCTGATGGCTCTTCTGAAATACTCGGGGCCAAAAATGTGAACCCTGCTTCCATTAGGCCTATCTCAATCAAGCCCCTCTCTATATGCTCTATTCCGGTCTACCAAACCCTGAACAAGGAGTGATCTTGCGTCGAAGCCAGGATCTCTTGGGTCGACTGCAACTCTGTGGTCATTTCCATACAGACACCTCTCATCATACCGCCGGGGCGCGTATGACCCGTCCATCGGAAGGGGTGAAGGCGCTCGACGGTGGTTGTCACGGGCGTACTCACGATCATACTCTCCATGAGCTCTTCCCAGGTGCCGATCTCGGTGGTCATCACGATCTTCACATCGCAAAGGCAACCCAGGACTATGTGCCGACTGAACGGTGTCTTCCCTTATTGAACGGTGTCTGCCCTTACTGATCTGTTGTGGATTCTATTTCGTGATTGGGACACAGCGGAGTTTTGTTCTCCCGCTGCTCAGAGCAGTGCCCTGATCTGTTCCAAGCCTCTTCCAGCCTCTGAACGGGATGGTTGAATGGATCATGCGATGCGCGCAACAGCCGCAAGATTCTGGATCGGTGTGTGGAATACAAGAGATTTTGCTGGAAACAACTGTCGTGAACATCGACTGGACTCGGGGATCAGTCGACGAGCTCGTCGAGAGATTGTTGGAGATTCTCCAAACGAGTGCGCTCAGCCAGCGTGGCCACGCGCATTGCCTCCAAGGCACAAGCCTCAGCAGTTTCCCCTATGATGGGGGTCTGGAGAGCCTACATGTTGCGGTGGTGTATGTTCTCCCTCTGCTGTGAGCTGAGAGTTTGGGGCTGATATTCCTCGTGACCGTATGACGGGCCATCACCGCCACCGTTGTGGCCGTTGCGACCAAAACTAGGAGGGCAGCGATGGGAGTCGACCAGAAGGACTTCTGCCGCGGGGTCAGAGCTCCCGCTCTCGGAGAGTGTGTCTGCTAGGTCAGTCGACAGGTCGATTGGACAGTAGTGAAACGCATTGGGCTCGATTGCCGCAACCTAGGGGTGAACGTCTGACGAGCCACCGCTTGCCTCACCCACCGCTGGAGCAGCGATCGACTAGATCGCTTGTGATAGCGTCCAGCGGAGCGAGAAGACGACACGAGGATCAACTAATACAGGGTCGATGGCTGCCGAAGGAGGATGCCGCAGGCACGCGCATGAAAGTGTGATGAACCTTGGATCGGGAGAGCCTCGATGTCGTGAGGTGCTGCCTAGAGCTAGCGGAGTCGTTGGCGACGAAAGTGAGCGCGCCAAGTCAGAACTCGCGGCCCATGACCAAACCGCCGCCAGAAACCATGTTGATGAAGATCAAAGAAAACGCAACCTCGCCGGAAGTTGCTAAGACGCTCACAGCAAAGGTGGGCGCCAACTGCCATGGTAATAAGTCTCACAGCAAGAATAGGGGGTACGTATGAGGAGGCAAGGCCCTAGCTACGGCGAGGATGTACACACAAGTTTTACGACTTCAGGACCCTCTCGAAGGAGATAAAAATCCCTACGTCTCGGTGGCCTGAGGCGGTCGACTGGAATATGGATGTTTGTGTTACAGGGGGTGCGAATCCTTGTCCCAAAAGAGGGGGTGGCTTATATAGACTGCGCCAGGACCCTAGCCACCTCCATTACAGGGGTTCAATGTACATTAAGATAGGGCATTACTGGTAACGCCAGCTATGAAGTGTATTTAATGACCTTTAAGACTACAGAGTGAATGTCTAACCGTTGCTGTCCTTAGTGACTCCTGGAAACCTGTAGGTCGAGTGGTTTCTCGTACAGTCGAATGGATTTGTCTTGGTCGAGTGCTATGAGGAAGGAGGGATACCTGAGTGAGATGACTGGTCGAGTGGATTGCAATCGACGGCTTCGATTGGTACTCTTTGTTGTTCTTTGAATGCCTTTGCTTCTAGGGTAGCCACCTTGGGTAGGGCGTATAGGTCAGGCCTATGACCCTACCCTAGGTCTATGGCATCATCAAGTAACTCAAACAATACCCAATTTTATCTTGTCTTAGCTCTGTCTGTGTGTAGTTTGACAAGAATTGCCATAAGGAGATGTGGAGGTGTGACTGGACAAGTCAGCAAGCTGTGGTTCGTGGATCTTGGTGGCAGCAAGCGGTTGCTCAAGATTGGTGCGTCTGGGATGACAATGGATGAGGGTAAGGCCATAAACCTGTCTCTATCAGCCCTTGGAGATGTCTTGCTGCACTAAGGAGAAAGAGAAGCCATGTTCCATACAGGTAGTAATTCCTTCTCATGTTTCAAATTATCTCAGTACTACTCCCTCCGTTCTAAAATAGATGACTCAACTTTATAATAACTTTAGTACAAAGTTGGGTCATCTATTTTGGAACAGAGGGAGTACTTACTTAGGTCTTACTTTGTTTTTATCGAAGTCTGCAGAAATAGAAAGCTTACCCAGATTATTAGTGATTCTCTCGCTACGGGAAAAAACCAACTTCGGATCAATTTGAAGCATCAAATGTGGAAACCTATATATATGTTTATGTTGATTTGCTGAAAACAAGTGATGGCTCAAAAGTTGTGATGGTAGTGCACATCAGCCCTTCCTAGGACAACGTTGGCGAGACAATTTGTTCGCTGGGCTTTGCGAAAAGAGCCAGCCTGATAGAATCTAGCCGAGAGCTTCCAGAGGTAAGATAAGTCATAAGAGGGTGAATGATGAACCAAAGCTCGTACGTACAGTATTTACGTAGAGTACATGTAAAGGCGTACGTTGTATTGTACTCCCTCCGTCCAGAAATACTTGTCCTAGAAATGAATAAAATGGATTTATCTATAACTAAAATAAGTCTAGATACAACCATTTTGGGGACAAGTATTTCTGGATGGAGGGTGTATTAATGTAGGACATGAAAATATTAAAGCGGAAGCGGATCATGGAGCATGACAAGGAAATATATGACGCCAAGCAAGAGCTTTGGGTTCCGAATGAACAAATAAGGAGTGCTATGAGGTCCGTGGATGAGAGGAAAGCTCTATCGGTTCGTCTGTCAGGCTCTAAGTGACGACGAGGGGTCGCCTAGAAGCATTCTGGTGGCAGGGCACATTGATGCCGCGGACATCCCTCAGGCAACTGAGAGGGTGTCAGCGAGTAGGAGAAGCACAAAGATGATGTTAAAGCTATGGGTCGGCCCAAGCGGCAGCCTCGCCTACCTGCTCGGCTGGCTGGGCCGGAGTGGGCCAAGTAAAGATGTAATACATATGTGCGTGATATGTGGTGAGAGAGGTAGGAAGGTGGAAATGGCTATATGCCAGTGTATGTCGCGTGTGTATCCCTCGCTCTGAGGAGGACGATCCCTTCTCCTCCTTGTAATCCTCCATTGTAGCTTGAGATTTGAAATCAATGGCGTAATCTGAATCCTAGCCCTCACAATCTGGTATCAGAGCGTCAAATCCTAGAGTTCCCAACCCACTTCCGCCATACTCGCCTAGCTGTTCGTCATCGAGCGGAAGCCATGGACAAAATTTCGGGGGAAACTCGCGCGATCTATGAGCTCCTTCGTGCGGATTTCGACGACGCCCTCACCAAGTCCTCGTAAGATTGCAACGAGGAGCTAGTCATCGCCTTCACCAAGTTGGAGCAGCTGTTAGGGCGCATCGACGATGTCAAGCTCGCCATCAGCGTCGACCTCGACAAACTCCATGGTGATATTGAGGCCAATTTGTCGCCTCCATCAGTTCCGGTGTCTCCAAGGGAGACGCAACCAGCAGCAACTAGCGGGGGTTCGAGCGGATTGGAGAGGTTCATGCCAGATCTAGAGCAGAGGAATTCGGGCCCAAGGTATGTCCCACCCTCAGCCAGAGGTGTACCTCCAGAGGCAGTTCAATCGAGGCAGTTGATTCCAGCCCCTGAAAATTTGCGTTCCTTGTTGCCTGATGCTCTGAATTTTGGTCCCCGAATGGAGTTAGCGTGTTTTGATGGCTCTAATCCCAACCTATGGCAATCACGTTGCATAGATTATTTCAAATTGTGGGGTATTCCATCGAATTAGTGGATATCGTTTGCTTCAGCTCAATTTGATGGTCCTGCAGCACGTTGGCTTGAATCTGTTCAGCGTCGTGCCCCAATGTCAATTGGTCTGAATTCTGCACACTGTTGCAATCTCGTTTTGGATGAAACAAACACCAGAACCTGGTTCGTCAGATGTTCCACATACGTCAGACTAGCTCTGTTGAGGATTACGTTGAACGTTTCTCTGAGTTGTATGATCAACTGACAGCATATGAACCAAATCCTAGTATCATTCATTATGTTACAAGGTTCATGGAAGGATTGGTTCCGTCAGTTCACTTATTGGTTGGGATTCAACAACCCACTGATTTGGATTCAGCATATGCCCTTGCACTTTTGTCTGAAGAATTGGGTGACTCTTCTCTAGTTCAACATGTTGTTACTGTCAATACCAAGCGTTCTGTGCCGCCAAGCTCCTCTCATGTGTATCACATTGGTTTTGGTTCCAAAACACTCGATGACAGGAAGAATACTGATGTCATTCATTCAACTGCTCCTGTTGATGATCGTTGGGCAGCATTGCGTGCTTACAGGAAATCCAAGGGCGTTTGTTTCCCCTGTGGCGAATGTTGGGCTAGGGAGCATAAGTGCAAGCAGGAAGTGCAGTTGCATGTAGTGCAAGAGATGCTGGGCTATGTTCAGAATATGCCATCTGAATTCAGTGATACAAAAGAAGAATTCATTGGTGAAGCTAATGCTATTTCTCTGTCAGCTGCAGCAATGGGAGACACATCAGTCCCAATAGTTTCTACAATGAAATTAAAAGTTAAGATGCAGGGTCTGACTTTGATTTTCTTAGTAGACTCTTGCAGTATTCATTCTTTTGTAGATTGCGCTGTTGCTTCCAAACTCCAAGGAGTTTCTCACATTCTAGTTCACATGCTTATGGTCGCTAATGGAGGTTTAATTCCTTGTACACAACAGTAACAACAAGGTTGTTGGAGTTATGATGAACATACTTTTATGACCAATTTCAAAGTCTTTCTCTTGGGTTCCTATGATAGCATTTTAGGCCTTGATTGGCTTGCTGCTCACAGTCCTATGGAGGTTGATTAGGCAGAACAGTGGCTATCTTTCTAGTTGTATGGTTCTATGGTCACTTTGCTAGGACAAGATGCTGCTCTTCAATATTGTGGTGTCATAGAAGTTTCTGCATTATCAATGTCTGAAGTTTCAGAACAGCTTGACCTTCCTGTTGAGATTAAGGAATTGTGGACTCAGTTTGCTCATGTATTTGAAGCTCCAAAGGGTTTGCCCCCAAGAAGGAAGTATGATCATACTATCCATCTCATTCCTGGAGCACAACCAGTGTCTATTAGGCCATATAGACTTGCCCCAGCTTTGAAGGATAAAATAGAGAAGAAAGTGTCGGATATCGGGTTCCGGCAAAACCCTTAAGGTTCGAACTCTAGGGTGCGCACGAAGATCTTCTCCCTACCGAAACACACCCACAACCTCGCCGCGATTTCTAAGCTAGCAAGATAAATAACACAAGAGACACGAGGTTTATACTGGTTCGGGCCACCGTTGTGGTGTAATACCCTAATCTAGTGTCTGGTGTGGTGGATTGCCTCCTGGGCTGATGGTGAACAGTACAGAGGAAGAACAGCCTCGCGAGGAGAGGTATTCTAGTGGTGGTGTGTTTGGAGAGGAGTCGATCCGTCTCTCTTGGTTCTAGATGAGATTGCCTTCTACTGTGGTGGCCAGCCCTATTAATAGAGGCCCTGGTCCTCTTCCCACATATTGAGCGGGAATGGAGCCAACAACAGCCATTTTGAAAGGGGACAGCTAATACAAGCCATCCTGACTAAAGGTGGTCTTCAACTGCGAAAGGCACTGGTGATGACATCGTCTTGGGCTCCACGGTGACCTCCGTCCTGCCGTCCTGCTGGTCTTGGTCTCCTTGCACCGATATAGAAACCTTTGCCTGATGCCTCGGTACTCCACGCCTACACTTGCCCCATTTGCACCAAAGAGGAAACAAGGACACTGCGTAGGCTGGCGCCCGCCTGGTCTTGATCGTCATGGCTTGCATCATGGGAACCTCGCGAGCCTGCCTGGTGGGGCCGCCCCTGAGGAGGCCTCGCGTTGTCCATCCCGTGAGGCTTGCCCCTCGCGAGGGTATTTAACTTTGGTTGATGAAGACATGCCATACTGGGCCGCTGGCTGAGCCACGCTGCAGGCCGCAGGCAGGCATGTCTGGGGACCCCCGTTCGCAGAACGCCGACAGTAGCCCATGGGCACAAGGCATGCTTGGACTTGGCTTAGCGGCAAAGCCAAAGGGCAAGTGCGGAGCGCCGCAGGCCCCAACAGCCTGCAGCCTTGGTCACCGCGTGGCGATTGATTGGACATGGCCATCTCCGCTTCCCCATGCTGCCTCGGCAACTGCACGATTCAATGAGTCCCTGCTACAGCAAAAAGAGTCATCATTACCGGCGATCGTGGAGGTCGACGGTTGGCCTCCCTAGGACTATAAGTATAGAGAGGCGAGTGTCCCCGTCGTCGGCTTCTTCTCCCTTGCTCCACCTCCATTCTCTATGCCAATAGCACTAATCCGTAGGTTCTCAGCCGAAGAGAACGGAAAGGCCCCCCGGGAGGGGCCTGACCCGCTCCCGCCGAAGAAACGGCCGGTCCCATGCCGCCTCGACGAGGTTGTGAGCCCGGAGATGACGAGGCCTTGGTGCGAGCGGCCGCCTCCTGGGTTCCCGCTACCCCTGTACGCCCAGGCCGAGGGCCCTGGAGAAAGGGACAGCGAGCGACGCCGCCCACGCCGCAGACGGGATCGACGAGCCGTGGCGGCATGCGCCATTGCTCCTGGAGTCCACACTATGGACTCCTCTCGCGAGCTCGTGCTTCACGCTGCAATGCCTCCAAGCACCTGGATCCACTTCCCTTCATTCTTCGCCACTGAGATGCCGCCGAGGGGGCCTCTCGAGCTTTGGTTGCAGCATGCCGACTGTGGCACCCCGGCAATCGGAGTGGAGGTTGAGGTTGTCGCTCCGAGCAAGGTCTTCATGACCCAAGGGTGGGGCGAGGTTGCCCGGGTCTACCGAACAGGGGGTGCCCTCATGATTCAATTTGAATACAATGGCATCTCCCTACTGCTCTTCAAGGTCTTCAACACGGAAGGCTGCCGCCTGGAGTGCTACCCCAGGGGAGGCGGCCGGGACATGGACATGGCAGGGGCTAGGCCCGCCGTCCGCTTCCCCGATGGCTCCTCCGGCAGCAGTGGTTATGCTTGGGAGTCCAGCGACTCTCCCGAGCTCTTCGTGACTCTAGAGACGAGCGACGACAGTTACGTGCCCTCGAGCTCGCGCCGTGCCCGGAGCAAGGCGGCTGCATAAGGCCGTCGCCGCAGCTGATCTGGATGGGGTTGGTGCCGGCCTCCCGTTGCCCATTGTTGATGATGGCGTCGGCCATGGAGGCACGTGTAGTTTGGGCTCCTTAGGATTCGAGAAAACACCCCATGGGGGCATGTAAAGGGTCCGCGATGTCTTTTGTTTATGCAATCCTTATTATGAAATTGTGTGAATGCTTGCCCTGCCCCGGCTCGGTTCCCCCTTTCCAACATCGCGAAGGTTTTTGTGTTGTACGCCTGCAAGTCCCGGTCCCCAGGCAGGCTTCAGCCGTCGCTGGTATGCCAAGTCGCAATGCCGTGGTCAAGGCCAGGAGGTGAGGGGCCCGAGGTCCAGTAAGAGCCCCTGAGGCGCGATGCTCAGGAGGTCCCCTTTACCGTGCAAGCAACCGCTGAAAGGTGAGAAAGGAAGGCAAGATTGCAGTCACAATGCTGCATTAAGTGGAGATTCGGTGCTTCATCAATTAGCTGTTCCAAGCGTGAAACTTATCTTGGTAATAGGGAGTCGCTCCTCCGAGTCACGCCGGACTTGCACGTCGGCAGCTAGGATGTAGCTGGGTTAGGCCCTCGCGAGCTTCCCTTCTCTTCCCCACACTTTCCTTTGTGCTCTACGTCCTCAGGTCCCGGTCCTCGAGCGAGCTCAACCGCCGCTGGTATGCCAGGTCGCGATGCCATGGACAAGTCCAGGGGGTGAGGGCTGGAGAACCAGTAAGAGCTCCTGAGTCACGATGCTTAGGAGCCCCCCTTTTAACGCGCAAGCATATCGCGTGGGAAAGAGAGAGAGCTCGTGGTACCACCTGCTGTAGACCTCAGGGGGTTCCTGTAAACCAACACGAGAAAAGCACGAGTTGCCATTATGGTTGCCAGCCGGCCTTTGTTTGCTCCAAGAGAGAGGTGATTGCACTGAGGGCCTGGTGAGGTGACGCTTGCGGGGCTCCCGCGGGTCAGAGCTCGACCACTCAGATTTGTCGACATTGTAGGGACAGTCCCATGTGCAAGCACCATGCCAGCGCGAGCAGCTCCAAAGGTAGATGTCAATAGAGCAGGCGATAATCACAGGCAGGTTGAGCATGACAGGCAGATCAGCTTAGATAAACGCAGAAGGGATACATGCCACTGGGACTGGCCCGAGCGGTTTGGGGATGATGCAGCCCGAGGGGCGCCCCCAGCAAGGTAAACTAAAGACATAAGCAAAAGGGATACATGCCGCAGGGACGGACCCATGCGGCCTGGGAATGATGCAGCCCTAAGGGCGCTCCCAGCAGAAATGAACTCGAAAGATGTCACCTGGTGCCATTGTAGAAGGGGTGTTGGAGTAGCTGAAGATGTGCGGTGAAGAGGCCGATCCTCACGAGCCACCGGAGCCCTGAGCCTCGGGAGGCTCTGGGGTCCAGGCGGTTCCTTGAGGACGATCTCCATCTCTGCTAGGCCTGCGTGATGCATGGCCTCCTAATCCACCAGAATGCTATGCAGATGATGCTGGTGGGGTGGCAGCCGTGTTCGGAAGACCGAAACGCATGCGAAGGTAGCTGTGCAGCGGACCCTCGCAACACCCGACGCGGGAAGGCCAGAAACACTCCTGAGATGCGGCTCGGTTGAGCCCTAGGACGTCGATGCAGACACGCAGTCCGCCATCCTCGCCCGGATGGGGATCTATGCCAGGCAAACGGCAGTCGCCACGTATGACTCTTGCTTCCTGAAGCTCGTGAGTGGCCTTGGTGATTAACTCTTGAGGGTTGGGCTTTCCACGCCCTGAGACTTCCAGAGGGAAACGTGCCGTGAAGCACGCCTCCAAGTGGTACCCGAGCGCCTCCTTCGTGATCTTGGCGAAGTCGGAGGCCCTCCAGAAGAGATCCCCCGAGCCCTGCCCGAGGAGGGCGCCGAGCGCGCCTTCCTGTTCGATGGAAGGAGGCGCCCCTTGCATGGGGCGGATCCTGATGCTACACCTCCTGAGATGCCAACCTCCTGAGGCCTTGAGCTTGGCGATGCCTTCTTCTTCTTGGGGACTACCTAAGGAGGATTCTTGCCCCCTGTCTGGGTCCTCGATTGATGCGGCTTGGAAGGCGTGCTCGAGGGAGCACACCGCATCCTTCTCTTCGCAGGGGACCATGATGATTCCGCCGCTTCCTGGCATCTTGAGGACGTTGTAGCCATGGTGGGTTACTACCGTGAACTTGGCCAGGGCTGGATACCCGAGGATGGCATTGTATGGAAGGCGGATGTGGGCGACGTCGAAGTTGATGAGCTCGGTGTGGTAGTTGTTGTGCTGCACGAAAGTGACATGGAGGCGGACCTACCCTATCGGGGTGGTGGCACCGTCAGTAACTCCTGAGAAAGGCTTGGTAGGCTAAAGGTTATCATATGGCACTTGAAGGTTGTTGAACATCTCGACGGACAGAACGTTGAGCCCTGCACCGCCATTGATGAGGTTCCTAGTAACTTGCACGTTGCTAATGACCGGGGAACAAAGCATCAGGAGGACGCCAGCGGTAGCCGCACACTTTAGTTGATCTGCTGAGCTGAAAGTGATGGCGCACATGGACCACCTGAGCGGGCATGTGGCCTCAAGCTTGGGGAGGACTGCATTCACCTCATGAGCAAACTGCTTGAAGATGCACTGAGCGGTTGGGGCCTGAGCTCCGCCCAAGATGCAAGCGATAGCACGTGGCTCCTGGAAGCCCCCAGCCCCCTCATCTTGGTGGTGGTTGTTATTCCTTCTTGGTGGTGGCAGCAGAGGAGGAAGGCCTATGTTGCCCTGCAGGCGGTCCTCGCGAGGATGATCCCTCCAGGCTCCCTCGCGTGGCTGGTCCTGCCAGCGATCCTCGCGAGGTCGGTCACGCCACTCCCGGCGAGGGCCTCGGTCGTCCCATCGTCCTCTGCCTCATCCTCCTCCTCGGCCATAGCCCCGGGCGTTGTGCTCGGGGCGACGACCGAAGCGTCCTTCTCGAACGGTCCTGAGCTCCTGGCATTCGTTGGTGTTGTGGGTGTGGAGGTTGTGGTAGGCGCAGAATGGTCGGCTGCCCTTGGAAGACTCTGGCTGGTCCCTGTCACGCTTCATGTCTGGTTTTACTGCAAGCACGACTGCTCCTTTGCGCTTCATGTCCTTAACCTTGGCCTTCTTCTCTTCCGGGTTAGCAGCTAGAAGCTCGAGGAGGGAGGGGTGCCCATCCTCAGCTATTGCGCACTTGGTCGCCAGGTTGAACACCTCCAAAGACGTGCACAGATCCTCGTGAATGAGGAGCTCCTCCTTCATCTTGACATTGCGGACGGCATCGGAGAACACTGAGATGATGGCCTCGTCCGTCACCTTGGGGATCTTGAGGCGAGCATTGTTGAAATGCTGGATGTATTTCTGCAGGGTCTCTCCAGGCTACTGCTTGATACGGCGCAGGTCACCGACGCCCGGAGGGCAGTCACGAGTGCCCTGGAAGTTGGCGATGAAGTGGCTACGCATCTCGTCCCAAGAGGAGATTGAGCCGGGAGGCGGGTTCAGGAGCCAGGTGCGGGCGCCGTCCTTGAGCGCCATTGGAAACCAGTTTGCCATGACCTTCTCGTCTCCGCAGGAACTCCATGGCGTCGGTAGTACCGCCATAGCGAGGAGGCAGATCCGGCTTGAACTTGCCCGGCCAGGCGACGCTACGCAGCTCGGTGGTGAAGGCACGGCAACCTGCGGTGGCCATCGGAGACCTTTGCATACGCGGGGCTTGCTCTTGATGGTTCCCACGCGCCGCCGCGAGGGGCAGCGCAGGGTCTTGGCGTGCTGGTGCGGGGATGCGGTCCTGTCGTGCTGGTGCAGGGAGCACTGAGCGCCTTCTTGAGGCCGAGGGATTTCTTGGTAGCTTCTTTCTTGATGCGCGGGTGCCGGACGCGGTGGGTCACATCCAGGAGCCGCGCTCCGAGCCAGGGCGCCTTCTAGGGGAGGAGGTGGCGGAGGCACTCCTTGAGCCGCGTCACCCATGCATGATGGAGGGCGAGGCAGCGAGCGGGACGGCGCGGGAGAGCCCCCTGCGGCGCTGACGAGCTCGGTGATTTGAGCTAGGCACACTTCATAGAGGTCGTCGATGGGGCGGTAGTGCAGGAGCTCACGTGCCAGGAGCAATGCGGCCTGAGCGTCCGTGGGGGCGCGATGAGCGTGAGAAGATGAACCAGCTGGGGTCAGCGACGGAGTGGCGGTGCGGCCTTCCCGCCGCACCGAGGGATGCAGCAAATATGCTTGCTGCTCATTCCCCGCCGGGCCAGTGGCGGTGTCGGCGGCAGGCGATGGAGAACGACGAGGAGGCCCACCGATGGGAGCCGTCTGGGCAACACGGGCGGCAAAAGCATCCCGATGCTCGGCGCGAGCTCGGTGAGCGTCTGCCATGGATGCGACGAAGCGATGGGACGCAGATAAGCGGAAAGAAGACTTCAGCGCACCCCTAACTGCTGCGCCAAATGTTGGACATCAGGTTCCGGCAAAACCCTTAAGGTTCGAACTCTGGGGTGCGCATGAAGATATTCTCCCTACTGAAACACGCCCACAACCTCGCCGCGATTTCTAAGCTAGCACGATGAACAACACAAGAGACACGAGGTTTATATTGGTTCGGGCCATCGTTGTGGCGTAATACCCTAATCCAGTGTGTGGTGTGGTGGATTACCTCCTGGGCTGATGATGAACAATACAGAGGAAGAACAGCCTCGCGAGGAGAGGTGTTCTTGTGGTGGTGTGTTTGGAGAGGAGTCGATCCATCTCTCTTGGCTCTAGATGAGATTGCCTTCTACTGTGGTGGCTAGCCCTATTTATAGAGGCCCTGGTCCTCTTCCCAAATATTGAGTGGGAAGGGACCCAACAACGGCAATTTTGAAAGGGGGCAGCTAGTACAAGCTATCCTGACTAAAGGTGGACTTCGACTGCAAAAGGCACTAGTGAAGATGTCGTCTTGGGCTCCACGGTGACCTCCGTCCTGCCGTCCTGCTGGTCTTGGTCTCTTTGCACCGATATGGAAGTCTTTGCCTGATGCTTCGGTACTCCACGCCTGCGCTTGACCCCTTTGCACCAAAGAGGAAACGAGGACACTACGCAGGCTGGCGCCCGCCTGGTCTTGATCATCATGGCTTGTGTCATGGGAACCTCGCGAGGTACCCCTTGCCTTGATCTCTCTGCCTCCTCATGAGCCTGCCTGGTGAGGCTGCCACTGAGGAGGCCTTGCGTCGTTCACCCTGCGAGGCTTGGCCCCTCGCGAGGGTGTTGAGCTTTGGTTGATGAAGACGGGACGTACTGGGCCACTAGCTGAGCCACGCTGCATGCCGCAGGTAGGAAAGTCTGGGGACCCCCATTCCCAGAACACCGACAGCAAGTGACTGAAATGTTGCAATCTCGTATCATCAGATACAGCAACAGTGCCTTTTCCTCTCCCATGCTTTTAGTTCAAAAGAAAGATAAAACATGGAGACCAGTGTTTGACTAGAGAAACTTGAATGCAATTACTGTCAAAAGAAAATTTCATATCCCAATCATTGATGAGTTTTTGGATGAACTTGCAGGCTGTTTTTGGTTTTCGAAACTTGATTTGAGATCTGGATATAAACAGATAAGATTATCCCCTGGAGAGGAACATAAAACTGCATTTCAGACTCATTTTGGCCATTTTAAGTTTTTGGTTCTCTCACAAGGATTAACTGGTGGACCTAACACTTTCCAGTTTGCTATGAATGACACTTTTTCACCTTGCCTGAGGAAAAATACAGATATTTTCTTTGATGACATATTGGTCTTTAGTGCTTCCTATGCTTTGCATTTACAACACTTGGCAGAAGTGTCGAAGTTGTTGTTGCAACATCAGTGTCAAGTTAAACTATCTAAATGTTATTTTGCTCAGATAGAAATTTCTTATTTGGGGCACATTATCAATGGACAAGGGGTTTCTACTGACCCAACAAAGATTTCTACTATTCAGGATTGGCCTGTTCCTGAATCTGCTAAAGAGGTTAGAGGATTTCTAGGTCTAGATGGCTATCATAGGAAATTTATTCGTCATTATGGCATTGTGAGCAAACCCTTGACCAATTTGCTGAAAAAGAGAGTGCCATTTCACTGGACAGCAAATGAGCAACAAGCTTTTGCAGTGCTTAAGCAGGCTTTAGTGACAGCCCCTGTTTTGGCCCTACCTGATTTCTCATCCACTTTTGTGATCGAGACAAATGCTTGTGATGTGGGTATTGGGGCAGTGCTTATGGAGAATGGACACCCATTGGCTTATGTTAGCAAGGCTCTGGGCCAACTCTCTGTGTGTATGAAAAGGAATACTTAGCAATCCAGTTAGTTGTTGACCACTGGAGGCAGTACTTGCAGGTTTCAGAATCTATAATTCGTACTGATCAACGTAGTTTGGCTAGTCTTTCAGAATAGCGTTTGCACAAAAAATGGCAACAGAAAGCCCTCACAAAAATCTTGGGCCTTAAATAAAACATCTGTTACAAAAAGGGGGTTGAAAACAGTGCAGCAGACTCTCTGTCCAAAAAACCACACACATCTTCTGATATGCTACCTGAGCTACATCTTGTCTCTTCAGCCCAGCCTGCTTGGCTTGAAGATATTATACAGAGCTATGTTGGTGATAAATTTTGCACTGAATTACTCCAGAAGTTGTCCACTAGTCCCTCTGTTGATAGTAAGTTTACTTTGACACTTGGTGTTCTCCGTACTGATAACTGTGTTTGGGTGGGTAATGCTCCAGAGTTACATTAGCAGATTGTATTTGCTTTTCATGATAGCCCTATTGGAGGACATTCAGGCTTTCCAGTTACTTATCATCGTGTCAGACAACTATTTCGTTGGAAACATATGAGGGGGTTTATCAAACATTATGTGCAGCATTTTTGATTTGTCAGCAAGAAAACCAGAACGTGTGCCCTACCCTGGCTTGTTGCAGCCATTACCTGTCCCTAAACTCCCTTGGGACATGGTTACAATCGATTTTTCAAAGGATTACCAGCATCTGGTCAGTTCAATTGCCAATTTGTGGTCATTGATAAATTTTCCAAATATGGCCATTTTGTTCCCATGCATCACCCATTCACGACAGAAGTAGTTGCTGAAACCTTTCTCAATTTAGTATATCATTTACATGGATGCCATAGTCTATTGTTTCGGACAGAGACCGCATATTCACTAGTGTTTTCTGGCAAGAGTTGTTTTCTAAGTATGGTACTCTGCTTCGAATGAGCTCTGCTCGTCACCCACAGTCTGATGGACAGACTGAACGAGTTAATCAACAAGTGGAATGCTTCTTGTGATGCTTTGTCAGTGCTCATCCCACTAAATGGGCTAAGTGGATCCCTCTCTGTGAGTTTTGGTACAATACCAACTGGCATTCTGCCACAGGTACTACTCCCTTTGACATCATATATGGGCATGCGCCTCGTCATTTTGCTATTTCTCCAGTTGAACTGATTCAGTCAGTGGATGTGCAGCAGTGGCTGGATGACCGCAAAGTGGTGTTTGCTTCTGTCAGACAACATCTGTTGAGAGCCCAACAGCGCATGAAAGCCCAGGCTGATAAGAACCGCACTGAACGTGTGTTTGATGTGGGCGACGCAGTTTTTCTGAAACTTCAACCATATCTTCAGTCTTCGGTTACACCGCGCGCTAACCACAAACTTGCTTTCAAGTTCTATGGCCCCTATGAAGTGGTGGAACATGTGGGTGAGGTGGCTTATAGACTAGCTCTTCCTCCAACCAGCCGTGTACATCCAGTCTTCCATCTTTCACTTCTCCGTAAAGTTCTCGCTCTAGGATGTTAGGTGCTTCCCTTACTTCCTGCTCCCGATAATCAGTTTTAGTATCCGGAAGAAATTCTTCAGCAACGAGTTGTTCGCCGGGGTGCTGATTCATTGATCCAAGTCCTAGTCAAATGGAGTGATGCTCCTAGAGAAATGGCCATTTGGGAAGATAAAGTGACACTACGCCAGAAGTTTCCTCATGCACCGGCTTGGGGTCAAGCCGCATCTAAGGCGGGAGGGATTGTCAGCAAGCAGGAGAAGCGTGAAGATGGTGTTCAAGCTATGGACGGGCCCAAGCGGCAGCCTCGCCTACCCGCTCAGCTGGCTGGGCCGGAGTGGGCCAAGTAAAGATGTAATACATATATGCGTGATGTGTGGTGAGACAGGTAGGAAGGTGGAAACGGCTAGATGCCAGTGTATGTCGCATGTGTATCCCTCTCTCTGAGGAAGACGATCCCCTCTCCTCCTTGTAATCCTCCATTGTAGCTCGAGATTCGAAATCAATGATGAATTCCAAATCCTAGCCCTCACAAAGGGGCAAGAGCAGGATGACCCATCATGGATCAGTCCCTCACTTCATGTCTGCAATAGTGTGCAGCCGTTAGAGACATGACGCGGCAAGCCATTCCATCTATAAACCGAGGTTGACAAAATAAGTGAACACGTACTCATCTAAGCCCAGTGGGAGCCTGTCGTTCAACCACTCGGCATCCAAGGCTAGGTCAGTGGCATTCTCATCCGGTGAGCCTAGGCTGAAATACTTGTCTGTCAAATCTGATCACATCAACGTAAGCAGTAACAACATCGATTCAACGGCAGCATCGGCGCCTTGGCCTCGGCCAAGGGAGAGTCTTGTTTCCAGGCCGGTACGGAGAGCTCCCCTGCATCAGCAAAGGAGAAGGATGTCATGCTTAACCTGAGCTCCTAGAAATACTACATACAGATTACATAGCACTGATTTTGACTTGTTGTTTCATGGTGAAATGTTTTGGGAACATGTCTCCAGCTGTTTGATAGTTTGGTTGTGTTAACTTGTGTAACTACTGGAGGGACCTTCCATTGCTCCTTTTGGTTTCAAACAGAAGGGAAGAAGGATGTGAGTGTGAGGGGTATGGTAAATAGATTTGTAACTGTAATTGGATTTGACTAATGATTTTGATTGCTCTGTTGAATTGTAATTTGAAAAGGAAAAAGGGGGAATAGGAAATTGGGTCATGATTGTTGCGGAAGAAGTTCCCTACTTTTCTGTTGATTGACACAACAGTTTGGCCCCCCAAGACAGATGCGTGATGCGATGGACAAAACCTGATTCAAATCCCTTCCGAATCAGGACCTCATAGATGAACTTCCAGTTCACTCGATCCTAGGCTTTCTCAGAATCTAGTTTGAGGAGCACAACCTGCTGCTTAGTACATTTGAGCTCGTGGACAATTTCTTGAAGCATTACTGGACCCTCAAGGATGTTGCGGCCTTTGAGAAAGGCCGATTGGCTCCTATTAATCACACGTTGAGCTACTGGGGCAAGTCTCGTCAAATAGGCAATAGCGCAGATTTTGATTTGGACATTGATGTCTCCACGAGGTCCTGGCATCTTGAGCTTGAGACATGCGTAGTGCGGCAGCGCGTTGAATTTTGCGAATGAGGTTCGTCCGAGCAGGGTGTGATAGCCACTGCGGAATGGGGCTATGTCGAAGATTAACTCTTCGCTTCGGAAATTATCCGGGGATCCGAAGACCACTTTGAGTGTAACCGAGCCTGTACAGCTGGCTTCTACACCTGGTATGACGCCTTTGAAGGTTGTCTTTGTGGGTTTAATCCTTGAGGGATCGATGCACATTTTTCGCACTGTATCCTGATAAAGCATGTTCAGGCTGCTGCCGCCGTCCATTAGGACTCTGGTGAGGTGAAATCTGTCGATAATTGGGTCTAGGACCAATGCGGCGAATCCTCCGTGACAGATGCTAGTGGGGTGGTCCCTTCGATCAAAAGTGATCGGGCAGGAGGACCACGGGTTGAACTTTGGGGCGACTGGCTCCAACGCATACACGTCCTTGAGAGCATGCTTCCGCTCTGTTTTGGGGATGTGGGTTGCGTATATCATGTTCACCATCCAAACTTGCGAGGGGAATCCCTTCTGTCCTCTGTTGTTCGGCGGCCGGGGCTCCTCCTCGTCATCGCTATGCATCCCCTTGTCTCTGGTTTTAGCACTTAACTTGCCTGCCTGCTTGAACACCCAACAATCCCTGTTGGTGTGCTTGGCTGGCTGTTCGGGGGTGCCATGTATCTGGCACGAGCGATCAAGTATCCGGTCTAAGCTGGATGGGCCCGGAGGGTTTCTTTTGAATGGCTTCTTCCGCTGACCGGGTTTAGAGCCTCTGAATCCGGCATTGACTGCCGTATCTTCAGTATTGTCGCCGTTAATGTGGCGCTTATGCTTGTTGCGACGTGACCTGCCGTTGTTGTCCTTGGTATCCGAATTGCCAGGGCTCTTGGTCATGTTATTGCTACGAGCTAGCCAGCTGTCTTCTCCCGCACAAAAGCGGGTCATGAGTGTCGTGAGGGCTGCCATAGATTTCAGCTTTTCCTGTCCTAGGTGCCGGGCAAGCCATTCGTCTCGGCTGTTGTGCCTGAAGGTTACAAGGGCCTCGACGTCCGGACAGTCAACTATTTGTTTTTTCTTGGTTAGGAACCGTGTCCAGAATTGTCTGGCCGATTCCTCTGGCTGCTGGATTATGTGGCTTAGGTCATCGGCGTCTGGTGGTCGCACATAAGTGCCCTGGAAGTTGTCAAGGAATGCGGATTCCAGGTCCTCCCAACAACTAATTGACTCTGCTGGCAGGCTGTTAAGCCAATGTCGAGCTGGTCCTTTAAGCTTGAGCGGGAGGTATTTGATGGCGTGTAGATCATCACCATGGGCCATGTGGATATGAAGGAGATAATCCTCGATCCATACCGCAGGATCTGTTGTGCCATCGTATGATTCAATGTTTACGGGTTTAAAGCCCTCGGGGATTTGATGATCCATTACTTCGGTTGTGAAGCATAGTGGGTGTGTGGCGCCCCTGTACTGGACTATATCATGACGCAGCTCGGATGAGCTTGGTCTGTTGTATTCGGCCTGGCCGTACTTATCATGTCCGGCGTGAGGGCTAGCGTCACGTGAAGCGGGGCGCCCATGCGATCCATAGATCAATTTTGTTTGCCTTGCCTTATTCTCCAATATGTCTCGCAGGTCTGTTGCGTCTCCCCGTACTCTGGTATGTTTTGAGCGGTGCCAGGGTGCGGCTTGGGTCGAGGGCCTGAAGGCCTCTCTATCGCGTCCACGGGGTGGTTGATCGGGCGCATCGTACGCTCGTGATGTAGGTTTAGTTGCTTCCTCCTCAAGTTGGGGTAGCAACTTGCGCTTTGGGTAGCTCTTGGAGGGGCGTTCGAGTTTTTACTCTTCGGCCGCTAGGACTTCGATCCATCTGGTGGCTAGCAAGTCTTGGTCAGCTCTAAGCTGCTGCTGTTTTTTCTTGATGCTACTTGCCGTGGCCATAAGCCTGCCTTTGAAATGCTCTTGTTCGATGGGATCCTCTGGCACGACGAATTCGTCGTCATCGAGGCTTGCCTCTTCTTCGGAGGGAGGCATATAGTTGTCGTCCTCAACCTCTCTGTCGGCCGCTCTCTCATGAGGGCTCGCTCCTTCGTCCTCCTGCACTGAATCTTGCTGGAGGGGGTTGTCTTTGGCACTGTCCGGCATGTTGTTATCTCCGGTGCCAAAATCGCCGTTTTTGCTTTGGCGCGACTTAGAGCGGCGCCGCTGACGTCGGTGCTTGGGTTGCTTCTTGGAGGGGTCATCCTCCATTTTTTCCTCGCCACCCCCTGCTTTGGGGGTGTCCACCATGTATATGTCATATGACGAGGTGGCTTTCCAGTTCCCTATAGGTGCTGGTTCTTGGTCGTCTCCTTCATCGGCGTCCATACCGTCGATGTCTTCAGAGTCAAAGTGGAGCATGTCGGTTAAATTGTCGATCGTGGCTATGAAGTGGGTGGTGGGTGGGCCTCGAATTTCTTCATCGTCTGTATCCCAACCATGCTGATTGTAGTTTGGCTAGGGTTCTCCTGACAAAGAGAGACTTTAGTGAATTCAGGATATTGCCAAAGGGTGAGTGCTGAAAGACGTCCGTGGCGGTGAACTCCATGATCGGAGCCCAATCGGGTTCGATCAGAAGAGGTGCGTTGTCGGGACCCCGATCCTAAGTCACATCGATCTAGCATGTAACACATCATATCACTTTGCGGCCTCACGCACGGTATTCCCACGGGTGCCACCTTACCTGGCCCGGGACCATTTGCGCCTTTTGGCTCACGTATATGATAGTGCCGCTAGCATCCATATGACAAAGAACCCGGGCTGACATGGCTAGTCGTGAACCCAAAGTGGCACTAACTTACAGGGACAGGCATACATGACCCAACAACGAACGTGCCGGTCATCAGCGAGTGAATCCAGGCTGTAGCACTGGGCTAGCAGGACTCCGGTGAACCGGGCTGTAGCGGGATAACAAGACTCCTTTATTCATCGCGTGACATTTCCCCGAGGGGACAGACACAGGAACGAAGAAGGACACATGCCGGCCAGCCTAAGTGTCTGAGTACCACTAGGAGACATTTCCCGGTAAGAGAGGCTACTAAGGATAAACAACTAGATAGTAAGATCCCACACATACCAAGCATTTCAATAACATACACACAATATGCTTGATATGTGCAAATACAACATGGCATCACAACATGACTCTACAACTCAAGTATTTTATTCAATAGGCTCCGAGAAGTGAGATATTACAAACATGGGTCTCATGACCCAGCATTCAGAGCACACAAGTCAAGCACAAGCGGAAGCTTAACATGTCTGAGTACAGACATCTACAAATGAAAAAGGCTGAGAAGCCTGACTATCTACCAGATCTTGCCGAGGGCACAAGATCGTAGCAGAGGTAACAAGCTAAACGTCGAAGTCCACGCGGTACTACTAGCGAGACAGAAGTCTCTCTGCAAAAACATAAATTAAGAAACGTGAGTACAAATGTACCCAACAAGACTTACATCAGATCTAACTACATATGCATCATTATCAACAAGGGGATGGTGGGGTTTAACTGCAGCAAGCCAGCTTTGACTCGGTGGCTATCCTGAACTATGACTGCAAGTAACTCTTTTGAGGTGGCGCACACGAGTCCACATATTCACCATATCAATACACCTCTATGGATCCGCTCCCATCTCCCAACGAGAACGCCATCCATAGCACTCACGCTTATCTTGCGTATTTTAGAATATCCACTTTCACTTGTCTATGAACTGTACAGGCAACCCAGAAGTCCTTTACCGCGGAAACGGCTATTCGAATAGATCATATTAACCCTGCAGGGGTGTACTTCTTCACACACGCTCTCACCACTTACCGCCGTTTACACGACATGTACTCGGCAACCTTCAAGCGGAAGCCCAGCGAGGGTGTCGGCCACGACCTGACTAACCACACAAGTCTCTCGTCCAGGTTTATCGCCTATTCGGGTTCGATCCGCAAGGAGATCCGGCCAGGGTGTCGCTCACAGCCCCAAACGATGTGTGCAGGGTTCCCAAGCCCACCATCCGGGTGCCACTTGGTACACCAGGCCACTGTGCCTAGTCTGTCCCAAGCCCACCTGTACCGGGTGCCACTTGGTAGACTACTAACACTACCTACAAACACCAGAAACTAGTTGCAACTCCTGGACAGAGATCAAGTTGGTTAATAAGCCGAGAGGGGCCGAGTTACCGGAACCCAATGTGTGGTAGTAACTGGTCATGGATCACAAACACAGAACTCAGTTCCTGAGGACGGCTGCAATGAGACAACCCACCATGTACTCCTACTTGGCCTCTCACCGCTACCTTTACCAAATCGTGTTCACACACTTAACTCATACACAGTAGGACATGTTCACCACTTTCCAATTCATTCCCGATGAATCAGACCTGACTCAACTCTAAGCAGTTGCAAGCATGACAAACAAGCATGAATGAGTAGGCACATCAGGGCTCAAACAATTCCTACTCAGGGCTCTGAAATTTATAAATCATTTCCTGATTTATTTTAATTCCAGAAATGCTTTACTGCGTCAGCATGACGCCTGTGTGACGTCAGCAAGTCAACAGGGTTGACCAGAGTCAAACCTGTCGCGTGGGACCCGTGTGTCAGCTGCAGGGCGATTAAACAGAGCTAATTAACAAAGACTATTAGTGCTAATTTATTTCTAACTAAAAGTGTCAGTGGGGCTCGGGCCCACATGTCAGTGGCAGTGAGGTGGTAATTAGTGGGGGTTTAATCTTAACGACAGACACGTCGCCAGTCGCCGGAGTTTCGCCGGCGGCGAGCAAAACAACAGCGGCGCGTCTCGGGATTGCGCTACGGGCGGTGGTTTGCCGCGCTGAGGGCACTAGGGAGGAGCTCTTGCTCGTCCGCATCCAAAGGAACGGACGGGAGGCCGCGAGGTGGCCGGAGTTGAGCACGGCGTCGACTTCGGCGGCGGCCGGAGGTCGGGTGAGTGCGGGGTTTGCGCTGTGGTGCACGGGAGGGCAAGTTAGCGTGTGCGTTATGCTCCTGGTGGCTTCCTGAGTGCGGTGACGCGCTCCTAATTGAGTTCAAGCGGCTGCAGGGACGGCGGCGACATGGCCGGCGGCAGGGGAAGCTCGGCCACGGCAGGGCTACGGCCTAGAGGGCGGGCGCGACCAGGGGAGAAGGGGGAGACGATGTGGGTGCTCACAACGCGTCCGATGGCGTCGTCGGCGAGGTCAGGGGCGGTCGGGTTGCTGCAAATCGATGGCGACGACTGTCGGTGCAGAGGGCAAAGACAATGGCGATGGCGGTGCTGCGGGGCGCTCCGGCGTCGTTTAGCTCGGCGGAGACGAAGAAGAGGTCGGGCCGGAGCTCTTGGGGACGGCACAGGGGCAAGGGGGGTCGCTGTGGCCGCGTGGCAGCGAACGGCGGCGACGAGCGCGCTCGGGCGTTCGTGGGAGGGAGAAACAGAAGAAGGGATGGGGTCCAGGGGGAGAAAGGAGAGGTGCAGGGGGGCGAGGGGGAGTGCAAGGCACTCGGGGCTGGCTCCAGAAGCGGCGGAAGCAGGAGGTGGCTCGGGCGCGTGCCGGCGCGTGGTGGCCACACGCCCTCCTGCCCACTGGCAGGAGGTTGAAGACAGTAGGAGAGAGGAAGAGGTGGGCTGGGCCAGCACAGGTGAGGCTCAGGTAAGTGTTCTCTCTCTCTCTTTTTTCTAATTTTTTTTGTTTTCTATTTTTCTATAACTTCTGGGCTTTATTTAAAATACCAAAATCAATCCCAAAAATCATGCAACTGCTCATGACCACTGTTAGAAATATATCCTACAGTAAACATTTCAGTTTGGGATTATTTGAGCATTTAAAAATATTTTATAGTATTTAAATTCCCAAATGCAAATAAGTAATGATTTAATTCAAAAATCCAGAATGGCCTAAAAATATGTGCATCATTTTCGGCAGAGGTTTTCACCTTTACGAGAAATCATGAACATTTCCAGAGGGCATTTTAGGTTTATTGAAAAAGATTTTATTATGACCCTAGTTGAATTCATTAGCTGCTAGGGTTTATCAGCCCCCATTTCAAGTTTCATAAAAAATTTAAACATGATGCATGGATGCTAAAGCAAAAACAAGCAAGGCCTGAACTGGGGATGTGACAACTCACCCCCACTAAACAAGAATCTCGACCCGAGATTCAAGCGTAGGGTAAGACGAAGGGAAACGCAACCTAACACAATCTTCATGATCCAGGTTGCCCTTCATAAGAACATTGATTCGATCACCATCATTGTCTCGATGTCTTCCTCTGAGAACTCCAACTATCAAGACAAGAATAGGAAAGGAAAACTCTAGAAGAATTGATCTTCTCGAAGACCGAACAACTCAGGATCAACTCATGGGATGAGACATAGCAACATCTCACGAGCTGAGACACGAAGCACACATCCAGAGGAATGGAGTGGAACAGATGACGAGGATTCACTAGGTAGACAACGTAGCGAGGAGTTGAGTTGCCATGATACCATAACGGGGCACCTTAGGCAAGGTGACTCGTAGAGATATACCCTTAAGTGGCAAAAAGAATTACCTTTCATTCAGAGATCATTGAAACTCTTTATACCAAACTAAGGCAATTCTTGAGCGACCATTTGGAGGGTTCAATAGAATGGCATACCCGGATTAGAATGGATGATGTGGATTACCTTGTTGAAAACAACACAAGGGATGATTTTGGTAACTGGGGAGAAGCTCAACAGTAGAACCGAGGAAACTGAGAGCAATCCCAGTTAGTGCCGATGATAACACCTAGCGCTTGCGCGTGCTCTCAAGAACTTGAGCATTTCCATATTCATCAAGGTTTTACCAATATCCATGTCAAGGATCCTGGCAACACAACGTACTACCATGATGAATACCGGTGGGAGATGCAGATGCGAAGGAAGATAACACCTTCTCAGATTTCACCTTGGCGGGGCCAAGGGGACAAAATCTGGATGATCGACCAAGAGACATTTAGCACTCCGCTTCTAGTGTTCTCCTTGATGTACTAGTGTATCCCATTCATATGGTTTGATATCTAGAACATCAAGTAAAAGGTCGGACTTCGGGAACACAAAAATCCATAAGGAACAACTAGGGAGCAGATCCTATGAAATCATTATGGGGAGGTGGCCAACTTCCTCAAACAAGATACTACAATAATAGGTCTTTCGGTTGGGTGTGTTGGCCATAACATCCACTTTACCGATTACGAAGGGACCAATATTATAGTTCTTGGGAAATGTTGATGTTCTGGCCGACACACCTAGCCGGAAGATCTATCATTCTAGTATCTTGGAAAGGTTCCAACCATCATATCTGCCTGAGATTCAGATCTGGTTGGTAACATGATATTCCACACTCATCAAGTCTAGAAAGAAAAATGAAAGTTTGCAACACAAACCGACGAGATGACGTTGCGAGATTCTCAGGAAATGAACTACGATAGCAAGCTCAAAAACATGAGCTGGTTCTGCTATAAACATGTGAACACGTTGTCCCAGACAAACATGATCCCATGGTAGTCTTACAATAAAACACTACCGAGTTCCGGTGGGGAACCATCATCGAGGATATCGAAGTCCTTGCATAAGGTATACTCTTAGGAAGGAGCTTCTTCTCCTTGAACAAATCAATCAGTGGCTTGGTGTGCTAGGGACACATATAGAATGGAGGTATATAATCTCACAATCCAATGTATACTTCGCACATGCATGACTGACTTGGGATGATTCCAAGTGAAGCAAAAACAATCTTTCTCGGATACACGGCGGCAACTTACACCAAGTGCACATGAATTAGAGAAAGTCACATCATTCATCCGGACATATGCTCCATGAGCGGGTCATGAAGATGATGCTTATAAAAGTTTCCAATACTAGCTGGATGTTCAACACAATCATGGAGAGGTTAAATATGTTGCTGATGGGCTCAACAACAATTCATCCCGGTTTCCATGAAGAATGAATTCCATAAATATGTGAACAAGTGATAGCACTGGTCAGACCCAAAAGATATAATGGTGTATGCTTGAGGAAAATCCACAAGTAAAACAACATTATGAACATCGTTGGTTCTGACTTGATTTGAGGATAGCCCACACCCAAATCAAAGGTTGGACAAGATGATAAGTCCATTAACTGATCACGAGGGTCAGTTGATGAAAATATCAATTTTCTTCAACACACACATACAAAGGATATCCCTTTGAATTGAACTAAGTCAGGTATGCTTTTATCTTCCAACTCTCCAAGTTGTTGTTTGGCTTAAACAACTAGATCAGGGGTATCCCACACAGATTCTTGGAGAATGGGTGGTTTGGAGGAAACCCCACATGATCACGAACTCAACATAGCGGTCAGGTGACGACCTGGTGATACTTCCGAGAAGATATTCAGAAAATCACGAACCACCGATATGTTACTAAGCTCGAGAGCAATCTTGCTTTCCAGGCAAGATGATATGATCAGATGAGCGAGGGATTGACGAAATCCTAACTCACCGATCGAAGAGTGAACCAACAATAAGGACTAGGTAGCACAATCTATCTTAGAATGATGATTCAAGAACCAACACGCTAAGAATGAAATTATTGTCCTTTAACTACCAAGCAACAAGGTTGCTGGTAGTATTGATTTCACACATCATAGTTCACATGTCGGCATTCCGGTTGCAACAACACAGGGACCAAGGAGTGAATAATGATGGAGAGAGTATCACTGTATCAAGAGTTCATAGGATGGTGTGCAATTCCCATGATAATGTTGATATAAAGATGGTAATACTTCAAGGTGGAGCAGAGCAAAAGCTGGATTAGTATTTGATCTGCGGAGCACAACTACTTTGACCCAATCCTGGATATGGATGGGGTACTGGAGTTTGTTTCTCCTAGTCATTCTGGAATAGAATGGCTTGACGGACCACAAGAGTAATAGGCAACGATTACGGATGCACACATACTCTTGACTATCAAATGATAGACGGAGGTCAGATAAAAACTAAGAGGGACAACCCAAAAGAACATATAATTTTCCGAGTTGTGGATGCATAGATTAATATGTTGAACAAGTTCAACATATTTCTTCCAGATAACCTATACAGAAAGGTAGAACTGTCAGGGTCACAACATAGAATCGAGAACTCGCCAAAAGCACCCTGGTTGTGATCTTTTGGTTCAACAAGGAACTTCTGCCAATAGTGGTTCATAGTATTTGGAAGAAGGAAAAACCACGAACTTCGAGGACTATTGCAAAGGTTGCTAATAACCTAAAGGAACGAGCAAAAACTATCAACATGAAGCAAGTAGGGGGAATCTCGGGTTCAAAACCCAGGAGTAGAATACCTACTACTAAGTGGCATCACGGGATGCTTTCGAGAATGATGGCCAGAATCATCACACTGGGAACACAAAGCATGGCTGGATTACTAGGTGATACTCTAGACACCTAGGGTCATAATAATAGCTCTGATATAAATGTTAAGGCAACAGAGTACCTCAACTCACTGATTAGTGTGGTTAATCTGGCCCAAAGGACATCGGAACGGGAGGAAGGGATTTTGCAAATGCTTTAGACTATTTAGAAACCTAGGATGACTCAGACAGCATAACGGCTGCAAATGCTCAAAAGATTGGAGACATGCTACAAAAATGGTGGCATAACCACTCGATCATCATAATATCGGGTTCTGAGATCAACTATAAACATACAAAAGATAGTAGGAACTGAACTCAAGCTTAGAACCATCAATCCTAAAAGTCTACGGATTAGTAACACGTGATCCTGATAGAAAGAAGAGAAAGCCTAGTTCCTTAACCCCGTAGGAAAGATAAGATGACTCAGATCAGAAGGGCATAAGGTATAAGGAGTAAAAAGAGCCTTACGTTCCAACCCACAATCAATTCCCTTACATATAACTAAAGCATTTCTAGACTCAACTTCGACCAGTTTGGCTTGGTAATCCTACAGGCAGTCAGGCTCTGATACCAAAGCTATCAGGACCCCGATCCTAAGTCACATCGATCTAGCATGTAACACATCATATCACTTTGCGGCCTCACGCACGGTATTCCCACGGGTGCCACCTTACCTGGCCCGGGACCGTTTGCGCCTTTTGGCTCACGTATATGATAGTGCCGCTAGCATCCATATGACAAAGAACCCGGGCTGACATGTCTAGTCGTGAACCCAAAGTGGCACTAACTTACAGGGACAGGCATACATGACCCAACAACGAACGTGCCGGTCATCAGCGAGTGAATCCAGGCTGTAGCACTGGGCTAGCAGGACTCCGGTCAACCGGGCTATAGCGGGCTAACAGGACTCCGGAATTCATCGCGTGACATTTCCCCGAGGGGACAAACACAAGAACGAAGAAGGACACATGCCGGCCAGCCTAAGTGTTCCGGAGCAGTAGCAAGCTACCATGGCTCAGTGGAAACACTAGGAGACATTTCCCGGTAAGAGAGGCTACTAAGGATAAACAACTAGATAGTCAAATCCCACACATACCAAGCATTTCAATAACATACACACAATATGCTCGATATGTGCAAATACAACATGGCATCACAACATGACTCTACAACTCAAGTATTTTATTCAATAGGCTCCGAGGAGCGAGATATTACAAACATGGGTCTCATGACCCAGCATTCAGAGCACACAAGTCAAGCACAAGCGGAAGCTTAACATGTCTGAGTACAGACATCTACAAATGAAAAAGGCTGAGAAGCCTGACTATCTACCAGATCCTGCCGAGGGCACAAGATCGTAGCTGAGGTAACAAGCTAAATGTCGAAGTCCACGCGGTACTACTAGCGAGACTGAAGTCTCTCTGCAAAAACATAAATTAAGAAACGCGAGTACAAATGTACCCAGCAAGACTTACATCAGATCTAACTACATATGCATCATTATCAACAAGGGGATGGTGGGGTTTAACTGCAGCAAGCCAGCTTTGACTCGGTGGCTATCCTGAACTACGACTGCAAGTAACTCTTTTGAGGTGGCGCACACGAGTCCACATATTCACCATATCAATACACCATTATGGATCCGCTCCCGTCTCCCAACGAGAACGCCATCCATAGCACTCACTCTTATCTTGCGTATTTTAGAGTATCCACTTTCACTTGTCTATGAACTGTACAGGCAACCCAGAAGTCCCTTACCGCGGACACGGCTATTCGAATAGATCATATTAACCCTGCAGGGGTGTACTTCTTCACACACGCTCTCACCACTTACCGCCGTTTACACGACATGTACTCGGCAACCTTCAAGCGGAAGCCCAGCGAGGGTGTCGGCCACGACCTGACTAACCACACAAGTCTCTCGTCTAGGTTTATCGCCTATTCGGCTTCCATCCGCAAGGAGATCCGGCCGGGGTGTCGCTCACGGCCCCAAACGATGTGTGCAGGGTTCCCAAGCCCACCATCCGGGTGCCACTTGGTACACCAGGCCACTGTGCCTAGTCTGTCCCAAGCCCACCTGTACCGGGTGCCACTTGGTAGATTACTAACACTACCTACAAACACCAGAAACTAGTTGCAACTCCTGGACAGAGATCAAGTTGGTTAATAAGCCGAGAGGGGCCGAGTTACCGGAACCCAATGTGTGGTAGTAACTGGTCATGGATCACAAACACAGAACTCAGTTCCTGAGGACGGCTGCAATGAGACAACCCACCATGTACTCCTACATGGCCTCTCACCGCTACCTTTACCAAATCGTGTTCACACACTTAACTCATACACAGTAGGACATGTTCACCACTTTCCAATTCATTCCCAATGAATCAGACCTGACTCAACTCTAAGCAGTAGCAAGCATGACAAACAAGCATGAATGAGTAGGCACATCAGGGCTCAAACAATTCCTACTCATGCTAGTGGGTTTCATCTATTTACTTTGGCAATGACAGGTCATGCAGAGGATAAAGGGGTTCAACTACCGCAGCAAGTAACAATTGTATCGTTGTTGTCCTAATGCAATAAAATAGAGCAGGAGCGAGAGAGTGGGATTGTATTGGAATGAACAAGGGGGTTTTGCTTGCCTGGCACTTCTGAAGATAATATAGTTCTTCATCGGTGTCATCGAACTCATCGTCGGTACATCGTCTACTAAGAGGGGGTAAACACCGGCAAACAAGGAAGAACACAATCAATGCAATGCACAATATGATGCATGATCATGACATGGCAATATGTTGTAGTTTGAGCTAATGCAACTAGCAACCAGATTAAATGAAGTTGGTTTGAATCCAAGATTCAAATTCAAACTCCATATGTGGATATTAAAATGCCATTTATATGATTTGTGCTAATCAGCAGCTATAAGTTGTTCTAACATGCATGAAAATGGTACAGATGGATAGATTGGATTTTTCTGATCATTTTTCATATATAAATTATTTAATTTGGAGTTACGGTTGAATTTCTATGAATTTTTAGAAGTTTGGGGTATTTTCTGAAATTTATAAATCATTTCCTGATTTATTTTAATTCCAGAAATGCTTTACTACATCAGCATGACGCCTGTGTGATGTCAGCAAGTCAACAGGGTTGACTAGAGTCAAACCTACCGCGTGGGACCTGTGTGTCAGCTTCAGGGCGATTAAATAGAGCTAATTAACAGAGACTATTAGTGCTAATTTAATTCTGACTAAAAGTGTCAGTGGGGCTCGGGCCCACATGTCAGTGGCATTGAGGTGGTAATTAGTGGGGGTTTAATCCTAACGATAGACACGTCGGCAGTCGCCGGAGTTTCGGGTGGCAGGGCTACGACCTAGAGGGCGGGCGCGACCAGGGGAGAAGGGGGAGACGATGCGGGTGCTCAGAGCGCATCCGATGGCATCGTCGGCGAGGTCGGGGGCGGTCGGGTTGCTCCGAATCGATGACGACGACTGTCGGTGCAGAGGGCGAAGACAATGGCGATGGCGGTGCTGCGGGGCGCTCCGGCGTTGTTTAGCTCGGTGGAGACGAAGAAGAGGTCGGGGCGGAGCCCTTGGGGACGGCAGAGGGGCAAGGGGGGTGGCTGTGGCCGCGTGGCAGCGAACGGCGGCGACGAGCGCGCTCGGGCGTTCGTGGGAGGGAGAAACAGAAGAAGGGATGGGGTCCAGGGGGACAAAGGAGAGGTGCAGGGGGGCGAGGGGGAGTGCATGGCACTTGGGGCTGGCTCCAGAAGCGGCGGAAGCAGGAGGTGGCTCGGGCGCGTGCCGGCGCGCGGTGGCCACACGCCCTCCTGCCCACTAGCAGGAGGTTGAAGACAGTAGGAGAGAGGAAGAGGTGGGTTGGGCCAGCACAGGTGAGGCCCAGGTAAGTGTTCTCTCTCTCTCTCTCTCTTTTCTAAATTGTTTTGTTTTCTATTTTTCTGTAACTTCTGGGATTTATTTAAAATACCAAAATCAATCCCAAAAATCATGCAACTGCTCATGACCACTATTAGAAATATATCCTACAGTAAACATTTCAGTTTGGGATTATTTGAGCATTTAAAATATTTTATAGTATTTAAATGCCCAAATGCAAATAAGTAATGATTTAATTCAAAAATCCAGAATGGCCTAAAAATATGTGCATCATTTTTGGCAGAGGTTTTCACCTTTACCAGAAATCATGAACATTTCCAGAGGGCATTTTGGGTTTATTGAAAAAGATTTTATTTTGACCCTAGTTGAATTCATTAGCTCCTAGGGTTTATCAGCCCCCATTTCAAGTTTCATAAAAAATTTAAACATGACGCATGGATGCTAAAGAAAAAACAAGCAAGGCCTGAACTGGGGATGTGACATGCGTGATATACGGAGTCCGGAACGGAGTCCGGCACCTTAGAGTCACGGGCCCTGCAAAGGACTAGGTTGGTATTTGGCTCTATCCCCGTAGAGATTGCGGCTCCCAGGGTCGCGTCCAACCGTCCATCCCCGACTAGCGCAGTAGGCTCCGAGCTAATGGTCGGAGCGGACACCTGAGCGATGCTCTGGGCATTGTCCGGCGACAGAGCTAAATCATGCCCATCGTGACAGTGCGGCGTGCTCGGCCATGGCTCGAATCCGTCGAAGATCAAGTCCCCGTGGTTGTCGGCCGTGTAATTTAAGCTTCCAAACCTGACCTGATGGCCAGGGGCGTAGCTTTCGATCTGCTCCAAATGGCCAGACGAGTTGGCCCATAGTGTGAAGCCGCCGAATACGAAGATCTGTCCGAGGAGATAGGTCTCACCCTGGACCGCGTCGTGATTGACGATCAAAGAATCCATCGGGCCTAAAGGCGACGACACAGAGGAACTCTCAATGAAATCACCAATGTCGGTGTCAAAACCGGCGGATCTCGGGTAGGGGGTCCCGAACTGTGCGTCTAGGCGGATGGTAACAGGAGGCAAGGGACACGATGTTTTTACCCAGGTTCGGGCCCTCTCGATGGAGGTAAAACCCTACTCCTGCTTGATTAATATTGATGATATGGGCAGTACAAGATTGGATCTACCACGAGACCGGAGAGGCTAAACCCTAGAAGCTAGCCTATGGTATCATTGTTGTTCGTCCTACAGACTAAAACTCTCTGGTTTATATAGACACCGGAGAGGGCTAGGGTTACACAGAGTCAGTTACAATGTGAGGAGATCTTCATATCGTATCGCCAATCTTGCCTTCCACGCCAAGGAAAGTCCCATCCGGACACGGGACGGAGTCTTCAATCTTGTATCTTCATAGTCTGGGAGTCTGGCCGAAGGTCATAGTCCGGCCATCCGGACACCCCCTAATCCAGGACTCCCTCAGTAGCCCCTGAACCAGGCTTCAATGACAATGAGTCCGGCACGCAAGTTGTCTTCGGCATTGCAAGACGGGTTCCTTCTCCGAATACTCCATAGATGATGTTGAACACAAGGATAGTGTCCAACTCTGAAAGATAAGTTCCACATGCCACCATAGAGAGAATAATATCTGCACAAATCTAATCTACTGACGTATTCCGTAGCGTGACGTCACGGCCAAGCCTTTATTCGAATCGTTTTACTGTTCCACCTCAGCGTGTTTAGCGAGGCGGTTTCCTTGGCACGTCTTGTCAAAGCAGAGATCGTGTCCCCTTATTCCGGGATTCTCATCAATACGAGCGTGGGTAACCCAACTGTGCCTTTGGTATGACTCCCTAATTGAAAGCGAGTCTGAAACGGTTACGGGGAGGGCTCTTGGTATTCAACTCCTTTATAAAGGGACAAAGGCTCGGCTCCCTTCTTCTCAATCCAATCGAATCCGCCCCTTGCTTTGAGTTCCAACACCCAAAGCTCTAGTTTTAGGCGCTTCAGACCCTCGACGATGTCCGGCTCTGACCTTCAAGGCCAATGGATGACTTCCTCCGTTACGGAAGAAGATTTGCGAAAGCTGAGAGATGCCAGGTATCTAACCGGCGAAATCTCGCATAGGCTGCCTACTCAAGGGGAGGCCATTCCCGCTCCCCAGCCCGGTGAGAGCGTGGTGTTCGCATCTCACTTCCTTCGGGGGCTAGCTTCCCGATTGATCCCTTCGTGAGGGGGCTTATGTTTTATTACGAGCTGGAGTTCCACGACTTAGCTCCGGAGTCCATCCTCCAAATCTCATCATTCATTTTCGTGTGTGAGGCCTTCCTCCATATCACTCCTCACTTCGGATCGTGGCTAAAAACCTTCAAGGTGGAACTGAAGATGATCGAGGGGCAGCACGCTGAGTGCGGAGGAGCTATAATAAGCAAGATGGACGACGCTCCATGGCCCGAAGGCTCTTTTCAAGAGGAGTTCGGCTTATGGCAATGGGACTGGTTTTACATCACCGCCCCCAGGGGCACCACATGGGTGGCGCCACCTACTTTTCGCTCGGGTCCCCCACCACGGCTAGCATCATGGGTTAATGAAGGACTTATCTGGGGGCCGCCCAAAGACGTGCCCTTGCTGCAGGACCGCATTCGAGATCTTCTAGAAAGAGATATCAATTTGACCGTAGTGGCGCAATTCTTGCTGATTCGCCGCACACTGCCCTGCAAACGTCGACCTCTCCGCCTGTGGGAATTTAATCCGGAGGGACCGCGAGTCATCCAACATTTCATGGGTGCGACACCCGTGGAGATGTACAAATTCTTCTTGGGACCACAAGCAAGGTGTCCGGATTTGTCCGAGGACGCGGGTCTGAGCTGCAATCGCCCGGATGCTAAGGTAAGTAGCCCCGTATTTGGACACACCATCCGTATTTTCATCACAAAATTACCCGTAACAGAGTTGTCCTTTGAACAGGAGTGGATAGTGAAGGCAAAGCTTATCGGGTGTCCAGACCCCCTGCCCGAGACCGCGCCGAATCCCATGCTAACCAGGATGCTGGAGGTCGCGCTTTTGGCGGAAGGCGAAGGGGGGAACCAGGGAGCTACTGCCTCCGCGAAGGAGGCTGTTAGGAAGGGAAGAATCAAAAATTCCCCCGCCCAGGGAAATAAAAGGACTGCCTCTGAAGACCCGGAGGTGATGGCCTCAAAATGGGGGAAGAAATCTTCACCAGAGGGTTGGGCACCGGAGAACGCCCCGGCAAAATCGCCCCCTAAAGGGGACCCGCTCTCTCCTGAGACATAAGTGAAGGGAGGGGTTCCATAACAAATGACACTCATGTCTTATTTTTGAGGAAAGTGACGGAAACATTACCTTGCAGTTCAGATCTCAACCCTTCTCAGCAGAGCTCATCTTTAGGGGATCTTCGTCCGGAGATGATAGAGAGCGAAATGCCTCCTCTTGTTGCACCGTCTCACGAGGCAGGCGACCCCGAGGTGTCGTCATGGAGGGTTTTCCCAAGTCCGGACCCTGAAAAGGTGGTCAGGCTAGTCCGGCACCCTCCGGTGCGCAGTTGGAGGGGCTGAAGGATCTGCTTGGTAGGGCGTCCATCTCAGAAGAACACCGTATGTTGATGGATATGGTGATTGGAAGGGTTTCATCCGCGGAAAGCGGATTGTACGAGGCTGCCAAGAGTTTGCTAACAGGCTTTGAGGTACGCAAAAAGTTGTATCTTTTGGTAGAGCCGCATATTAAATGTGCCCTATATAAATAGTAGCCCCTGAGACTCTGTGTGTCATCAAGAGTGATGGCGCGCAGAGGATCATAACCCAAGGTATAATATGTCGCCTTTTCCATGAAGGTGGCGAGGCGTTCGGTGGCTAGCCGGACTGATGAATCTGCCGAGCTAAAGCGGCAACTTGACGTAGCAGATGCCGACATCGCGCTTGTAAATAAGCAGCTGGACGAGGCACAAGGTATGTTCCAAAGACACCTGGTAATAGGAGCTCGATGCTCGGGCCTTATATATATGTGCTTAATGTAGATGGTGCTGCCGCCGTGGAGAACCTTCGGGTGGAACTTGCCCGAGCCAAGGAGCAAGCAAGGAGAAGCGATGTGGCTGCCGTTAAAGCGGCTGAAGAGCTAAAAGCTGAATAGGCTGCTCACTGCCAGAGAAAAAAGGTGGTAGCCTAAATGGCCATAAAATTGAAGGATGCTACCGAGCGCTGTAAATTTCTTGAACAAGAAGATAGGGCGTCTCAGAAGGACCTTGAAAAGATCACTGCCGAAGCCAAGGATACTCGCTGTGCAATGAGAGCTGTGAAGGAGGATCTGCGTCAGGCCGGAGATATCACGTCTGGAAAGCCTTATATGTTGAGGATGAAGTTCGGAGACCCCAAGTATGCTCCGTTAGACCGGCTGTGGATTGCGGAAAACACTTATCTGGATTTGGCAGCTAGTGCGGCGGACGCGACCGAACACTTCCGCGGCCGAGGTGACCATGGATTGGAAGAGCTTCTATGGTCGCAGTTCCACAATCCAGAACGTCCACTTTCGGTATCCGACCGTTTGGCCGCCTGGGCGGAGCTGAACAGGTTATCCGGACTCGCCATGAGGTATGTTGCGAGTCGTCTGTGCTCGGAGAAGCCAGAGCCAAAGAGTTATTTTGGCTTGGTGCAGCAGTTCCTTGGTTCGGTGCCGCATGCTGATGCAATGAAGAGATCGGCGTGCATAGAGGGCGCACGGATGGCTCTTGCCCGTGTCAAAACATACTGGGCGGATATGAAGGGCAGTGTTGTTGCATCCCGGGATTGGGACGAAAGCCGAGTACCTGTCAAGCACTATTTTGAGGAAGTTCTCCATGGCGCTCGTTTAATAGAGTCGCAGTGCTCAAAGGATGTTTTGTTCGAATAGCTGATACTATTTGTAAAACAAATATTTTGATGGAAAAAGCTTTTTATACTTGTGCTTGCAAGAATTATGATGCCTCCTGTGCGGCCGTTTAATGTATATATTTGTATATAACCTGAAAGATGGCAGTCGTTGGCTTCAGCCCCCATGCATAGAATGCGGGGGTATTCGCAAAAAGGCGCATTTTCACACTTAATCCAACGTCTTGGTCCTATAAAGGAGGTGGTGGCACGGCGAACTAGGCAACCGGACTATAATGCTTTATCACTTTCAGTTAGCCAGAGGAGTTTGACAGTGGGGCTACTGAATAGCCCCTAGGGGCACCGTGCTCACCCGAATTCGGGGCGCTAGTGTGCCTGACCGGGAAGCGGCCCTTCGTTAATGCGGTGGAATCCTAAAGATTTCGAAAGTCATCGAGTGGTTGACCAGTCTCTCGCTATATCATGACACTCAATTTTCGGCTTTCTCTACTGAGGTGCTCGCCTGGCCGAACCGGGGCACAATCGCAGTAGTTCTCCTGGTGCCGCGTTAGCCGATATGACGGAACGTAAGGTAGCAAAACACAGGAGCCGGTAAAACCCAACATTTGACCAAAGACATGATTTGGAGCTGATGCATATAGGGCCAAACTCGTGACACCGAACACTCCCTAAGGTATTCGATCTTTATGAGGATGGGCCGAAATAGGGCCCTTGGTAAAAAAGCCCCTGGTGTCCAGGTATGCGCAAAAATTCTGGCATGGCCACATGCCAAGACGCCAGCCTCCTCCTCGGTTATAGAGAAAACCGGGGGATGTTGTCAACAAGAGACAGAAAAAAAGGTTTACACAGGGTCTTACTCTGAAAAGAATCCTTGAAACGGGTCCCTGCTGCACGTCTGCGCCTGTGTCTCCGTTGTGCCATATCCTGGACGGGCGTAGCACGATGTTCGTCTGCGAAAGAGAGGAACTTAATAAAAAATAAGCGTGCGAGAAATCTATATTAAAATAAACAAAATATAGTTGGAGCAAGAATTGAGCCGTATTCTCTCCTGGTGTGAACACGCGGAGGCCCTTGTACGGGGTTATGCGGCTATTAAGCATGTTTACGCCGGACTCGTCGAGCTGTGTCTGGGATAGTAGGGATGGATTAGTGGGCGGTTGTCCAGGCGGCCGCACCTTTTCCCGTACTTTGGGGGTCAATTTATATTCCCCTGTAATGAAATGATGCCCCTTGGGCCGGGCATTTTAAGTGTAAGGGATGCGTAATGCGGTATTGCATTAAAGCGGGTGAAAGCTTCACGTCCCAGTAGCGCTTGATAGCGACTTACGAATGGAGCGATCTGGAATGTTAGCTTTTTGTTTCGGAAGTTGTCGGGTGAGCCAAACGTGACTTCTATTGGAAGGGAACCCATACTTTGGGTATCTGGACCCGGCGTGACTCCTTGAAAGGAAGTGTTGCCATGGCGGATTATAGCTGGGTTTACCCTGAGTTTGCGGATTGTGTCCTGGTATAACAGGTTCAAGTCACTGCCACCGTCCATAAGGACTTTTGTAAATTGGAGTCCGTTAATAATCGGATTCACGACCAAGGCAGTCCAGTCTGCGTTTCGGGCTCCTTTGGAGTAATCCTGATGATCGAAGGTGGTTGGTTGTAACAACCAGTGGCGGTGCTCCTTTGGGGCTGGCCGTACGGCGCGTGTCTTCGTAAGCGCCGTTCTATTTTTCCCTTTTGTCATCTGAAGTGAATTTACTGTCTTGACTTCTTGTGGGAACTTCTTTTGTTCTCCGGTGTTCTGCTTGTGGGGTGCATCGTCATCCTCGCTTGGTGTGTCGAGCCCCTTTTGGCGTTGAGTTTGCCGGACTGCTTGAAGACCCAACAATCTCTGCGGGTATGGTTTGCAGGTCTCCCAGGAGTGCTGTGGATTTGACATATCTTGTCCAAGAGTTTGTTGAGGTTGGATAGCTCGTCCCTGTCATCTTTGGGGGGCGCCTTTTTCTGATTTTGCCGAGAGCTTTTGAATCCGGCATTTATTGTCGTGCTCATCGGGCTGTTGTCCTTTATCCGGCGCGGTTCTTTGTGACGGTGCGGTTTGCCGTTCCCATCTTTGGGTTCGGATGTATTCGGGTCGCTGGTGCTGCTTCTTGCCAGCCAGCTGTCTTCTCCTACACAAAAGCAGGTCATGAGGCTTGTTAATGCGGCCATTGTTCTTGGATTTTCTTGGCCGAGGTGTCTGGCGAGCCATTCATCTCGGACACTGTGTTTGAAAGCTACTAGAGACTCAGCGTCCGGACAGTCGACTATCTGATTCTTTTTAGTGAGGAATCTGTTCTAGAGTTTTCGGGCTGACTCTCCGGGCTGCTGAGTTATATGACTCAGATCATCTGCATCCGGAGGTCGAACATAGGTCCCTTGAAAATTTGCCCGGAAAGCATCCTCGAGCGCTTCCCAACTTCCCATGGTGTTTTCGGGAAGGCTTTTAAGCCAATGCCGGGCTGGCCCTTTGAGCTTAAGGGGTAAGTATTTTATGGCGTGGAGGTCATCTCCTCTGGCCATGTTTATGTGGAGGATATAATCCTCGATCCAGACTCCAGGGTCTGTTGTTCCGTCGTATGCTTCTATGTTTACGGGCTTGAATCCCGCTGGAAATTCGTGGTCCAGCACCTCGTCGGTGAAACATAGGGGATGTGTGGCGCCCCTGTATTTAGTTGTGTCGTGATGTTCGGATATTTTTTGCATTGCATTGCCCACTGGAGCTTGCTTTCTCGGCCCGTAGATGGATCTGGTTGGGCCAGTTTTTTGATGCGAATTCTTGGATGGGTCGCGCGTCGTATTGAGTGTGGCGCCCTTCGTTGCTTGAGATCGATCGTGGGGTCGTCTATCCGGCCTTGTGGCTTACTTATTTTTTGACTGCTGGGGCTTTATGTCCTCTTCATCAAATTCCGAAAGTAGTTTCTACTTCGGATAGCTCTTTGTATGACGACTATTGCCGTATTTGTGTGCGGTATTGAGTACTTTTCCCCATCTGATCCTGAGTGTATCTTCCGCTGTATTGAGCCTCTGCTTCTGCTTTTTCAGGCTACATGCAGTGGCAACGAGCGTTTGGTGGAGGTTGTGATGTTCCAGCAATTTTTCCGGTGTCAGGTCGTCAGGACTATTATCTTTCCCGGGGATGGGTTGTTCGGATTGTCCGCCCTGTTTGGACGGTTGCTCGATGGCATGTTCGTCTTCCGTTGATTCACCTTGCTCTATGGCTGGGTCTTTGTCGAGGTGGGGCTTGGCCTTGCGCTTACGCCGCCGCTTTGATTGTTTTTCCAGGGAGCGATCCCTGGTTGCGCCCTTTTGATCCTCGTTGTCATTTTTGTTAGGTGTGTCCACCATGTATACATCGTATGATTAGGCGGCTTTACAATGCCCTATAGGTGTTGGTTCTTGTTCATCTCCTTTATCGGCGTCCATACCGTCGATGTCTTCGGAGTCGAAGTCGAGCATGTCGGTTTGATCGTCGACAGTGGCTACCAAGTGGGTGGTGGGTGGGTTTCGAATTTCTTCATCGACCACATCCCAACCATGCTGACCGTAATCCGGCTAGGGCTCACCTAACAAAGAGAGAGACTTTAGTGAATTCAGGATGTCGCCAAAGGGCGAGTGCTGAAAGACGTCCGCGGTGGTGAACTCCATGATCGGAGCCCAATCGGGTTCGACCGGAAGTGATGCAGAATATACAGAGTCCGGAGAGGAGTCCGACACCTTGGAGTCACGGGCCCTGTAAAGGACTAGGCTGGTATTCGGCTCTATTGCCGTAGAGATTGCGGCTCCGGGGGTGGCGTCCAACCGTCTATCCCCGACTAGCACAGCAGGCTCCGAGCTAATGGTTGGAGCGGGCACCTGAGCGACGCTCTGGGCGTTGTCCGACGGCAGAGCTAAATCATGCCCATCATGACAGTGTGGCGTGCTCGGCCATGGCTCGAATCCGTAGAAGATCAAGTCGCCGCGGATGTCGGTCGTGTAATTTAAGCTTCCGAACCTGACCTGATGGCCAGGGGCGTAGCTTTCGATCTGCTCCAGATGGCCAAATGAGTTGGCCCGCAGTACGAAGCCGCTGAATACGAAGATCTGTCCGGGGAGAAAGGTCTCACCCTGGCCCGCATCGTGATTGACGATCAAAGAAGCCATCGGGCCTAAAGGCGACGACACAGAGTAACTCTCAATGAAAGCACCAATGTCGGTGTCAAAACCGGCGGATCTCGGGTAGGGGGTCCCGAACTGTGCGTCCAGGCGGATGGTAATAGGAGGCAAGGGACACGATGTTTTTACCCAGGTTCGGGCCCTCTCGATGGAGGTAGAACCCTACTCCTGCTTGATTAATATTGATGATATGGGTAGTACAAGAGTGGATCTACCACGAGATCAGAGAGGCTAAACCCTAGAAGCTAATCTATGGTATGATTGTCGTTCGTCCTACGGACTAAAACTCACCGGTTTATATAGACCGGAGAGGGCTAGGGTAACATAGAGTCGGTTACAATGGGAGGAGATCTTCATATCGTATCGCCAAGCTTGCCTTCCATGCCAAGGAAAGTCCCATCCGGACACGGGATGGAGTCTTCAATCTTGTATCTTCATAATCCGGGAGTCCGGCCGAAGGTCATAGTCCGGCCATCCGGACACCCCCTGATCCAGGACTCCCTCAAGGGGCAAGTCTCATCAAATAGGCCTTAGCGCAGATTTTGTATGGGACATTGATCAGGGTAATCGGTCGGTATTGGTTGATAGAGGCGGTAATGGACCTTTGGGATCAATCTTCAATCTTGGAGGTATGCATAGGCTTGAGGGACCAGTGGATGGGATCTGCGGTGGAACGGTGTTCCATGTGACGCATCGATGACGTGGAGTCTCGGCGGTGTGGCGTGGCAGGGCCTCGGCGACGGATGTGCGATGATGGACGCGCGTAGGGAGGAGGTGTTGTTTGGCGCCGTGGTGGCTTTGACATCAGGCCTATCAAGGTTGATGTGTCAGTATTTGATTTGAAGATGGATCAATGGAAGACATCGTCGATGACCTAAGTGCGTCAGACGAGATTGTACTCCAGACCTCGTATGTGGCTTGGTTGGGGTCTTCGGCTTTAGATGTTTGGCTTAGGTGAGAGGTTTGGGTATTGGGCTCACACTTTCTGAGTAGCAACAGATGTTACCGAGATGACGACTTTAGACATATTGATGTATTATTTTGTAAGGTCTTTGTGAATAATTGATAAAATGGTTGCTTGCATTTCCCAGATGCAGGGGCCCGGGGTCATCCTCCTTTTGTAAAAAAAGTATATGCAACTAGGTGTAGTACTAAAACATCTCAAATATATTACATATTGTCTTGTCACTGTCTAGTTGACCAAGCCTCTACTCCGTTCCAAAACAAAATCCTACACCTACATAAACTTAATAAAGTTTACGTAATCCTACACCTAATCTTCCACGTATGTCTACCCGTTAAAACACTTAAAATATTTACATATGTCAAGCATCACTAGTTCCAAAATACTTGAAGTTCTAGGTTTGTCTTAAGTCAAACTTACTCAAGTTTGACCAAACTTATAGAAAAAATTAGTACATCCACAACACCGAATATATATAATATGAAAATATATTTTATGATGAATCCAACGAAACTACTTTGGCATTGTAGGTGTTGATATATTTTTCTATAGAATTAGTCAAACTTAAATCTCCTAGTAGAAATTAAGTATTTGGGATTGTAGGGAGCATGTATGTTCTTTAAACTGTTTTCTTTTGATAAATGTGAGGTCTTCATTGGTACACACATTTTATAACCATCTACTCTCCCGGTCCCAAAATAAGTGTCGATGATTTAGTATAAGTTGTACTAAATCATCGTCACTTATTTTAGGACGAAGGGAGTACTAAATTACTAAGCTCCTCCAAAATGATACACTCTGATTGACTAGGGTTGGGGAAGCATGTGGGACCCGATTTTCAGTTGGTGTTCGCCATTGGTTGTCCCCACATGTCATGTCTACTTCACTTGGGGGCAGATGTTGGAGAGGCCCACGTTCTATCGCTCCGAACCTGTCCCCTTTCTCTCTCCTAAATTTGCAGCCGTCGCCTCCGATTCCCACCTACTACACTGTTGATATGTGCCACCAATGACTTAGGATGCCCTGCACTGCCCGATGACGCATCCTCCTGCGCGGTGAGAGAGTGAGCCAACAAGAATGGCGACGAATGAAGTGGACGAGCCAGCTTGATGCAACAAAGGGCAACATGCTTAGAGAGGTGCACTCGCGGCTTTCACGAGCAGAAGAGCAGTTGGGGGCACAAGCACCCAACAACGGTTTGAATAGGGTGATCAGAGCAACGTTCATCGCCATGTCGTGTAGGATCGAAGCGAGAAGTGTCACGGCATTGGACTGGACCAATGACACTCTGCTAGAGCAAATAACACCTGCCTGGACGACGGTAACAACAATATTTATCTTAGCCTTCATTGTCCCACTAGGACATACTCCACATGCTAGAGGGTGCTAAGGTGGAGCGACATGGTCGTCCATGACACAAAGCTGCAGCTCATAGGGTAAGATGTGTCGCACGACTGCCATATTGGTCGTGGAAGGAGTCGATGATGTTTGGCGAGTAATCCTTGGCCAAGACAAGGTGGATCATCATGCCACCCATTAGGCCATGATGCCCCTCCTCAATCGACATGTCCTCGGGCAGGTGATGGTGATTCGCTAGCGCGGGCAATGATGGTGAGGTCTGAGCACTTTGAAAGGGCATTTCCCACCATAAGTGTTTTGGTGTTGATGACAATGCAAATTGCAGACTAAACGTGTGCCTAAGCTAGATAGGTATACTCTATATGAAGAGACGATTGTGCAGCCCTCTACATGGAAAAGAGGGAAGATGGCATTTCTGACGTGTGTTTATCTCTTTGGTATTAGGAAATGGCAGCTGCTAGGTGCCATCTGGATGCACCGATGGGAAAAACACCCGCTTTGTTGACCATTCGATTAATCCTTCAGATGCACTTTGCGATCAACTCACGTGATTGCTTATAACCCATTCCCGTCCGCCATGCATGTCCCTTTCGATGTCCACTAGCATGTCATGGTCACCAACGAATCTCTTTGTGCTAAATCACCTAGCCGTAGCACACTCGCTACCGCTTTCCCTCGCACAAGCGTGTCCAACATGCAGAACGCAACAAGCCTTTATATCATGGCGATAGGCATTGCAATCCAAGCATCATCGTCATGGCCATAAAAAAATGTTGAAGCATCCCTATAGAATCGCCATGATCGTCGACAATTACATCACGCCTCAACATCCGTCAAAGAATCACTACCATAGAAAACCTTATACACAGAGGTATAGCAGTAGAGCTAGTCAAAACTAGGCGCTACTGCTACTTAGTAGTAGCGCTTGTTGCAAAAGCACGCTACAACTATAGTTACAGCAGTAGTGCGTCTGCACAGGAAAGCGTTACTACTATAATTCCCACACTGGTGCCTGTAGGCTAGGAATAGGAGTAGTGGTTCTTCCTAAAGCATGCTACTGCTAAATACTTTGTAGCAGCGTGTTTCTGGTGTAGAGCGCTACTGCTATGAAAAAGAAAATAAATGGAAAAATAAGTAGAAAAGTAAATAAAAATGAAAGAAATAGAAAAACGAGAAATGGAAAAAAGAAAATGTAAAGAAAAACATAATAAAAATAAAAATAAAACATAAAGGCATACATGTAGCGCATTTTCATCGAAAATGCTATAGCTAACTTAGCTATAGTGCGTTTTGCCAAAACGCGCTACTGCTATTTTGACTTAACCCCGGCCGCGCGGGCTTAATATTTCGCTAAGTCCTTTCCCCCCTCTACTCCCCCCTGTCCCCCAACTCCTCCATCATCACCATCAATTGCCCTGCCGCCTTCGACCACACCGCCGCCTCCCGAGGCTGCCCCCGACCTCACTACCGCCACCCAAGGCCATCGTCGACCTCACCGTCACCTCCCTCGAGCTCACCGTCGCCTCCCTCGACCTCACCGCCGCCGCGCTCGACCTCACCGCCGTAGCCCGCGCCCGCCCAGGACCTCCGCCGCCCGAGCCCGAGCATGCCCTCTCCGCCGACCGTAAGGCTCTGCCTCTCCTCTTCCCTACCCTCCTCTCTCTCTCTCTGCTAGGGACAATTCATATGTTGCTGCTGTGTTAATGTTCATATGAACCCTAGCTGTTCATATGAACCCTAGATTTGTTTAGGGCAGTAGGCATTTTTTTAGCATTTAGGAAAAATGATTAGCATTTTTAAGTAATTTAGCTAGGGTAATTTTTTTATGGAAATGCCTAAACAATAATTCCATTTAGCTTTAAATTAATAGAGGGTATATAAATAATAGTAGCATCTAAATTTAAATTACTAGAGGCTATAAACAATAAACAATTAGCTATAAAAAATTATTTGGACTATGGACCTGAATCTGTTTCAAATTTCATTCAAATGAAATTTGAATTATTTGGACTATGGACCTGAATATTTTTGAAGAAATTGGGTGTAGGTACTAAGGTCTTGCTATGTAAATTTTGGTGAGGTCAGAAGGGTTAGAGAAAATGGAGTTCCTAGACTTTTAGCTTTAGACAAAAAAACAAGAGTATTTAGCTATAAATAAAAAAAGTAGCTATGGCATTTAGCTATAAACAAAAAACAAAATTGTTTTTCTTTGCAAAAACTTGGTTAAAGTAATTTTTGCTATGTAAACAAAAAACAAGATTGTTGTTATATGATATATGTCATTGATGTTCATTTGCATAATCCATTATTGTTGATTATATATTTTCATTGAAGTGGTCATGTTATATGCAAATTCCTCAATAGTGTTTGCTCATGTTATATGCACCATTGAAGTGGTTCGATTGTGCCGAAGTGGCCTTTTGTTCTTTCCAGGGAATGAAGCCGAGTGGCCTATGTTTTGCCAGAATGTTGATTCATTTCCATTCCGGCAAATTTCAGGTGCTCGATTTGTCCACTTTTTAGCAAAGGTCATGCCGAAATTTTCTGTGAATTTCGGGATGACTTGTGTTACAAACTAGGACATATCAAGTGCCCGGGATTTGCCGCACTGGGAAGGAATCGACGTTCCAGCAAAACATAGGCCTTTTTTATGTCATTATTCATTTTATTAGGTCTAGCATTAATTGACTAGATTTAATCGTAGGAAACATGGCTATCAACGATGAAGGACAGGGTTCTGGTGATTACGACGATGTCTACCTGGCGGCAGACAAATATTTGAGCCTTAACAATGACCAGCAGTTGTTGTTGCTGGGCCCACCTGTCTCATCCGAGAACAACATCGAGACCGGCGCCGAGACTAGCGTTGAGACCCAAACCGGCACAGAGGCTGGCGCCGAGACCGGCACTAAGACTGGCAAAGCCATAGAACCGAAACAAAAGAGGAGATGTTGACGCCCAAACCAGCTCCTCACTACTAGACTAGTGGTCATGGAGGTGGACGACGGCAATTTTGAGCCAAAACTGCCGGTTGAAGTGTGCTCCTGCTACGACAATCAAATAGGCTGCATCGTACATGCATCCGCCACCATCAATGATGAGAAACTAAAGGAGAGGCCAAATATGAAGCACTCCCTCCTAACCCTGCTGCACAAGATATTCTTGTTCCCAGGCCGGGATGAAGTCCAATATAAAGATCCACAGAAAGACCCGGCAATGAAGAAGATAAACAAACACGCCATGAACAACCTTAGCAACGTGTTGGCCGCCTAGAAAGTAAGGGTGAAATGCGCCATCGAGAAAAAGGAACCCTACTCCGAGATTGTAAAGGAAAATCTGACAATCACGAAAGAGCAGTTTGAACTATTCAAGGTGGCTTCTGATGCCGAAGATGCCAAAAAAAGTTGAAGTACATGAAGGGGCTTCAAGAGTGGAATATGGGGCGCCACCACCTCGGAAGCCATGGTTATGAGGGGAAGAGGTCCATATGGGCCAAGGAGGACGCGAAACACGAAAGTCTGGGCTTCCCAGACCCTTTGGCGGAATTCACCGCCCCGTAGGAGTATGATGTCCTAAGGGCCCGGTACCGTTGGGACCCAGTCAAGAAGGTTTTCGAGACAGACCCGTTCACGAGGAGTTCATGAGACTGCTGGTAATTTTTGTTTCTGATCAATTCGAATGCACGTTTAGTCATATTTGCAAATGATCCTTGTTCCTTTTGTAGAGAGAGCAGGACAAGATTGCGGCTGAAAGCAACTCGCTGTCTGGCGTGTTGGCGAGGCCCAAGTGGGACACCCCATTCAACTGGGTGTTGAACATATTGAAACATCTCTCGGTGGATACACGGCCGTCGTATGGACGTGTGCACAGTGTAGGAGACAGGGCCACGTGGAAGAAGAACTATGGTGAGACCCCGAATGAGAAAAAGGAAAGTCGGAGGTTAACTGAAGAAACCATCGACAAGAAGGTTGAGATTGCGGTTGAGAAGAATTCAACTAGGACAGTCGCAACAACGGTAACTACCGTAAAACGGGAGCTAATAGTCTTGGTTCTGGCAATCGTCGGTTGGAGCAGGCAAAATCTAGAAAAAGAAGCAGCAGACATTCCCCTTGCCGACTTCTTCGGGAGCAGCTCGACTAGCGTTGCACCAGCACGAGCACCTGCACCTGCACCAGGACCTGCTCCTGCACCGGCTCCCGCACCTGCTCATAGTAGCCCATCCTCTGTCTCGGACGTGCTCGGCGGTGCTTCGTCTTTGGCTGAGCTCGACACCCTCATGGTACCTATCACACCGGCCCTCTTCAATAAATGTATAATCTCCCGTTTCCGTTGCATTTCAAATGTCTCACATTGCAGACATGTCTTTGAAGGCCGACGCCCCGTGCACCATATTGTATGACATCAATGGCCGGAAGGTGGACGTGGGGAAGGCGACAATAATGAAGCCAAAGGAGCAATTGTTCCATAGCCAGCCGATCGCCCGTGACGTCTTCAAGGTTTCCATGGCTAGTGTCAAACCGAGCCACAAGAATTTGGTTCCTCCGGTACTAGGGGGAGATGACGACGAGACCCCATGGCGGTTTGGTGATTGCAAGATGTGGGTCCTGTTGGGGCCAAAGAGACTGCTTCGTCTGGAGGCGGCCGGGAGCACACCTATGACCACGCAGCCTCCGCAAGGTATGAACATCAGCACCCCACCTACCCAATTAGCATCGCCAGTCATGCTGGGTGATAGTGGACTGGGTGAGGAAGAGGCTCCATTAGTCGTTGATGACATCGCCCTAGATGAGGATGACTATGACGTTGACACTCAACAGTATCTCAATACTGGCGCCATTGATGATGGAGGATCGATGGCTCAGCAGTATGAGTACTTAGGGTTTGAGTGTCATGAGTCAGTGCCCGAATTTCCTCCTCCGTAGCCTGAACGTACTATTCCACCAATGAAGCATCGGAAGAGAGCTAGGAAAGGCAACAATAAAGTTGCTGCTATGATCCAGCCACCTCCGCAGCCTCGGGTTCAAGACCGTATACCTGTCCACGGTGTGGCGAAATTCCATATCCCCGGTGAACCAATCCTACCTGAAGCATCGGTACAAGCCATACACGGCGATCTAGGGAGACTTCATGATGATGTGCTGCTGAGAGAGAAAAGCCTAATCGCCTCGGAAAATCCAGGATACCCACTCTACGTGGTTAACGAGCCGCGGAAAAGGTTGTACGTCGACTCATTCCCCACAAAGAAGTTCATCCTTCGATTCGATTACATCTTCGACATCTTTCACTTGAAAAAGTTGCATTTTACGTTTGTCCGCCTTTATGCCTTGTACATGAACTACATCATCGGGATTGAGCAGGTACCTTCTATATGTGTCGCTGACCTGTACTTCTTGCACGAGGGCTGCATGGCAGCCTGCCTAAATCACCGTCAATACGCGAGGGACTACATAGTTGATTTCATGGTTGCCAATGAGGACAAGGAGATGATTCTCGTGCCTTATCATCCCCTGTAAGTCATCCGCGTGGATATCCTTCCTTCGATTTCAATCATTCATTTGCACGGTGGAGGCTAATTAATTTGAGGTGTACTTATTTTGCACAGACACGGGTGCACCATCCTCATCATCCTTTACCCCCGATACTCCCACGCTCTTTACTTGTACTCGTCGAAGAACATGAAAAAAAAGGATTACACCCACATCAAGTTTGTTCTCGATAGTGCTATCTTTTTCTACGGTGTACGGGGTGGAGAGATCAAGGACAAGAAGAACAGGAATGGTAGGCCCGCCTTCAGCCATAAGACCAACCTCCGCTGCATCCAGCAACCGAGTGATACTCTTAGTGATGAATTCTATGTCCTACACCACATGCTGGAGTACAGACGGGATCAGCAGAACCTTCGCATGTCACCTACATCCGGGGATGCCCATTTTTGGCAATGGGCAAGGAATGTAGAAGATGGCGAGGATCATTGGCTTCGAGCTGAGTTATATCACATCCAGCACAAGCTTGCCCAAATCATCATGAAGGAGGTCCTAGAAAAAACAGCGTTGTTCTACGAGGAAGGGCAAATGTCACGGGAAGACGTCCAAAGACGCGTAGCCGCTCAGCGTCTCGACCTGAAGCCTTTCACGAAGCTCGGGGACTTTCTCCCTGACTTGGATGGATGGCACGGCATGTTGTGATTGTCGATATATGACAATCTTTCCATTTAGTCCATACTTTATGTATGACAGAACTTTGAGTTATGCATGGCAAAACTTTATTTGTGATGTAATTAAACCGTCCTACTGGACCAGCGAAGATCACTCTAGTTAGGGCATTTTGGGTATGATGAACTTTGTTATTTGTGCTTATGATATGTTGCTTCTATTTTTGCCAAGTCTATCTCTTTCTGTTGCTCAACTATATACGTTGCATATCATCGACTCATGTGACGATGCAGGTGCATAGATCATCGATGGCAAAGAAGTGCTACACCAGGAGTATACAACGAGTGGCCGGAGTGTCAGGCCCAGGTGTACCGGTTTCCGATTCGAGCGATAGCTAGTAGTTAGTTTAGGTTCAAGCTACTGCGAGAGAGGGATATGAAGTCATGTACTACAAAGTTCTGCACTCACTCGTAGTGATAGATCTTCTCGCGTATATAATTGTTTAGATGGATGACGATGTAGTTGCAAGAACTTGTATTGCTATTTTCGAGATGATGACGAGAGACCACTTTGTGTTGGATGATGATTATGATGATGACATGATTTGATGCTATGATTAAATTTATATGTGTATGATATGCTAAAGATTATTGTATAAAGCCTATTCAAATACAAAACAAATATGCAGAAAAAAACTAATAAAACTGAAAGTAGCGACGGGAGTAGAGTTAGCAGCAGCGCGCCCTTACAAGTAGCGTGCCCTAGATTAAAGTGTTGCAGATATTAGCAGTAGCGCACTATGCTAAAGCCCACTGCTGCTAGCCATGTATAGCAGTAGCTCGGGTCAACACGCGCTACTAATACATGTTAGCTGTACGCCGTATCAGTAGCACGGTGCCCCGCGCTACTGATAGACCTAATATGCGCGCTACTACTAGGCTTTTCCCTAGTAGTGAATGTTGAAGCACGCCCGCAGTATTGCCGCGGTCATCGACACCATTGCCTCACGCCTGGACATCGTTGCCTTTCCAGCTCTCCTCGCAGGAGTCGAGCTATCCTCATAGCATCGCCGCAACGTCATAACATGCCTCATCGTCACGGTCGTCAAAGCATGACATGGTGTCGTGGTCGTTGCTACACCCCTTGCAGTAGCCGAACCAACCTCATAGCATCATCATGATGTCAGAACACACCTTGTCGCTATGTCCGTCGAAGCATGCCTCAAAACGCCATCACCCACACCACACGACCATCACTACTAGGAAAAGGGCTATAGCTAATATGGACATTAATGGCGCACCACATATGTGGTGCGCCACTGCTATATAGCAGTGACGCACCATGTGTAGGTACACTATTAGTGTCCATATCACTAATGGCGCACCACACCCGCGGTGGGCCACTACTAACAATTTTTTTTCCAAAACTAGTAATGGCGCACCAGGGCATAGTGCGCCTTTAGTAGTTTTAACTAGTAATGGCGCACCATACACTCTTTGCGCCACTACTAACAAATTTTTGTTTACTTTTTTTTCAAAACTAGTAATGGCGCATCGGGGTACAGTGCGCCATTACTAGTTCAAACTAGTAATGGCGCACCATAACCACGGAGCGCCACTACTAACAATTTTTTTTTGCAAAACTAGTAATGGCGCACCACGTAACAGGTGTTTCATGGATGGCTATCAGTGGCAAGGTGATGAAGATGATTATGAAGTCGTCCATTGGGGCCGGGCAAGAAATAAGGAAGGGCGGCAAGACAACCGTGGCGAGGGCGGGCGAGAAGACGAAGAATCTCCAGAACATGATCATGAAGTAGATGCAGTACACAGTCATCATGTAGAAAATGCCAGACATGATGATGAGGAAGATGTCGGAGCATACGAAGGGCATGATCATGAAGATGAAGATGCCGGAGCAGACGATGATGGACCATCGATGGGCTGGGTGCAGGACCCTCATATTCAAGAGCTGCTTCTCAAGCAGACGGATAACGCAAGAGCTGCCGCCCGAGAGAAAGCCAAGCTGGATCAATTGGACATAGACGCGGTTACTCCATTGTATGAAGGATGCAGGCCCGAGGATACCCGCCTGGAAGTAACGCTCATGGCTCTGGAGATGAAGGTAAAACACAAAATGAACGACGCATGCTTCAATGAGAACATGTCATTCTGGCATGAAAGTCTTCCCAAGGGGAACAAGTGCCCGACCAATTTCAAGGAGGCGAATAAAATCATGTGTCCTCTGGATTTACCGCACATGAAATACCATGTGTGCATGAACAATTGCATCATTTATCAGGACGAGCACGCGGAGTCTACCATATGTCCGATGTGCGGCGTCACTCGATACAAGAAAAGTAACAAAGCTCCTCGAAAGGTGGTGTGGTACTTTCCGATCACTCCTCATCTGCAGCGGTATTTCGCGGACCCTAAGGTAGCAAAGCTCCTACGTTGGCACGCGGATAGGGTGGAGAAGAAGCGAGAATATAACAGAAATGATCCGGATATAAATAAAAAAGACAAGATGCTGAGTCACCCTAAGGATGCGAGCCAGTGGCAAGCGTTGAACTTCAAACACCTAGAATTTGGGGATGATCCAAGGAATATCGTGCTGGGCGCGAGCACCAATGGAGTCAATCCGTTTGGCAGCCAAAGAAGCACACATAGCACCTGGCCTGTGTTTGTGTGGATGTACAACCTTCCCCCTGGTTGTGCATGAAGAGGAAGTACATTCACATGAGTATGCTAATTGAAGGGCCAACACAACTAGGGAACAACATCAATCTGTATCTGGGGCTGCCGAAAGAGGAGCTAGACACATTGTGGAAAACGCCAGCCAATACGTGGGACGCCATAGAGAAAGAATATTTCCGTATGAGAGTCGCACTACTCACGACGGTGCACGACTATCTCGGTTACAGATATGTCATGGGGCAGGTGGTCCACGGATTTTCTGGATGCGGCAGGTGCATGGATGACACAACGTATCGCCAACTAGATAGAGATCCCGGGTCTTTGAAAACCGTGTTCAATGGACATCGAAGGTGGCTTCGCGATGGTGACTCATGGAGAAAAGGCAAGGATCTTTTCGATGGTGAAACGGAACCCCGAAGACGCCCGCATACGAGGGGCGGCGAGGAAATAGACGAGTTGTTGAAAGATTTGAAAGAGTGCCCACCGCCGGAAAAGGCGCCAGAGCCAGGAAAGAAGCGAAAGGCGCCAGAGCCACTGCTGAAGGTATGGAAAATGAGGTCTCTTTTCTGGGACTTGCCGTATTGGAAGATCCTCCATGTGGCTCACAGCCTTGATTTCATGCATATCACGAAGAACGTGTGCGAGAGTTTACTTGGTAGCCTGCTCAACATGCCAGAGAGGACCAAAGATGGGCCGAAAGCAAGGGCAGACTTGAAATCAATGGGCATCAGGGAGGAGCTTCACGCTAATGATGATGATGATGATGATGATGAGGCGAAGGACACGGAAAGTCGTCGCAAAAGAAAAAAGGCCAAGAAGATCCGATATGACTTCCCTCCCGCGTGCTTCACTCTAAGTCAGGAGGAGATCGAGCAGTTTTTCACCTGCCTCATACGAATAAAACTTCCTTACGGTTATGCGGGGAAGATAAGCAGATACCTAGACTCAGCGAGGCAGAAGTTCAGCGGGATGAAGTATCACGACTGTCACGTGCTGATGACGTAGGTACTTCCAGTTGCAATCCATGGGATCATGGATGCGCACGTCCGTGAAACGGTTTTTGGCCTGTGCAACTTTTTCGACGTCATCTCTCGGAAGTCGGTTGGCATGAGGAAACTCAGAAGGCTAGAGGAAGAGATCGTGGTGATACTATGCAAGCTTGAGATGTACTTCCCGCCCGCATTCATTGAAGTTATGGTGCATCTACTGGTCCATAACGTGGAGGATATCATCCAACTCGGGCCGACGTTCCTGCATAGCATGATGCCATTCGAAAGGATGAATGGTGTCATCAAAGGATACATTCGCAACATGTCACGTCCAGAGGAAAGCATGCCCAGGGGCTTTCTGACCAAAGAGTGCATCTCCTATTGCACGAATTATCTAGGCGTCGAGAACCCCGTTGGTCTGCCCGTCAACAGGCACCTCGACAAGCTCACTGGATGGGGTCACCGTGAGGGTCGCCATGAAATGCATGTCGACTTCGAGGGTCGACTCGCCGACTTTGAAAGAGCAAACCTAGTCGCGCTAAAATACATAGACATGGTCGATCCTTGGGTGGTATAGCACAAAACCTTTATTGAGAAGACATACAATGACCGAGGCCAACAGAGGACGGACGGAGATATAATCAAAGAGCACAACTCATGTTTCACGCATTGGTTCAAGGAGAAGCTTCTGTCGTACCCTTTACATGAGGATTCTTCCACGGAAGAAAAACACATATTCACCTTGTCACAGGGGCCGAGCACAACTTGATGACCTATGAGGCATACGATATCAACGGCTACACATTCTACACCGAGGAAAAGGACATGAAGAGCGATGGTTATCAGACCTCCGGGGTAACGATGGAATCCTACACCGGTAACGACAAGGACAGATACTACGGAAGGATCGAGGAGATCTGGGAGCTGAGCTACACTGGAGAGAAGGTCCCGATGTTCCGTGTCAGATGGGCCAAGAGCGTCCTAAAAGAAGACCGGTATTTCACCACCATGGTTATACCCGAAGCCAAATCCAAGACCGCGTGCGCAAACGTCACCGCGAAAAATGAGCCATGGGTACTGGCTTCCCAAGTGGACCAATGCTTCTTCATTAGCGACCCGTCAAAGCCTAGTCGTGTTGTCGTGAGGAGACGCAAAAGGAAGATCATAAGAATGGATGGAGTCGCCAATGAGCAAGACTTCGACAAATATGGCGACCCGAAGATGGAACATGACAACGACGATGAAGTGCCATATACCACAAGAAGAAGCAGGACCACCCTACCTAAAGGACGTCCGTTCAAGACAAGAACTCCATTTGCGAAAAAGAAGGGCAAGAAGATTGTGAAAAGATATCTAGCTAAGATCGGTTGTATTTAAATTGTAGTCTTCATTTCTCGATTGTATTTCGACATATGGAAATGATATTTCTTCTGTTCTAGTCCTCATGAATATTTATTTATGTTTATTCTGGTATACCAATTTTTATTTTTTGAACTCATGAATATTTTTAAATTTCATGGGCACTTTTTGAATTCATGATCATTTTTTTTCAAATTTGATGATATTTTTCATATTCATAAATGTTTTACCAATTCACAAATGTTCTGCTACTAAAAATCCAAAAAGAAGTTACTAATGGCGCACTCGGAGAAGGTGCGCCATTGCTATCAAGGTAATTATGGCGCACCGCAAGCAGGTGCGCCATTGGTATACAAATTTATATTTAGGTTTATTCTGGTATTGTATTTTTAACTCACAAAAAGTATTGAATTTGTTAATATTTTTTGAACTCATGAATATTTTTAAATTTCATGGGCACTTTTTGAATTCATGAATATTTTTTCAAATTTGATGATATTTTTTCATATTCATAAATGTTTTCTAAAAAACTATTAGATGCAACTTAAAATCCAAAAAAAGTTTTTTCAAATAAAAAATTTGATGATATTTTTTCATATTCATAAATATTTTCAAATAACAAATTTGATGATATTTTTTCACATTCATAAATGTTTTCAAATTTGATAGTCATTTTCTAAAAAAATGTTAGATGCAACTAAAAATCCAAAAAATAAGTTAGTAATGGCGCACCAGGGGAAGGTGCGCCATTGCTATCACGGTATTTATGGCGCACCCCTAGAAGGTGGGCCATTGCTAACCTTCCCCCCTATGTATGTATGTGTGTGTTGTCCATCTCGCTTGCCATTCGTCCTTCTCCCATCTCGCCCCTCACCTCTCGCCACCGCCGCCTATCCCCTTCCACCACCACCGCCGCGCCCACCCACCGGCGACCTCGCTCCCGGGCTCCACTGCCCCCACCCACCCCCTCCCTCGCCTTCGCCGAACCCACCCACCCCCTCCCTCACCTTCCCAGCCCTCAAAACCCTAGAAACCAGCGGCGCCCAGACCCACTGCGCCGCCGCCCCTACCGGCGCCACCCCAGATGAATTTGTTAATATTCTTGGACTCATGAATATTTTTAAAAAAAATTCTAACTCACAAAAAGTAATAACTACTTATATCGTAACATTCTAAAATTTATGGTCATTTTCTAAAAAATTAATACTTGCAACTAAAAATCCAAAAAAAAGTTAGTCATGGCGCACCCCTGGGAGGTGCGCCATTGGTATACATATGTTTATGGCACACCCCTAAGAGGTGCGCCATTGCTAACCCTCCCCCACTCCACTTTCTCCCCTCTCCCTCTGGCCTCTCTCCCTCCCTCGCCAGACAGCCACACGCCCTCCCCCGACCCACTGCGTCACCACCGCGACCCACTACGCTTCCCCTAGCTTCCCTCCACTCCTCAGTCGCCCTCTCGGCCTCCCTTCCTCCTCCAGATCTGCCACCCCGAGCGCGGCCACCGAGCATCATCGCGGCCACCGACCGCGCCGTGCTCCGTCGTCGTGCCTAGGATCTGCGCCAGGAGCAACACCATCATCACCTTCATCGCCTACGTCCACGGATTGGAGCCGGGTCATCAAGGATCGAGCGCATCAACCTCTTCTTCCTCATCACCGACCACTGCTTCTCGGTGTCGATCCGTGCTGCCTCGACCACCCTCGGCCTCGCCGTCTCCTTCCCCAGCTCTGGGGTGAGCATCTCCATCGATTCCCCCGCTTTTCCCCTTGTTTAGTCGCCGTTTGTGCCGCCCACCACTTCCCAGCGGGCTTGTGCTCACCGCGTCGGCCACCCCTCGCGTGGTCGTGCGCCACCCACTCACGTAGATTATAGAGGATGGCCCCTCGCGTAGAGCATATTGTAAATACATATTATAGAAGAAGTTGAATAGAAATAGTTAGTATTTGCGCTAGTTGTATAGATGAAGAGGCTAATTTTTTGGGTTAAATGGAGTACGTGGACATCACATATGTGTGTGTCTGTCCATGAGATGAGATCAGATAAGATCTCCAGTGATGTACGTAAAGTGCAACTGATTATGTGAACTAAATGTCACTTGCCGTGCTCAACGAATATGCAAACTAATAATGTGATGAGCGGTGCCCCTTCATGCTTAAAGCAGCTACTTTATTTAATTTCGTTTTTGAAGCAGGCAGGACTTGAGACAGTTGTTGAAATTTTAGAAAGCTAGTATCTGCAAACAGTACGTACACTACAAGAAATATGTCAACTTATGACCTTCTGTCAGTGACCCTGGAAGAATTGGTCATAGATTTATGACCATTTGAGACCAATTGGTCAAGAGCTGTTCGAGGGGCGCCAAACCCTAAACCATTGCAACCATTTTGGTCAGAAAGGTCATAATTTCCTTACATGAAATGGTCATAAAGCTAACAGCGCTAGTCCGCTGCCTTATTTCTAGTTGTTAACGACCAATATAGATGGTCATAGCCTTGTAAATTGTGGTGGGTTGCTATGACTAGGCGCCACCTCATCAGTTTTGCCTATGTGTCATGTCCATGTGGCAGTTTTTGCCCTAGGTTGTGAAGCAACCTATATTTCTGTCATTCCCAAAATTCCCAAATAAATCTCATAAATTCTTTGGGTCATATCTTCGTCAAATATGTAAAAACCTTACTTGCCTAGTTCAAAAATAATTCAAAAATATTCATTTTCCTATTCTGTTCAGAGTAACAGTTTGTGAAGGAAGTACCACTTTGTCATGTCCAAATAGTATCCATTTTCTACAGTGCTTTCCTATGCCCAAATAACCATCCTCCACCAAATGCCAGCTCAAGCCAGTCATTATTTTGAGCCGAGCTTCAACATTCGTATTTATGTCCAGTGTGGTGGTTTGCAAAGCAAGTACCACCTAGGCTCCTCCTTTTGAGATGAAAATTTGTGAAAACGGTCTTCTTAGTAACTGATCATCCTCAGGCAAAACTCACGCCCATTAGCCATGTACATTTCCCGTACCGCTAATCAAACACTTGGCTGCTAATTCATGTTTGAGCATCGATTGGTCTCCTTGTGAGAATCTTATGTTGTAATTTTCTTCCTAGCACCAATCTGGGGAGTGCCCAATCCACTAGACATGCCTAGGCCGCCCAGAACACATGGGAACGCCACGGTCATGCGGTGACCACGCGGCGGGTATGCGAGTTTACGCGCTCTAGAGTTGGGGCCCTCGGCCACCGCCCAAACCTCGACGTATCGCCACCAAACCAAGTATTTATGATTAAATAGGTCCTTATGTAACTAGAAATGATTTTTGAGAAAAATAAATAGCAAACTATGAGGCAGCTGCAGTTCAAATTTGACCCGCTTCCAACTGAATCGACAGAAATTTGTCTTTTTCACGAGAGGTGGATCAAAAAATTTTACACCAGACCATTTTGTCAATTGTGCATTAAATATGGCCTAGTATTTTATAAAAATGATTTGGTCCAATTTTGCAACAATTATTTGGTAGTTCCTTCACAAAAAAACCTCCTTTCGGGCACTCGAAAAATGGAAAATGGTTTTTTCGTCCAACGAAAATGAAAACTTCCTTAGGCAACATTGTTTGCTATTCCAATATGCACCCTTGTGCACAATATGAGATCATTTGAACAAACTATGCCATGAATGTGGCCATAAGATCGATCATTTGGCTTGAAAGCCATGAATCTTCACACTTGATAGCTCATTTCTGAGAACACTTTTTTAAAACAATTACCGTATTACAAGTTTATTATTTTTCCTGGAAACTTAGTCACATATAATGACACAATGCGACGGTTTTGCAATTTTTTGAATTTTTTTGAATTTTTTATGCCCGTTTCAAAATGCGCTCAAAACAGCGGGCTTGACCATTCCTAGCTAGTGGTTGAATCTTGGAAAACTTTTGGTGTTTCTCTGATTAAATAGATACTTATGTACCGAGAAATGTTTTTTAAAAAAATAAATAGCAAACTATGAGGCAGCTGCAGTTCAAATTTGACCCGCTTCCAACTAAATCGGCGGAAATTTGTCTTTTTCACGAGAGGTGGATCAAAATTTTTTACACCAGACCATTTTGTCAATTGTGCATTAAATATGGCCTAGTATTTTATAAAAATGATTTGGTCCAATTTTGCAACAATTATTTGGTAGTTCCTTCACAAAAAAATCTCCTTTCGGGCACTCGAAAAATGGAAAATGGTTTTTTCGTCCAACGAAAATGAAAACTTCCTTAGGCAACATTGTTTGCTATTCCAATATGCACCCTTGTGCACAATATGAGATCATTTGAACAAACTATGCCATGAATGTGGCCATAAGATTGATCATTTGGCTTGAAAGCCATAAATCTTCACACTTGATAGCTCATTTCTAAGAACACTTTTTTAAAATAATTACCGTATTACAAGTTTATTATTTTTCCTAGAAACTTAGTCACATATAATGGCACAATGCGAAGGTTTTCCAATTTTTTGATTTTTTTTTTGAATTTTTTATGCCCGTTTCAAAATGCGGTCAAAACGGCGGGCTTGACCGTTCCTAGCTAGTGGTTGAATCTTGGAAAACTTTTGGTGTTTCTCTGATTAAATAGATACTTATGTACCTAGAAATGATTTTTTAAAAAATAAATAGCAAACTATGAGGCAGCTGCAGTTCAAATTTGACCCGTTTCCAACTAAATCGGCGGAAATTTGTCTTTTTCACGAGAGGTGGATCAAAAAAATTTACACCAGACCATTTTGTCAATTGTGCATTAAATATGGCCTAGTAATTTATAAAAATGATTCAGTCCAATTTTGCAACAATTATTTGGTAGTTCCTTCACAAAAAAACCTCCTTTCAGGCACTCGAAAAATGGAAAATGGTTTTTTCGTCCAACGAAAATGAAAACTTCCTTAGGCAACATTGTTTACTATTCCAATATGCACCCTTGTGCACAATATGAGATCATTTGAACAAACTATGCCATGAATGTGGCCATAAGATTGATCATTTGGCTTGAAAGCCATGAATCTTCACACTTGATAGCTCATTTCTGAGAACACTTTTTTAAAATAATTACCGTATTACAAGTTTATTATTTTTCTGGAAACTTAGTCACATATAATGACACAATGCGAAGGTTTTCCAATTTTTTGATCTTTTTTGAAATAAATGCCCGTTTCAAAATGCGGTCAAAACGGCGGGCTTGACCGTTCCTAGCTAGTGGTTGAATCTTGGAAATCTTTTGGTGTTTCTCTGATTAAATAGATACTTATGTACCAAGAAATGATTTTTTTTAAAAATAATAACAAACTATGAGGTGGCTGCAGTTCAAATTTGACCCGCTTCCAACTAAATCGGCGGAAATTTGTCTTTTTCACGAGAAGTGGATGAAAAAAATTTACACCAGACCATTTTGTCAATTGTGCATTAAAAATATGGCCTAGTATTTTATAAAAATGATTCGGTCCAATTTTGCAACAATTATTTGGTAGTTCCTTCACAAAAAAACCTCCTTTCAGGCACTCGAAAAATGGAAAATGGTTTTTTCGTCCAACGAAAATGAAAACTTCCTTAGGCAACATTGTTTGCTATTCCAATATGCACCCTTGTGCACAATATGAGATCATTTGAACAAACTATGCCATGAATGTGGCCATAAGATTGATCATTTGGCTTGAAAGCCATGAATCTTCACACTTGATAGCTCATTTCTGAGAACACTTTTTTAAAATAATTACCGTATTACAAGTTTATTATTTTTCCTGGAAACTTAGTCACATATAATTACACAATGCGAAGGTTTTCCAATTTTTTAATTTTTTTTGAATTTTTTATGCCCGTTTCGAAATGCGGTCAAAACGGCGGGCTTGACCCTTCCTAGCTAGTGGTTGAATCTTGGAAAACTTTTGGTGTTTCTCTGATTAAATAGATACTTATGTACCTAGAAATGATTTTTTAAAAAAATAAATAGCAAACTATGAGGCAGCTGCTGTTCAAATTTGACCCTCTTCCAACTAAATCGCCGGAAATTTGTCTTTTTCACGAGAGGTGGATCAAAAAATTTTACACCAGACCATTTTGTCAATTGTGCATTAAATATGGCCTAGTATTTTATAAAAATGATTCGGTCCAATTTTGCAACAATTATTTGGTAGTTCCTTCACAAAAAAACCTCCTTTCGGGCACTCGAAAAATGGAAAATGGTTTTTTCGTCCAACGAAAATGAAAACTTCCTTAGGAAACATTGTTTGCCATTCCAATATGCACCCTTGTGCACAATATGAGATCATTTGAACAAACTATGCCATGAATGTGGCCATAAGATTGATCATTTTGGCTTGAAAGCCATTGATCTCCACACGTGATAGCTCGTTTCTGAGAACAATATGAGATCATTCCAGCTAAATCGGGGGAAATTTGTCTTTTTCACGAGAGGTGGATCAAAACTTTTTACACCCAGCCATTTTGTCAATTGTGCATTAAATATGGCCTAGTATTTTATAAAATTGATTCGGCCCAATTTTGCAACAAATATATGGTAGGTTCTTCACAAAAAAACTCATTTCGGGCACTCGGAAAATGGAAATGGAATTTTTTGTGCATAGAAAATGAAAACTCCCTTTGTCAATGTTTTTTGCCAATCTAAGATGTAAACTTGTGCAAAATATGACATCATTTAAACAACTATTTTATATGTCTTTCACCAAAAAAACTCATTTTGAGCATTGAAAAATGGAATGAAAAATTTGTATGTAATCAATCATGACCAATTTATATGGTCAAAAGATCTTCAAATTATTTGGTGCGCTCTGATTGGTCCATAGGTATATCACGCAGATCATGCGTCAACCACCGTTGGATGCTTCCGGATCCAACGGCAGCCCTCGCCCCCTTACCCTCTCACCCAAACCCTAACTTCTGGATCCCCACCTCTCCCCCGATCCACTCTCCCCTCTCGTCCCACAGCCGCCACCCCCCAACCCTCTCGCTCCTTCTCAATCTCACGATCCCCAACCACCCAGCCGCCGCCGCCACCATCCTCCTTCCTCTCCCCCAACCCCGGCCTTCGTCAACCCCTCACCTTCCCTTCTCTCCCCCGGCTGCGGTCGGATCCGTGCTCCCCCCTCGC
>NC_041387.1:200927653-200987071 GCF_002162155.2 Triticum dicoccoides | reverse complement strand
ATGCGCTCGTTCCCCGCCTTCCCCCGCCTGAACCGCCTCCTCGATCCTCCCCGCCGATCCTTCGCTTCCCCGTGGCCCTAGGCCAGCATCGACAGTGCTCCCTCCCAGATCCAGCAGCGCCGTCGTCGAGGTCAAGGGCTTCTTTGACCCGGTCCTTGATGGAGGGCAGGCTCGAGCGTCGGGAGATGACCTACGTGTGCTTCTACGCGGCCCAGATCGAGCAACGCAGTGGTATGCACCCATTTTCTTGCATGTTCGTGAAGAGACCCGATCTGGTTTTGTGAAGGAAGGGGCCGGCCATGGAGAAGATCCTGCGGGCATCAGATCATCCATGGCGGCCTAGGAGGAGCACCACCGGTTCAGTTTCGTCACTTGCTCCACCGGTTCAGGTGAGTCCCTCCACTTCTCCTTATTTGGATAATCCCAAATCTCCGCTCTCTTACTCACCTCGTCCGTTCTCCCTCCCAGATCCGTCGTCACTCGAGCACCAGGATGTCGGGTTGACTACTATCGACGCCAACGGCCGCCGCCGGCCTCGTCATCGACGACCACACCAACTGGCATTGCCTCTCCCATTCCATGCCTGTTTAGTAGCTCTGTGTGGTCATGTTTACAGTTGCATGCATATGTTAACTGGTATTAGATAAATTTTAAGAGACAATGTCATTTGGTACTCAAGGTTGCCTAAAATTACTCAGCCATTGTTAACTGAATGAACAGAAACAATACTACATGAGTTCCACTAGTTACTTTATATGAAGCAACAGTTATCTTGTACCATCTAATATGCAATTCTAATAATATTTCATATCCTGATTTTTAAGTTGTATATGTCATTCATGCATGAATTCCTTTCTTACGTACCAGCTCCCTAATCATGTTTTTTGTTTTTCGGGTTGCTATCTTGGGATAGAATCCCTTCTCCTGTCTCATTGTGATTCCTGCCCTTGGTTTGATTTGTTTTGTTTTTTGTGCAGGTTGCTTAGATCTGATTTGGACGAGTTGTTGCTGCTCCCGTAGGTGGATGACGAGGCCTCATGGCTGCTCCCCACTCCTCCAACCACATGACTTGGTGTGGTGAGCTCATGTCATGTCATCTCATCTCATCTCACGTGCACAACAAACTTTGGATTGTTCTGGACATGTCTTGGTTCATTATTTGAAAATTTGATTGCTATGGTGTTGTTTGAGGCTGGCTTGAGCAGAGGAAAAGCTGTTCCTTTTTTGATGATCACGGTGATACTGCTGTCATGTTGCTTCTTGTAGTGAGTAGTATACACATGGACCTGATAAAATGGTCCTTGATATGATGGAATTAGTAGCATTTGTGTGGGTTTACACTGTTGTGCCTAAACTACTATGGTTGCCAAGCCATCATCCAATGCATCAATCCTCATGAATTAGTGGAGAATGTGCAGATAAACTCTATGGAATAATAATGATAGTGATCCAGCACAATAGTTTACTTAATTCCTTTGCTGATGTTTAAACTGATAATTATGATGCATTGGTCCATATGGCCTTGTTTTTTAATGCATATATATGATTTATTTTACAGGCCTTGATCTCAACCTCTGAAGTTTAACAAACGGGTCTATATTACTGAGGATGTATAATGTAGAAGTATAGAAACCATAAATTCAAGCTTCCGCTGTAGCATGCTCAATATATACTGTTAGAGAATAGTGTGTTCTACAAAAGGTTGAAACAGCATGGTCTCGGTCAGTTGTAGGAAGTAGAAACACTAAGGCTGACATCTTTTGCACCTCACTATTTTATTTGTTTTTTCTAATTTAATTTTGTGGATAGTAAATTCGCAATTGTAAGCCCTTTGTAAAAAAATGGATTTTACGTTTCCATGCCCTGTAGTGATGAAGCATGTGTCTCTGATATTCTGCATGACTGAAAGGCTGATATCTTGTATAAATTTGGCTTTTGCAGGTAATCCTTTTCCCTGCCACATTCAGCTGCATCACTCTGATGCCCATGAAGGGTGATAGGAACCATCTTCCTGCCGCCATGAAGGGCCACTTGAAGCTGTCAAAAGACACCTGTAGAGTTTGTTATACTGTGATCGCATTTGTATGTGTTGATGTAACAGATTGTTGCTTCTTGTTGATGTAACAGATTGTTGCTTCTTGTTGATGTAACAGATTGATCGCATTTGTATATTAGAATCGGCTTGTTAGACCTGTTTTCTGTCTATTTTGATTTAAATACTGGTTGTTTAATTATTGGCATATTGAAATATGAGGAACATGGGCATGACAACAAAGTTCCACAAATTGGGACCTGCTTATCAGAACCTGACAATTGGGACCCATTTGAAAAAGGAAAAAAAGGGCCACAACCCAGAAATAAAAAGCCCGAATTATAGGGCCTGGCCCATGTAGCTTACCCAAATTGCAAGAAAAAAACAATAAATGGGCTGAATTAATGGGCTCAGCCCATGTAGAAAATCGAATTGGACCGGGCTGAATCTTGTGCCACGTCAGATTGCCACGCTGGATGCCTACGTGGCCTGGGGAGGTTGCTAGTGACCAAAACGCCACAGTAGACGTATTTTGGTCATAAACATTTGCGACCATTCCAGAAGAAAGGTCGCTATAGTTAGTTTACGACGCCCAGCTTTTGACCTTATGTTTTTGGTCACAAAAAGGTCATAAATGGAAATTTGTGACCTTTCAGTGACCAATAGTGGTGGTCATAAGTTGACATATTTCTTGTAGTGGTAGTAGCAGAATGTGAGTGGGGACTAGTTAGATTTCTTCCCTAGTGAGCTGAACTGGAACTGTAATATATAGTCATAGTCAAAAGCCAACCGAAATCATCGTGTGTTAATGACGGACATTAACATTGAAAGGCGTCACTTCTTAAAGGCTGACAGGAACTGCTGCGTACATTACATAGGTATCAAAATGACCATGCAGAGAAAGTAAATAAGTAACAAATTTTAACTGTACGTACCTTGGTTATTAGTATTAAGAAGAAGACACCAATCTTGTCCTGCTAGCTTCGTCTGATGGATTATTTAGGGTGCAGCTCCAACTGAAACTGAAACTGAAACTGACAGAAACAAATCACTACAACTAACTAGTTATGGAAGATTCTTGTTTCCTTTAGCATATTGTAAATGCTTTGAAATAACTGAACCAAATTCAGTTTGTATCCTACAGTAATTTAGTTTTTCAGGTTTTGTGCATAGGTTGTCTGTCTTCTAAGTTCATTCTGCAAAACAGTTCTCCGACGGTTGCCTTAGCTGTGACATGGATATGTTCAGTGCATCAACAGTGCTACTATAGTATCTAGTTGGGGAGGGACAAATGGACAGGGCATCACTGTAGTTGTACTACACAACAAACTACTTGTCTTAGGATTAACACTCCTCATATGAGATGAGAGGATTTTTTTTGCTTTGGAGATGATGTACTCTCAGGCTTCAGTTTTCCCTGTTGAGCTAAAATGAAAAAATCAGCACTGTCCTGTGAGATTTCTTCTGCAAACTATGGACTCTATTAGTGTAAAATGAATGATTTCCTTATGATATGATAATGATTCCTCTTCCATTCTAATTAACAAATTTAGCTAAGGACAAGCAACATGATGAGGTTTAGCTATTATAGCCTTTTCTCATGCGAAGATAAACATTAGTCTATCAAAATAGTACTTATATCCCTTTTTCAGATATTCATTGCATAAGCTCGCTAATTTTTTGTTCAGAGTATTCCTTTTTACATCCTTCATTCTAGTTATGACCTCCAAATGTGTGCTTTCTATGATGGCTTACATACTCTACAAATTATCTTGAAATATGGAACTTAAAAATGCTACATGTCTCTGATATGTTATATATATTCTGCATCGCTTATCCAGTAATCTGGATAAAATGCATAGTAGTTAGTTCATTTTGCTTGAAAACTTCTGACTGATGGAAATGTTGGTCCAATGGTTGTGTATACATGATGTTTAACATATATAGCAGTCATAAAATGTGTGCCCACTACTAATTATAGTACACAATACAAAACACTAGTATTTGTGGCAGCAGACTTGTGTGCGGAAAGTGTCTACACAAGGAAAATGTGGCAGCTGACATGTGTGAGAACTGAGCCTAGCAGATTGGTTTCTATCACTTTGTACATGCTATGAAAACTTTATTCACTGCTGCTATACTACTTGTGATGCTGCTGCTGCTGTACTACTTGTGATGCTGCTGCTATTGTACTACTTGTGATGCTCCTACTATACTACTTGGGAATTTTGTCAACTTATGTTGCTCTTGTGATCTTCTTAAATGACCCCTTTCTCCTGAAATGTTGATTAATTTCTGTTTCGGTTGAGAATGGGGCACTCCTAGGTCAAGAAAATTAGCGAATGTCATGCCCAATTTTCTTGACCTAGAAGGTGCCCGATTCTCAAACGAAACAAAGAAAAATTTCACGCTTTAGTGGTTGGATTAGTTTAGTATTTTTTCACACACTCAGACACCCTTGCTTTCCATGCGTGTGAGAGAGATAGTGAGAGGATACAAGAAGAAGGGGGTTAGGAAGATGCTGCATGCTCATCAAAGCTAACCATCTCCCCCTTTTCTACCCTTTTCCATTCTCTTTTGTGGGTTGCAAGGAAGCTACTGTCTTAGCTAGCTTAGCTTGTGCACAAATCCACTGCCACTACCCTGATTAAATTATCTTAGACCTTGAGAACGTGGACTTGGACCTTAGCAACAACACACTAACAGGTTCCATCCCAAAACACCTAGGCAATATCACAAACATTTTTCAATTGTTCCTTGACAATAACCAACTTTTTGGCGACATTCCTCGAGAATTAGGTTATTTGGTCAACTTAGAGATCTTGTTCCTTGACAATAACCAACTTTTTAACCAAACTTTTTTCCTATTTAGAGCAAACATAGCCCACAATGATGAGGCTGGCGGTTCGGGCAAGCAATTCTGGGAGCTGTCCCAGGAGATGGAGGAAGAACCTCACCGCTATGAGGACGCCGCGGAAGACACCGATCCCGACTACACAACCCCTAGTGGCATGGGGGATGACACCACTAATGGTACTGCCAAGGATTCCACCACTGATGATGTCAGTGCACGCACAGATGGCAGCACACCGAAGAGGCAACGGAAGGACCGGCGCCCGAACGTGCTCGGCACCGTCAAGCAGGAATTCACTGAATTGTCCTTTAGTGGGCATCCAACGGCGCCCAAAGAATTAGTCAGTGGGTACTCGGGACAACTCGGGTGCATTCTCCGGAGCACTGTATCGATCAACACCGAGAACCTAAGGCATCATGACCGAGGGAATTTGCGCAACCTCCTCTTCATGAAGCTGCACGAACGATACAAGTTCCCTGGTGACCTTGCATACACACGCCTCTCAGGGAATAAAGTGAAAAGTGCCGCCCTCACGAAGATGAGCCCGGCCCTGGCTACTTGGAGAGCCGCGGTGAGAAGAAGGATTCTAAGAGGTGATAGTTATGAGAAGATCGAGGAGACAAATCCTTCGATCAGCAAAGCTGACTACCGGGAGTTCAAGATCAAGTGCGAGAGCAATGCAACAACGGAATTAAGTCAGTGGGGGAAAGATATGCGGGACTTGAACTTACGGGTCCACAAACTTGGTCCCGGCGGTTGCAGAGTGGCAGAACCTATATGGGACAAGGAGGACGCGGAGCGTTCCGAGCAAGTCCTACCACCCTTCTTCGATAAATACCATGAAAAGAAGACAGGAACTATCTAGGGCCCGGTACAAGTTGGACCCGGTAACAAAGGAGCTTACCACGGATCCGAAGACCAAGGTGCTTGAGCTTGTTCTGGTAAGGAATACACACCTGCGTAATTGGCTCCATATGGTTGCATTCTAATTAATGAAGCCAAATTTCTAAATGGTTCACGTTCCTTCCGCAGGACACTCAAAGCAGTAGCGCGGGGTCGTCTCAGATCTCCCCTTGGGACACTACTTTAAATAGGGCGTTGAACGTAATGAAACACAAGGATAAGTTCAGTAAGCCGTTGTTAGCTGATCGTGTGGCCGGCAAAGGCTTTTCCACAAAATGGTCGGAATACTATAACGCTGGGCGAAAGTAGAGGAAGACCAGCTCAGAAAGCCAGGAGCGCGAGGTTCAAGAACTCAAGGCACAAGTGGTGTGAATTACGGAGATGTTCCCAGAGTAAGTGCGACACCAACTAGGAGTGATCATCACCGCCATCATGCCTACCTTGATTGAGGGGCTGTAGGCATGGATTGCGGGCGGCCAACATGGGCCGCCCCCGATTCCCAGCTTCATGGCCAGCAACTCGCACAATGCACCGGCGACGCCATTGGTGTCTCCGGCGGAGGCGGTATTGGTGTCTACGGCGCCGGCGCGGGCATTGGACCTTAGTGCACCCAGGTGTGGGAAGAATACTCCGGCTGGCACCTCAGCAGCAAGCGGCCCCTCCGTCATTTGCACGCCCGTCGTTGGCGGTGCCTCGACATTAGCCCAGCTTGACGCCAACACGGAAACGAAGCCTCTCGGCCGATGACTTCATCTCCCTGCCTTTGACTGGGCATCCCTGACGCCCTACATGTTTTCGCAGGGCACCGCCGATGTTCCATGCACTCTCCTACATTTCGTGGGCGGTGAGTTGATCGATGTCGCCAAGGCCAGAATCGTTCAACCGGGTAACCCCGTGTTCCACGGTAATCCAATGCCACCCACCGTGTATAGGGTTCAACTGGTTCGGGTGCTGCCCGGCTGCGACGACTTGTTACCTCCGTTTTGACCCGCTGGGGCTGACGAAGATGATGTGATGACCCTCAGTGCCTGCTTAAGCTGGCCCCTGCTTTGGCCAAAGAGCCAAATTCGTTTGGGGGCGGGGGACACCACCCCATAGACAACACCGCCAGTCGTGCCGGCGCCAAGCCATGGCAAGACCGCCGCAACGCTACCGGACATGCCGGACATGGATATGGCAGAGGATCTGGACATGCATATGGCACAGGATCCGGACGACGACGACGATACATTTACCAATGTCGATAAGTACTTCAACGAACATGGGTACGGTGACGAATTCTTAGGGCCTCCTTCGCAAGAACCCAACCATGCAAAAGATGATCGCGATCTAGCTGGTACCGCGGAGAAACCCATTTCAATAGGCGTCATCTGGCGTTTAGTTCTCAGGAGACGCCTCCCGCTGCCATCTTCACCGAGTCTCAGATAGCCGAGTTGCAAAATATTATCAGCCTCAACACAAGAAGGCGGTCTCTAAGCAGAACTCGATCCCATTACAGCAGAAGAAGAAGGGACTGAAAAGAAAGAATAACAAGGGTGCGAGCCAGCTAGCACCGAGTATTATCCGTGCTCAGGACAGGCCACCTTCACCTAAGGATATCTCGAGGAGGGTGCATGTGGCGGGTAGGCCGATGCTACCAACTAATCTGCTCAATGCTGCAACCGGTGCTATGCAGAGTCTGCATGACAGTGTTCTTTCTTTGGAGAAGCGGCGTCTCTCCGAGAATGATGTGGTATACCCAATGAAGCGGCTTTGTTGATAGCACCATCGGGGGTATGATCGTCCTGTGGTTTGATGACATCTTTGCTATGTTTAACCTTCATCGCTGCATTACACCTTCATTCGGCTATTTTCACTAAGTATGGAGATGTGGATCATTAGAGACAAGACCCCGGACATCATGATAGTGGACCCCTTCTACATGCGTGCCAAGATCTTGGGCAGCGCTGGGGACCGACAAGTCGCGAGTTCATACCTCGAAGGCGTCATTCTGGCAAACCCAGATAAGGATAACTTCCTCGTGCATACTTTCCCGAGTAAGTCATCCCCTCACCGCCCCGTAACATACGATTTCTTAGGTTTCAATCGTTATTTTCTTCTTCTAACATTCCGTGTTTTGTGCAGTGACACACATTGCACACTCATCCTCTTAAGCCCAAAATATTCCGTGGCCACGTATTTCGACTCTGACCGTCAGTCGAAGAAAGACTACACCAATATCAAGAAAGTTCATAATGAAGCTCTTCCCGCCTATGCCAGATCTGGAGGCACCTTCAGCAGTCCAATTCGTAGGTATGGCAAGCACATGTTCACCCACAATAGGATGTTCCCCTACGTGAAGCAGCCTCCTGGCGGTCAAAAGGATGCCTACTATGCCCTCCATCACATGCGGGCGATCGTACAGGACCAAAATCACCTTCTGCTACCAAATAATCTCAAAGATTGGGCCGCACGCTTGTTGGTAATCCAGGACACGGACATCAGACAAGAATTCTTTCGCATCCAGTCGGAGTTTGCAGGAATCATCCATCAAGATGTCCTTCGTACCTCAGGCCAGTTCTACCTCAGATATCAACCGTCCAATAGTGAGATAGAAACAATGCTACAAATGCAGGCTGGCAACAACCGCGATTTCATGACCATCAGGATGGACGACGGCTTCATCCACGCTCCGGTCCCTGAGTCGATTCGAAAGTAGTGATGCTATGTAGTTCTGAAATATCGATTAGCTCATGTTGTAATTAAACTTTAATGAATTTGTATGTCTCTTTAGTTTGGACAGTCATTCAACTTATATGTAATCGATGCTATTTATTAGTAGGACCATGAATCGTGCTATTAATGTGTTGCTTTTCTCTTCTGATCCTTTTGTTGCATACTTATATATTGCTTATGTATTGTCTGTGAATTGCTACTAATGTTTTGTTTGTCTAGTGCATAGAGATGCCATCGTATGTCTTGTACAAGGGTAAGGTTCCCAGAGTCTACGACGACTGGGAGGAGTGTCGGAGATAGGTTCACCGTTTTAGCGGTAACAGTTACAAAGGGTACACCACTAGGGCGGAGGCGGAAGCTAGATATGCATGCTATCTAGCGGGAGAGAGGAGGGAGCGTTGGAGGAACCGGATGAAGACCAGTTTCATCACGATGATGCTCATCGTGATGACCGCAGCTCTCTTCTATGTGATGGTAGTTTAGATGATCAATATCAACTTGTAATGCGAAGAAAAACTCGCTACTCGCGGTCTCGAGACTTGTAACGTTCTAACTTTGTTCGGTATTTTGAATTCGGAGACCAATATGATGAATTGTATTCGGAGACTAATCTTCTATTGTATTCGATAAATTTTCTATTTATATGTTGTCTTTCGATATTCTGTGCAGTAATTTATTTTGTAACCTGTGCAAATATTAGAAAACAAAAAAAATAATTCCTAATATTCATAGTAGTGGCGCACCATATTGCACTTTAGTGGTGCGCGCAAAAAACACACCAATGGTGCATTATCTATAAGTGCGCCATTAGTAACCCAGAACACAAGGTAAATATGCCCCCCTGGGAGGCATAGTAATGGCGCACTGGTGGACATAGTAATGGCGCACGGTGTGGTGCACCACTATTATCTGGGATGTTAATAGTGGCGCACCAGAGGTGCACCATTACTATTTGTTACTAGTGGCGTGTTAATAGTGGCGTACCTGTAGTGCGCCATTAATAGCAAAATCTGGTGCGCCACTAACAACCCTTTTTCTAGTAGTGCATGGTCGTCGCAGCATGCCTCGATGTTGTGGCCATTGTAGCACCCTTCGAAGTAGCCGAACCATCCTCATAGTATCGTCAAGGCGTCAGACCACACATCATCGCCGTGCCATCGAATCATGCCTCACAACACCATCACACCACACCTCACCGCCATGGTCGCCGCAGCATGCCTCGACTAGTCAACTTCATGGCCGTTGTAGCAACCTTGTGCAGCAAAGCCATACTCACATCATCTCACGACATTGCACCATGCCTCATCGTCGTGGTCGCCTATGCATGCCTAGCAACACCATTATACCATACCTCGTCACGGTGGCCGTCGAAGGATGCCTCGCAACAGCCAGGCTGCCCTCATAGCATCTCTGTGGGTGTCATGACACTCGTTGTGGGATTTGAAGAAGCACGCCTAGTCATCGTGGCTGTTGAAGTAGCATGCCTAGTTGTCGTCGTTGAAGCATCATCGCAATCATTGAAGTACTTCTCATCGTTGTCGTCGTCCATTGAAGCACGCCTCATAGTATCGCAAAGCTGTCAGCTGCCGGTCATGGTGCTCGCAGCATGTTCCCTCGGCATCATAGCAACCCACCACTAGCCTGCCCACACTTGTCGTCGCCTTGCAGCGTACATGTTGCCACTCGAAGGCCCGATGCTGCCAACGACCTACACCCATGGCTCTTGCAGATCCGATGTCATTGTAGCAACACGGCGATCGGAGCATTGCCCATTACAGCGGCGCCAATGGTCTTCGTCCATGAAGCACTGGTTCTTGGCGCCAGTGTGAGTCGTAGAAGTTTGCAACATCACACCTCGCCGCACTTTTAGCTGTGGGGATGAGCTCGCTTAGCGGAAGCTCTGTGGACATCCCAGCCGCTGGCCTTGTAGCTCTAGCGGCAAGGCTGTCAGCAACATGCGGCGAGTGGAGGCCATCCAGTCGCTGGCCACTAGCCGGGTGAGCAACAGACACGGAGAGTCCCTCTGCCAGTCGAATCCCCTTGCAGCAGTAGCACACGGCGAATGGAAGCGATGGCGGTCATCAAGTCGCTGGCCATTGTTTAGGGGAGCAACATATGCAGAGAGTCCTCCTGGCTAGTCGAGTCCCCATGCAGGAGCAGCACATGACGAACGGTGGCAACGCCTTCTCATCATGTTGGGCACTCGGGAGCTTGGCGCAAAGGCTGGCCTTGCAGCATCGTCTCCACTCCCGGTCATGCCGCCCCCTGAATTGCAACAACTCTGTCGTCTCTGTGACTCTTTGTGCACGTGGTTGCGTTGGCGGGTATGGTGAGATACACGGCGCTGAGAAAAAAGATGGAACAACTGAGAAAAGGAGTGGATAAAATCAGATCCATGGAGGAAGAGGGTATGGATGACTAAGTCATAGCAGGAGGCCCACACGGTGCATGTCGCTTGCACGAGGCGGTTGTCAAGGCAAGTGTTAACATCCAGTTATAGACAAGGAGTTCCATTAGGAAATCTGTACTGGAATCAAACACATACACAAATACATATTGGACCCACGATATTCCCTTCTGCTTCAAGGGTAGACCACATACTCTAACCTATGTAGAAAAACTTGCACAGAGTGGTTGTACCGCATGTGACTGCGGTTCTACTGCTCCCTCATGGAGTGGACAAAGCAGTAACTGCCTCGGCAGTTGTACCATGGGCACTGGTGGTTGTACTGCCTCCTCTGGGAGCAGTACTACCAGGCCATGCACCAACTCACCTACCGCTCAAACGGTGATGCCTTCGGGTAGGTAGCGGTGCTCCATCGGTGGCGGCCAAGTTGTTCCGGTTTATTGGAACATAAATCGTACAACTGGGGTCCCAAGTGGTTGTACTGCTCCGTACTTAGTAGCCACCAGAGGATGCATTATGGGTGGCTTTACCGGCCCAAGCAATGACGATGACATATACCTAGGGTAGGGTATTCGGCCTAACCTATATGCCCTACTCAAGGACACTACACGAAGGATTCAAGACCTGCAGGGTTAGGAGCTGAATACCGACTGGAATGACAATGTGTGCAAGTCACTCAACAGATGATCCACTCTGTTCAATCCACCGCCACTCGACCACTGTAATTCACTCTGAAGTATATGATTTCACTTGACTAACACAAGACCTAGAGCCCCCCACGTATGGCAACGGTCAGGCGAACAATTCATCATTGTTAAGATCATTAATTACGGGCGTTACCAACAACTTACTCAACTTTATCAACTCATGGAACCCTTGCATAACTGAGGGCTACGAGGGCCCAGCAGACTCTATATAAGACGCCCCTCTCCTCCTGCACAAGGGTTCGCACCCCCTGTAACTCCACACTCCCAATAAAGAAAGCTCCCACAGCACCGAGACGTAGGGATTTTACCTCCTCCGAGAGGGGACCGAACACATAAATCCAAGTGTACAATCTTGCCGTAGCTAGACTCTGCCCTCTCCTACATACCCTTACCTCTGTTGTCAGATCCGTTCCCACGACAGTTGGCGCCCACTGTGGGGCAGGCGTCTATGTGACTTCCGACGAGGTTGCATTCTTCGAACTCCATCGACATGGTTTCCGGTGGTGTATTGCCCTTGGGTCGCGAGATCCGTCTCGGTGCAGTCAGCTTCATTGTCGAAGATTCAGCCTGGCTCCAAGAAGCCCCCCTCGATGCTGAGGCACTCCCCGTTTGTGGAGCGGTGCACTTCCGCGTGAGTGCCTGCGGCGTCCTCCTGCGCAGCCGTCGACTCAGCATCGGTCGACTCCGGTGGCGTCTTCCCTCCCAACTGCTTGCTGTCGCAGCGGTCCAATCGCTCGCGTCTCCAGCAGTGGGTGACGCACACAGTGGCTCGCTAGTTGTCCAATCCTCAAATTGCGACAATCGAGCCCAGGGAGTCCCTTCATGGCCTATTCGATCTATCACCGGGCCACTCGGATACGCTTTTCAAGTGTGAAAGTAACGACCCGGCGGTAGAAGTCTTTGTGGTTGGCCACCAGCGTAGCCCCCTGGATTTCCCCGTGGCGGGGGCAAAAGCGATGGCTCCTCGCACGACAATGACGAGTACTACCCACAGGCTCTCAATGCGGAGCAAAGAGAAGAGTTGCAACAACAAAACGAGCAGTTCCTCTAGACCCCTATCGCTGGGAAACTGCCGAAGCCTGGGCTTTGGAAGCCACGCGCATAGCCACTATAGCTGAGCCTGCGCGCCTGGAAGATCTGGAGATCACTCAACTATCGCACTCACCGACAACCACCAAATCCAAGTCGACAACAGCGGCAGTTGTTCCCGATTGGATCGAATCTAGAATGTTGTAGTAGCCACTCGGATCGCAGAATCAATTCAACTATCTCGATCCGAGGCCGGAAGGGGCCTCGAGAAGATTTGGACGTTGCTCAGGGCAGCAGGGGAGCAGAATTTGGCTGTTTCTCAGCCGCGTAATAGGATTCACAACAGGTCCGTCAGAGTGGACACAGTCCAGTCTGCTCACAGCCCAAGACCGCCTCCGGGGCGTGAAGATCGGGGTTATCGCCAGGACCAGTACCTGGATCAAGGCCACGGGAAGTTTGATCATCGACATCACCTCGACGACCACCGTCGAGTGGCTATGCCCCCTCCGAGGGGTGGTTGGTACGTTCCCCGACGGTATGATGATAGGCGACTGCACGACGATGAGCGGAGGTATCCACTCGACCCATGAGAGCCTGGGTTTGATGAAAGGCTAGTCCTTGTGCAGGGCCTGCTTGACAGAGGTAGGGCTAACCGGGAGGGTTTAAACAGGCATGCCTGAGTGGAAGTGGAGCCTTTGTCTTTGGGCCTGAGTGTTTTAGTAGGGCCATCCGAGTTGCTGAGATTCCTCCCAACTTTAGGTTGGCTACAAGAGTGAGTAAGTTTACTGGCGAGTCAAAGCCAGATACATGGTTAGAAGATTACCGAGTCGCCGTGCAGTTTGGGGGAGGTAATGATGATCTTGCCATGAAGCACTTGTCCTTGATGCTAGAAGGATCAGCTCGGGTGTGGTTGAACAAGTTGGCTCCTGCCAGCATCTACTACTGGGATGACTTGGCCCGAGTGTTTATCAAAATGTTGGAAGGTACTTGCAAGCGGCCTGCGGGTGTGACTGAACTCCAGCGTTGCATCCAGAAACCGAATGAAACTTTGAAAGATTACATCAAGCATTGGACCACACTTCACCATGTGGTGGAAAATGTTTCCGAACATCAAGCAGTTTGTGCCTTTAAAGAAGGCGTCAGATATAGAGAGCTCATACTGAAATTTGGATGGCCAGGGACCATCTCCATGAATCAAATGATAGATATTGCTACTCGATACACTAATGGCAAGGAAGAAGACCGTCTCCGCAATGACAAAGGAAAGGCCAATGAGCATGATAACAACCCCAACCCCAGTCAGAAACAGAAACGTAAAGTTGAAGCCGCTGGTCAAACAGAAGCGGTGGTGGTAACTCCTGAAGGAATGTTTAAAGGGAAGCCCAAAGAACAGTGGGTTCCTAAGAAGAAGAGAGAACAGTTAGATCCAGGACGTCTTGGATCTACCATGTGCTATTCACACGAGGAAAGACGAAGAGGGTAACTTGATCTTGCCCAAACATAACACTCGACAGTGCAGATTCCTTATTCCGCAGTTCTGTGAAGGTTAGCCTAGTGAAAAGGGATCTGGCAACGATGAAGATGAACAAAAGGTAGAGGATTACCCGAAGGCCAATGCCACTCTAGTGATTTTTGCTGACGTTGAGAGAAAAAATCAACAGAAAGTTATCAACCGTGAGGTGAACATGGTTGCTCCAGCGACTACGACATACCTCAAGTGGTCAAAGACTCCCATTACCTTCGACCAGTCGGACCACCCACCTCATGTTGCTACCTGTCGGGTAGGGGGTCCCGAACTGTGCATCTAAGGCTAATGGTAACATGAGGCAGGGGACACGATGTTTTACCCAGGTTCGGGCCCTCTCGATGGAGGTAATACCCTACTTCCTGCTTGATTGATCTTGATGATATGAGTATTACAAGAGTTGATCTACCACAAGATCGTAGAGGCTAAACCCTAGAAGCTGGCCTATGATTATGATTGTTCTTGTCCTATGGACTAAACCCTTTGGTTTATATAGACATCGAAGGGGGATAGGGTTACACAAAGTCAGTTACAAAGAAGGAGATCTACATACCCGAGTTGCCAAGCTTGCCTTCCACGCAAAGGAGAGTCCCATCCGGACACGGGACGAAGTCTTCAATCTTGTATCTTCATAGTCCAACAGTCCGGCCAACGTATATAGTACGGCTATCCGAGGACCCCTTAATCTAGGACTCTCTCAGTAGCCCCCGAACAAGGCTTCAATGACGATGAGTCCGGCGCGCAGATTGTCTTCGGCATTGCAAGGCGGGTTCGTCTCCAAATTCTCCAGAGTATCTATTGTAGTGAGCAGTGTCCGGCTCCTCATCAATGTCGCACTCCTCGGCTTCTGTGCTTCAATAATGGCTATCTCCACGTGTCGGGCTAATGTGAGAAGTCGGGGCATTTTTTCATTTGCCACCCTGACCATACAAGTAAATCGTCTATTTAAAGAGTTGAGGATCCTCAGATCCAATTCACACCATCTCCTCCCAGCGAGTATCCATCAGAGCGTGCCCGGAAGAAACCATCCCATCATGGCCGACCGTCGCAGCTCCTCCTCTCGCTCCCGTAGCACTAGGCCAGGCAATTGGGAGAAATGTTCTGTCCCCCACAGTCGATTAGTAGAGTTGCAAACCAAGGGGTTTCTCCCGCCTGCGTACATGGTCCCCGTCAGTGCTGGACTAGCCACTTATAATGGCAGGAAGCAAGCGGAGAGTTCTCCAAACCCATCCAAGGGGAGCGAGTATGCTTTGTCCTCTATTTGCTGAGGGGACTCGAATTTCCAATCCATCCTTTCCTCCGCGGGCTCCTGGAGTTCTACGGCCTCCAGCTGCATAATTTTACCCCAGCCTCCATACTGGATATCGTAGGCTATGTCGCCTTTTGCGAGCTATTTCTGGGTTGTGAAGCTCATTTCGAGCTGTGGAAGAGGCTATTCTGTTTGTACCCCGCACTTAGGAGGGGGCGGTATATCAAGTGCACGGAGCCGAAATATGGCGCATCGCCGGGATCGGATACCTGTCCGGTACCCCAAAGAAGACATCCAAAGGCTGGCCTTCAGAGTGCTTCTACATGGATGACGTCTCTCTTACTGACCCTATTCGGAAGGGCCTTCCCGAGTTTGTAAATGCCCCGTTGAAGAAACGCCACAGCTGGCGCCCCCGGAGCCCCCTGGAGGAAGATAACAGAGATATCATGTTCCTGATGAACAAGATAGAGACGCTGGCCAAATCAAGACTAACAAATAATTGAGGTTATGTCCATATGTATAATTCGGGGAGTGCAGCCACTTCAATATCGGGGGAAACCCATGTGGCACTTTAATGGAGAAGACGATGCCACCCGCTACGGTCGTAAAGGTCCGGACTCCGCCGCTGCTCTGGCAAAGATACTGTCCGATTTGTACAAAGGAGAAGAACAGGAGTTCATCCGTATCAAACCGCGGGATGGATTCTCCATGTACAACCCCCCAATCTGGGTGAGCTGTTATCTTTTATTCCAGTCTTTCCCTTATTTTTTAGCACAAATGTTTACCTTGTCGATTCATAGCAGGAACTGCGAAAAAGTATGAAGGAGGTTCACAGCCCACCTCCACAGCCAGAGGACCCCAACTGGGCCCTCGACACCGGACTCAAAGAAGATCCGGACACATTTGTGGAGATCATCGACATGACATTTTATCAGTTAAGCTGCGATGGTGCCTTGGTGGCCATCATAGCTGATTATCCTGGCTTGCTCCCCGTATCACATGTAAGTAAGACCGGAGTCCCAACCTCCAAAAAGGAATCCCTCTTTGCGCCTTACCCACCGCACATGTATTGTGTTTTACAAGGAACACCATTGGGACGCCATACCGAACCCGCGGTGACTCGTCAACAAGGGGCACCAAAGCCGGGTAGGCTCAAAAGGAAGGCGGTCAGGACCAAAACACCATTGCAAAGGTATGTTTAAAAACCTGCCGCCAATTTATCATCATTAAAATATAGCAATGACCGTTGCCTCGTGGCAGAAAAAGTGCTCACCGGACTATATCTGGAGAGCCTACCGGCCGCGCCTCCACCAGCCGGACTCCGAGGCCGGACTCAAGGGTAGAGGTCGATCAGGGACAACGTCGGACGATCCTCCTACAGAGGATGCAGATAGATTCTCCGCTACAAACTCCATAGTGGAGAGCGCCATGAATCATAGGTGCCGACGGGCCGCACTACACGACCCTAATTTCTCTAAAGAGGCGTTCAATGCCTTCAACTCAGGGGAAGCGTACATCCGAGCTGCTCAATATGGCCTCGCCAGATCCACAGACCAGTACGTAAAGGATATACAGGTAAGAAAATTTTACAAGTATGTATATCAGTAGCCCCTGAGGCTTGAAACAGTAGGCACAACTGATTTAAGGATCCTCGTGTGTGTAGGTTCTCATAGAGAAGAATACCCAGCTGTCTAAAGAGCTGGAGGAGTGCAAAGCCCAAGTGCGGGCCGCAATCACTGGAATGGAGGAGTCCACGATGGCCCAATCTGGTTATACTTGTTTTGATCGAAATGATGCAATGGCGTGTACCAGTTAGTATTCGACATAAATGCAAATCTAACAACAGATTCTGCAAACAATCTCGGAGGCGATCTGGAGATCGTACCAGAGGATGAGCAACATGCTCAACGACAACTGAAGGCTGGCGAGCGTGTGCTTACATAGGTTATACAGGAGAAAAATAATCTCCAGGACGCGAACGTCCGACTGGATGTCGGATTAAATGATGTTTGGGCCCAGCTTGCTGACTCCGTGAAGGAGAATAAGAGGCTTCGACGCGGTATATTTAGTAAGTGCTCTAACGAGCCACTATAAAGTTTGGTGAAGAAGCGTGCTAACAGAATTATGTCTTTAGGTATGTTGACAGGTCGTCCCGAACTAGAGATGCCCGGATTTGCCGGCGATCTTCTACAGGAGCTGTCACAACTGCACGAACAAGTTCAGTAGGTGATGCAGGGCATTGCCCAGGCCTTATGGCCATCCGCCTCCATGCCAGGAGGCATGGGGGAGCTTCTGGGGATGCTCAAGGGAGCGTGGCAGCGCTTCCGATTATGGAATATATCGGCCTGTCAACAAGGCGCAAGGAAAGTGTTGGGGATATTATCACTGGGCGTGAACCGGCCTACCTGGGCCGGGTTAACTTCATTAGTAGTGTAAAGGTGATTAAGCAGATGAAGGCCCAAGGCCTGTAGTCGGTTTAGAACCTGTAGCCGTAAACCGGCTTGGTATGTAAACTTGTATTGTAAGTTAGGAATAGAGAGAGACCAACCGGGATACGAGTATGAACCGGTGTGGGACTCTGTGGACCGACGGGCGTCACCCGTGTATATAAGGGGACGACCCGGCGGCAGTTCAAGGACAGACAACAACAACTCGAGCCTGTGCGAAGCTTGTTTGCTCCCTAGCCATCGAAACCACATCAATTCCATCACAATTAGACGTAGGCTTTTACCTTCATCGAAGGGGCCGAACTAGTATAAACCCTTGTGTCTTTGTGTCCGCTTTAACCCCTTCAAGTTAACCCGTAGCGATGGCTCCACGACTAAGTCCTTTCATGAGGACATCTGCCGTGACAAATCCACGACAGTTGGCGCCCACCGTGGGGCTATTGCACGATGGTTTGATGATCTTGGAGGTCAAGCTCAAAGGACTCGAAGGCTATGCTCTGGGCCGGATGACCAAGAGTCATCGCGGCAAGCTCTACATCGACGATGCAGGATGGGGTCCTGAAGCCGGCTCGATTGAGTACGGGTACCGGGTCCCCTTTGGTAGCATACACGTTTTTACCGGCAAGATTGGTGAGCCTGGGCCTGAGCCGGACATCCGCACCGACCTCGTCGAGACGGCTCAGCGTGCGAGATCTACCCAGGTTAAACCGGTCGTGAGGCGTGCCTTCGTGGGAGTCATCCACGAAGGAGAGCATGGGGACGAGTCAGAATATGGTAGCGAGACTGTCGTATATTCCGGCGACGAGTCCTCAACCGGAGAGACAGGGTCATTGTACCAGTTGCAAGATGACCAGATTAGGGGCTGTTCTGAGGGCAACAGTATTCCGGACCCCCCCTGAGCAAATCAACCGGGTTGGAATATTCATGGCCGGTACACAGGCGGCGAATCACTCCTCGACCGCAGCAGCAGCAATGCTCTCCAGATCAGCAGCGGCAGCGGCAGCAGGGGCAGGAGGCCTTGTGCGCCCACTGGTTCAAGTTCTGTCTGACCTGTTTGATGCACTAGCTGTACTTATGGCAGAGGCCAATCCGGCGGATCAGGAGGCCCATGATGCAGAGATCGCAAAAGTGAGAGAGCAGATCGCACAAGCCAAAGCCGACTTGGCAGCAGAGAAGGACAGGATGGCCGCAGAGCGGGCCGCTTTGGACGCCCAGGCCTATAAACTTATGCTCGACTAGAACGCATCACAGGAAGTCTTGAAGCGGAAGCACAGATCACGCCTGCCGTTAGGGTTCGACCCTCGAATTCTCTTTCACACTCCGGGAGCGGGAACCAGTAATCCGTCGGGGCACCTGGAGGTAAACCGGGTCGAGGGACCAGGGCCAGGAGCGACGGTCCAACCCCGCCTGATGGAACCTCCTCGGCAGAACATTGTGATTCCTCCGCCGGTTCAGACACCTCCGGGTCATTATTCTAATCCTATGGACAATCTTGTCGCAGCTGCTGCGCGATTAGAAGCTATCCTGGTCGAAGGAGACTCTCCGCAAGCAATAGAGACGCGTCGGGTTAAGGAACTTCTCCGGACCGCTTTGATTCAACAGGAGGCATATTCATACAGCCGCGATCGGATTCATTCAACACCTCGTCCAAGCCGGAGCTATAGTAGGTGCCTGGATGAACCGTCCATATCAAGCAATGTGCGGGCCGTGAAGCGGCCCGTGGCAATAACCCGGCCGGTGGTGTTCACGATGCTCAGGATGTAGTGGACCGGGCCAGGGCACGAAGGGAGGCCGAGTTAGCAGCACAAAACTAGGCGGATCAGCTTACACCGGTTCGTCCAACCACCTCTGTCGGGCCAGGGGTCGCATCTAGCTTGGGAATACCCTGTTTAGTCCCCGCTTTACGCAATGTACGCCTGCCCAAGGACTTCAAGGGCCCGCGTAAGGTGCCGAATTACACCACTTATTTATCTCTAGAAGCGTGGGTAGAGAGTTACGAGATGGCAATGAAGATGCTGGATGTGGATGAGACCGCGTGTGCAAAGTACTTCACCATGATGCTTGTAGGCACAACCCGTACTTGGTTGAAGGGCCTGCCGCCTAATTCTATCAGTTGATGGGCCCATTTGCGGGCCCGGTTTATCCAGAATTTCAAAGATACGTGTAAGCATCCTAAATCCATAGTAGACTTGGCGGCTTGTGTTCAGGAGGATGGAGAGTCAACAACCCATTGGGTACGCCGCGTTTCTGAAGTCTTGCACTCGTCTGACAGGATCAATGCTGACTCTGCGATCTTAACCCTGGAGGGCAATTGCCGGTTTAAGCCTCTAAAGAAAAAGTTAGGGCGTATGAAGCGGTTCTGTAATGACATGGGAACTCTCATGGCCACTTTAGTGAAGTATGCTGATTCTGATAGTACCAAGGATCCTGAGACTGACGATGACGAAGCAGGGAAGGGAAAGAAGAATAGCAACTCTAAGGGGCATCAATACAAACTGGCGGGCCATGCAAACGGAGGCAAACGTAAGGCGGATGGCAGCCTGGACTTTGTGGCTAACACTAATGCGCAGGACAAGGGTCAGCGGCGCAGAGGTAAAGCGGCGAATCGTAATTTGGCTCCAAATCCTAACCCGGATCGCCTAAACTATTTGCTGAATCAGCCTTGCCCAAAACACGGGACGAAGGAGGCACCGGCTAACCACCTTTGGAAGAATTGTTGCATTATGCAGGAATTTAAAAACTCTAATGCCTTCCGGTATGACCGTGGATCAGGTGGTGGCTCAGGATCTGGTTTCCATGGGTCGGGTCACGATGGAGCTTCCGGTTCAGGTTTCAATCAGGGCGGTAATAATGACCAGGATAATCAGAACGATCAAGGGGGTTACAACCAACAGCAGCAGTAGCAGCGGTCTGGTTATCAGAGCCAGCCAAAACAGTTGAACAATGGGCAGTATCACGTTTTCACAACTAGCTCGGATAAGCGCGACCGGAAACTTCATAAGCGAGCAGTGAACTCTGTTGAACCGGCCGTACCGCGTTATTTACGCTGGTCAGAGCAGCCTATCGTGTGGAGCAGGGAGGATCCCCCCCCCCCCCGGGTTGACAATCCGGGCCAGTTGGCATTAGTGGGAGGTTATAAATTCACCAAGGTACTCATGGATGGAGGGAGCAGTATTAACATCCTGTACTATGAGACATTCCGCCGCATGGGTTTAACAGACAAGGATCTCAGACCGTCTAATACGGTGTTCCATGGTGTGGTGCCTGGCAAATCAGCATATCCTGTTGGTAAGATAGCCCTGGAGGTGGCTTTTGGGGACGAGCATGATTCCCGATCCGAGACACTAACCTTTGAGGTGGTGAAGATCCGGAGCCCGTATCACGCCTTGTTTGGGCGGCCGGCTTATGCCAAGTTCATGGCACGGCCTTGTTATATCTATTTACAGCTCAAGATGCCGGGTCACAAAGGGACAATAACGGTTCATGGGAGCCGCAAGGTTGCTTTGGAATGTGAGGAAGGTGATGCGGACTATGCAGAGTCGGTTTGTGCCACGGAGGAGTTAAAATATTATAAGGACAATGTTGATCCGGCGGACATGACCCCTTTGAAGAAGCCGACTACGGAGCATGATTCAGATCTGAAGTTCAAATCAGCGGCTGAGACCAAGCTTGTTGACTTCGTGCCTGGCGATTTGTCCAAGCAGTTCACTGTCAGTGCCAACTTGGACCCTAAATAGGAAAGCGTGCTCATCGAGTTCATCCGTGAGAATCGAGACATTTTTACATGGAAGCCTTCTGACATGCCAGGTGTACCGAGGGAACTCGCTGAGCACACTCTTAATGTTGATCCTAAGTATAAACCGGTAAAGCAATTTCTCCGCCGATTTAATGAAGAGAGGCGCAAGGCTATTGGGGAGGAGGTGGCTAGGCTCTTAGCAGCTGGTTTTATCATTGAAGTGTTCCATCCAGAGTGGCTTGCTAATCCGGTGCTGGTTCTTAAGAAAAATGGCACTTGGCGTATGTGTGTGGATTACATGGATCTTAACAAAGCTTGTCCAGCAGATCCTTTTGCCCTCCCTCGCATTGACCAGATTATTGATGCCACGGCTGGTTGTGAGCGTTTGAGTTTTTTGGATGCGTATTCTGGGTATCATCAGATCAAAATGGCGGTTAAGGACCAGGAGAAGACGGTGTTCATTACTCCCTTCGGAGCCTTCTGCTATGTATCTATGCCTTTTGGGCTCAAGAGCACCCAAGCCACTTATCAGCGGTGTGTACAGAACTGCCTGCATAAGCAGATCGGCCGCAATGTGCACGCTTATGTGGATGATATTGTAGTCAAGTCAAGGCAGAAGGAGACGTTGGTTGATGATTTGAAGGAAACCTTTGACAACTTGCGGGTTTATACAATGATGCTTAACCCTGCCAAATGTGTCTTTGGTGTTCCGGCAGGCAAGTTACTGGGTTTTCTTGTGTCCAACAGAGGATTCAAGGCTAATCCGGAGAAGATTACGGCTATCACCTCCCTGGCTAAACCGAAGTGTATCAACGATGTTTAGCGTTTGGCGGGTCGGATTGCCGCGCTGAGCCGGTTTATCAGCCGCCTCGGAGAGAAGGCCATCCCTTTATACCAGATGCTGAGAAAGACAGATCAATTCGTCTGGAGTCCGGCTGCTGATGAAGCGTTGGAGGACTTGAAGCGGCAATTAGCCAATCCGCCCGTTCTTGCAGCTCCGCTCGACAAGGAGCCGTTATTGTTATATGTAGCGGCCAATGCTCGTGCAGTTAGCGTGGCCATTGTGGTAGAGCGCAAGGAGGCAGGCAAAGAGTATCCGGTTCAGCGGCCGGTTTACTATCTCAGCGAGGTGCTTATTGAATCCAAGCAAAGGTATCCGCATTGGCAGAAGCTGGTATATGGAGTTTTCATGTCAAGTCGGAAGCTGAAGCAGTATTTCCAAGGGCACCCTATCACAATGGTCAGCTCAGCTCCCTTGGGCGATATCATACAGAACCGGGAGGCGACTGGCTGGATTGCCAAGTGGGCTATAGAAATTGGGCCGCACGGATTGAAGTACGTACCCCAGACGGCGGTGAAGTCTCAAGCACTGGTCGATTTCATCAATGATTGGACTGAGTTGCAAGCACCAGAGGAGAAGCCAGATCACACATATTGGACTATCCATTTTGATGGGTCCAGGCAATTGGAAGGCTCGGGGGTTGGAGTCGTGTTAACTTCCCCACAAGGTGATAAGTTTTGTTATGTTCTCCGCTTAATGTTCCCTTGTACTAATAATGCAGCTGAGTACGAAGCCTTGCTTCATGGTCTCCGGATGGCTAAAGAGATGAATCTAAATCGGGTTAAGTGCTTCGGTGACTCGGACCTCGTAGCTCAACAGGTGTCTGGCACTTGGGATTCTAAAGACCCACTCATGGCTGCATATCATCGTGAGGTGGATATTGTTGTAGGTCACTTCAAGGGTTATCAGGTGGATCACGTGGATCGTCGAAAAAATGAAGCGGCGGACGCTTTAAGCCGGTTGGGCTCTCAGCGTAAACCGGTCCCGCCTAATGTCTTTCTTGATGTGTTGCACAATCCGTCAGTCAAGCTCCTAGGTGAAGCGGATTTAGCTATTCCTGATCTGGAGGCTCAATTGGTGGCAGCCCTGCATGTTATACTGGATTGGACAGTTCCTTATCTTGCGTACATGAACCGGGGAGAGTTGCCAGAGGATGAGACTCTAGCCAGGCAGATAGTCCGGCGATCCAAATCTATGACAATTATCAATGGCGAATTGCATCATTGCAGTGTATCAGGGGCGTTTCAATGCTGCGTCTCTCCTAAGGAAGGTTGTGAAATTTTACGCAAAATCCATGAAGGGGATTGTGGTCATCACGCCGGTTCAAAGTCTCTGGTGGCTAAGGTGTTTCGTCACGGGTTTTACTGGTTGACAGCTCATGCTGATGCCGAGGACTTGGTTAAACGGTGTGATGGCTGTCAGAAATTTTCAAGGCGTGCTCATGTGCCGGCTCAAGAATTGAGGATGATTCCAATTACTCGGCCGTTTGCAACATGGGGGCTGGATATGGTCGGACCTTTTAAAAGATCCAAGGATAAGAAGACCCACCTTTTGGTGGCAGTTGACAAGTTTACCATGTGGGTTGAAGCGGAGCCTGTCAGCAAGTGTGATGCAGCTACAGCGGTGCAGTTCATTAAGAAGGTGATTTTCCGGTTTGGCTTTCCACATAGTATCATTACTGACAATGGTACCAATCTATCCAAGGGTGCTATGAAGGAATTCTGTGAACGTGAGCACATCAGACTTGACGTATCATCAGTGGCTCACCCCCAGTCCAATGGGCAGGCCGAACGAGCTAATCAAGAGATCCTGCGAGGCATCAAACCCCGACTTATGGTTCCATTGCAAAGAACACCGGGATGTTGGGTTGAAGAGCTACCATCAATGCTATGGAGTATCAACACTACGCCGAACAAATCTACAGCATACACACCATTTTTTATGGTCTACGGAGCAGAGGCGGTTCTCCCTAGTGATATCCGGCACGATTCGCCTCGTGTGGTGGCTTATGTTGAAGCGGACAATGAGACAGCACGGCAAGACGCTTTGGACCTATTAGATGAGGAGCGTGACATAGCGGCTGCCCGCTCGACGATTTATCAACAAGATCTTCATCGCTATCACAGTCGTCGGGTCAGAACCAGAACTTTTCAAGAAGGAGATTTGGTGCTTCGGCTCATCCAAGATCACACAGATATGCACAAGTTATCCCCACCTTGGGAGGGACCTTTCGTGGTCAGCAAGAATCTGCACAACGGGTCGTACTATCTGATTGATATTCGAGAGCATAAACACTCACGCACATCAGAGGAGGAGACCAACAGGTCGTGGAATATAGCTCATCTTCGGCCTTACTACACTTGAGCCATCTGCTCTATCTATGTACATATTATGGCAGTGTATATATTATCATTGATATAATAAAACCGGAGCCTCAGCTAAAGCGGGGTCTCTGTCCTTTCATATCATGCGTGGTTACATGGAGTGGTTCTGTTTTAAAACGGCCTCCGGTTTACCCCTTGACATTTGCTTTTCAAATAGCTTTGTGATATCACTTGGGGCCTTGGTCGTGTCCGAACCAACGCGACAACTTTTGATAGGCGAAAGCCACCAGATCACTTGGGGACATGGTCAAGTCTGAACCAGTCACGCCTCTTGATCGGCCTAAGGCCACAAAATCACTTGGGGGCTTGGTCGAACCCGAACCATTGCCACGCCTTTTGATCGGCATAATTGCCACGGTTTCATTTGGGGACCTGGCTGACTTGAACCATTGTCACTCCTATTGGGGGCTTGGTCCTGTCCGACCATGGTAACACCATCTGATCAGCTCAGTAAAGCATGTTTTTCTAAACGGTTTTTATCATTGCCTTTGCTGCAATATTTCTTTTATGACCATTCTTCAATTTTTGATGTGTTTCCTTTGAGCCAACAACACTTTTTTACCGGTTTAGCTGACGGAAATCGGTTCATTTGTATTTCGGAGAAATATGTCCGGTTTAACTTTCCTGTTAACATCATGAAGTAGCAGGGGGGCTCATAATGACCCAGCACGATTTACATGGGAGTTGTTTTCTCCCCTTTGATGGTAACGGTTTATAAATATTCCGTTTCAAGCCTGGCTAAGCCAACTTCATGCCAGGTATTTTGTATCACATATTTGATTATATGTTTTAAATACATTGATATATATATCAAGATTTTCTGATTGCAGGAAATATAATTAAGGATTTCAAGCAAAAGCATCAGTACTTATGCACGAATGCATATTTCGAGACAGAAGTATTGGCTATCCTATTACAAGGTAACGCGGTGCCCAAATAAGATCATTGTTGTTCCAGCGGATCATAATACATCAGTTATGTAAACCGGCTTCCGGTTCAAGCTTGCTCATCAAACCGGTCTGATGGCTGTGGGTCGTCCTGCGCTGCTTCAACTTCCTCATCTCTATCCATTGGCTGGAAATCAACAGTGGACCAGTCGATTCCCATTAAAGCTTGAAAGACAGCCTCTTCATGGATCAGAGAAGACGGTTCAATATCAGGAGCATAAGTATGCTTACGGATTGGAGGAATCAGATTTTCCGCTTCAGGAGTTGTTGCAGGCACTTGTTTGTTCTGGTCATTGTACTGAGCTTGATAATGCGACAAGTCTGCCTCTTTAGCCAATTGACAAGCCAGAGGGCGTATTGCACGGTTTATCGCCCTCAAATCATCTTCATTAAACTCTGAGCCATCTTCCTTCAAGCTGGGATAGTCTTGAGCTGCTTCAACAGGATCGAAATCCGGCACCCATGCTTTTGCCCGGATCAAGGCATTAATGGCTCCGGTTCGAGCAGCAGATTTCTTTAGTTCCTCAATCCGAGCAGGAAGCATTGACAACCTGTTAAGAGTGTCTTGGATTAAGGAAGGTGCCGGATTGTTATGCGCTGCAGTGGTGATGATCCGTTGCGCTCCGGTATACAGCTGTTCAATTAAAGTGTAGGCAGCCTTCAACTTCTTCCGAACATCTGACCCTAAGTGAACAATGCGTGTACCTATAACAATACAGGAAAGATCACAAACCGGATCTATCATAAGCAGGCCAGAGTTGTCCAAGAAAACCAAAAGGAACTTACCAAAGATAGCAGCGGTCATGGAATGTACTTGCCGCTTTATGGCGGTCAGCTCATCTACCACCGGTTTAAGAGCAGCTTCAGCGTTTTCAGCTCTTTTTATTAAATCGGCCTTCTCAGTGGCCCAATTAGTCCGCTCCTTCTCAAAGCCCTCCTTCAGCTGTTTTGTGATACTCAAAGAGCTGGTTAATTCTTCCCTTGCCTTGTCGGTTTCAGCTTGCTGGGTTTTCAAAATTTCCTGTAGATCAGTAATCCGCTCTTCTTTGATCCTCCCTTCAGCCTGCGTAAAGACAGTGCTTGGCTTTCAACAAACGGTACAAGAATTTGAAGTACCAACCACATAACAAGTTATATGCTTGATACTTGGGGGCTAATGCACCTTCAATTTTCATCTATTACTAAATTGCAAAGTCCCAAGCTCAATACAGGTATTCAACTTGGCACTTGGGGGCTAATGGCTATTTGCTCAGTTATGTTCTGATGTTAGACTCTTTATTGGAGTCCCGGTTTGACTATACTAAGTTGAACCGGCCCTTGGGGGCTACATTGATGGAGTTCAAAGTATTGAGGACTATATTCAAGTCCCAGTTTGAAGAAGATTACAAAAAGGCCCTTGGGGGCTAGGAGGATTAATACAGTAGCGGTAATTAAAGAAAGAAGAAGCGCAAGGAAGTTACCTCAAATTTATCTTTCATTATCTTTACCAGGCCAGCTTCACAGTCACGACTAGTATATAGCCGGTTCAAATAACCAGAATGAACATCTTGGGCACTCAGAGCAGCATATGTTTCCAGATCAACAACCCATTTGCCTTTGTTCATACCAGGAGAATCTTCTTTCACAGTATACTTGGCCAAAGCAATGGGATTCCCTGGTTCAAAGCGACCTTCGCCGGTAATTACAACGTCATCATCCTTGGACTCGCCGGTTTGCGTTGGCGCGGTCGGTTTATCAGTAGACTTTGAAGGACTGTGGGATCCATCGATCCGGACGGAGCTGGCAGGCTGGTCAACAGGGACTGAGGTATCGATAGGCCTTTTATCAGTAAAAGCATCATCTTGCAAAGGAGGATCATTGGGAGTATCTTCAGGAACGAACGCTTCAAGATCTGGTGTTTTATCCTGTTCAAGGGCAGCATCTTCCTCGGCCGCTTTATTCAGGCGGGCTTTCTTGCTTGGTTTAGGTTTAGCCCTGAAAGAGAAACAAAAAGTCAAGGAACAACATAAGTTGTAACGTGGTATACCAGAAGCATATGTTCAGTCTAGCTTACCCCAGAACCGTTTTCAGTGGTGGCAGCCGAGTGGCCGATGATTCACCAGAGGAAGAATGGGAAGTAACCTGATAATCAGAGTCGGACGGATTAAGAGGTTGACGGATGAAACCCGCTTTAGGACATAAATTAATAAAAATGTCGGAGACCTCGGAGCGGCGTTTTCGAACCGGACTGTTCGGTAAACCGGCGGAGGTAACTACCTGGCCGCTGTGCCGGGTTGTGCGGCGAGCTTCATGTTGCTGAGTCTTCATAAGAAATTTGGGATCCAAATAAGCAAGGGGATGAGAAACTTTAACTTTCCGGTTTGCCTGGCGAAATTTTGGCAAAGGCAAAGGATCCGAATCGGAAGAAAGAGTAATTACCTCAGCGACATCAGCATTACTGGCTTCAGCGTCGTCCTGACAAGTATCATCATCAATAAGGCGTGTAAAAAGTAGGCCTAGTGAATCGAGTTCTACCTCAGGGTCCGAGTTACCCACATCATCATCAACAGCCGGATCAGATGACGCAGTGGTTTTCCTCTTTTTGGCAGGCTTCTTGACGACCTTGGTCTTTGGCCGGATTGGCCGATCTGCTTTCTCCGGTTTGTCTTGTGGAAGCTTCTTGCTCCAAAATGGATTGTCACCCTGGGTAAGCAGCAGTTGACGTCAGACAGAGATAGCAATAACAGGTTTAATAAAAAGTACAATCAAAATCTTACAGCTGGCGGTTTGTTGGTAGCACAGAAAGGTGGCAGGCCGGTTTGAGCGCAGAGATGCTCCGGTTCGTTCAGCATTTTCTTCACAGCCTCTGTGACTTCATCATCGAAGAGCTGGATGTTGGTGTGTCGGAGTGGGTCATCAACGCTGCCAGTATATTTGCATATCAACCCGGAGCGCTGGCTGAGAGGCAGTATGCTCCATCATATCCAACAGCGTGCGAGATCAACTCCTGTTAAACCGTTGGCCATGAAGGCTCGGAGCTTGGATAATTGCAGAGCGTATTTACTCCTCTCCTTGGCACTTAACCTTTGTGGGAAGGGGTGTGTATTGCTGAGCCGTTCCGGACGAAAGCCAGGCAAAGGATTTTCATCACCAGGGGAAGTATCTTTGCAGTAAAACCATGTTGCATTCCATTCCTTGGGGTGACTGTGTAGTTTGGCATGGGGATAAGTGATTTCTTTCCTTTTCTGAATTTCCATACCGCCCAATTCGGTATTGGGACCGTTAGTGAATTCTGTGCGGCGGTTTAAGTGGAAGCAGTCTCTGAACAATTCAACTGTGGGTTTCTCTTGAAGGTACACCTCACAGAGCACTTGGAAGTGACATAGGTTGGTAACAGAATTGGGGCCAATATCTTGCGGGCGAAGTTGAAAATTGGCTAGTACGTCCCGGTAAAATTTGGAGCCGGGCGGTTTGAAGCCCCGGGCTAAGTGATCCGCAAAGATCACAACCTCTCCCTCTTGAGGTGTGGGAGGACATTCATTACCAGGAACCCTCCAGTGGATAGTCTCTTTGCTGTCTAAAGAGCCGATCGAGACTAAATCATCCAACTGGGTTTCTGTGACACGAGAAGGAACCCAGTTGCACTCATATACTTGTTTGGCCATGGTGAGATCTACAAGAAATAGGTGATTCCGGTTCAAGAACATGTTGGATAAAAGAAGGCACTGGTATGAACAAGGCTAAACCGGGGGCAGTATACTTAAACCGGATTTTTATGAAGTTAAACCGCCTAATCTAAACACTGAAAGCAATTGAGGTTGCGGATGGCTAAGTATGCAGAAACAGTTTTCACAAGGTCCTATTGTAGTAATGGATCTGAAGCAAGTTCAGAAAAACAAAAAATATTCAAAAGATTAAAGCAGAGCAGAAGTGAATCAATGGGCAGGTACGTAGATGAGATCTATGGACTTAAGCGTGAAACTACAGGTGGATGCTAAAAGGCTACTGCTAATCAGAGAAGGGTTTCACAGATCTATCCAGGAATCTAGGTACGAGTATGAACAAGTAAGGAGCACAGCAAGAACATGAAACCCTAGAATAGATCTATGTTAAGAAGACTAGAAGGCTTACCGGAATCGAGGAAGATGCGGAAAGATACCGCAGTGCTCTGGAACGATCAGGTTGATGCAGCGGCCCAAGATGAGGCAGAGGTTAATGGCGACGGCGGAGCTCCGAGGCTGGCGACGCGAGGAAGACGAAGAGAAAGAGACGAAGGGGAGAAAAGGAAATGACCCTTCGATCCTATTTATAAGGCAAAGGACGTGTGTGAGGCGCGCTAATCCAGGAGCCACAAGATTCGGACGTGGAGTTGCTGCCTTGGGTATCGCAGGTCTATTAATAAAAGAAGGCGTTATAAATGTTAACTTCATGATGACGTCATGCCGGTTTACGGCAACCAGAGATGATGACGGCATGGCGGTTTACCAATTACCAGAAGATGTTGAAGACAAAGAATTTTGTGAAGGATTGACATGAACCAGTTCAAATCAATCTGGGGCCTAATATTGGGGATATTATCACTGGGCGTGAACCAGCCTACCTGGGCCGGGTTAACTTCATTAGTAGTGTAAAGGTGATTAAGCAGATGAAGGCCCAAGGCCTGTAGTCGGTTTAGAACCTGTAGCCGTAAACCGGCTTGGTATGTAAACTTGTATTGTAAGTTAGGAATAGAGAGAGACCAACCGGGATACGAGTATGAACCGATGTGGGACTCTGTGGACCGACGAGCGTCACCCGTGTATATAAGGGGACGACCCGGCGGCGGTTCAAGGATAGACAACAACAACTCGAGCCTGGGCGAAGCTTGTTTGCTCCCTAGCCATCGAAACCACATCAATTCCATCACAACTAGACGTAGGCTTTTACGTTCATCGAAGGGGCCGAACTAGTATAAACCCTCTTGTCTTTGTGTCTGCTTTAACCCCTTCAAGTTAACCCGTAGCGATGGCTCCACGACTAAGTCCTTTCATGAGGACATCTGCCGTGACAAATCCACGACAGAAAGCCTGCGCTATGGTGAAGACGCGATACACCAAGGCTGACCCGAACCACATGGCCGAGGTCGGACCTGTAGGGTCAGATGGGAAAGAGATCCCTGTAAATTTGGTGTATGACCAGGTACCATTAGCCGCTAAGTATTCCCAACAGGACTGTAGGCTAGATAGCCTGCTGGATGGTATAGAAGAAGAACTTAGTTAGTCTAAGTGACTTTGTACTTCTAAGGACACATTTTATCCCTAGCCGGATTGTAAATCATTTGTCTTGGCGGACCTTTTCGCTTCAACCTCTAGCCCCGACAGTCTGAAATGTATTCGAATACACGCTCGGTTATGTGAAAACCGGGGCACGCGTGGAAACCAGGCGTAGGGGTCATAAGTGCTTGAACAGACAAGTACCCAACTAGTTATGTTATATTACATGGGTAGTAAGAAACATCTTCCAGGGAGAATAGTTCCGTTAAGGGTTCCCTTCCCTTGGTGTGCATGCGTTAATGTGCATGTACGAACTGCGAAAAATTACGCAGGATATAAGCATCTGGGGGCATGTCTTGTAATAGGTAAAAGACATCTTTTGTTCACCGACCGAATATTCCCTTACGAACGCTAGCTTTCGGCTTCACCCAGTCTGAGGTACACATCCAGCTGACCCGGCAGTAACAATCGCAGAGGTGCTCCCCTTATGCCCTAGCCAAATTAATGGGAACGTAGGGCATAAACACAAGAGCCAGGCAACCCAGCTTGGCCTAAACTTAAGTCATATCGATGCATATACTGGTAAAAAAGGCACATATGGAGGAGTAACGCATATGTGGTGGGCATAAAGGTCAGAAGACAATTAAGCTTCTATATAAGAAGCCCCCAGGTATATTGAGCGGGCATAGCGCAACAAGAGTGTGCAGTCAAAACATACTTGAAGCTTTTAAGGCTATATATAAAAAAGGGAGAGAGAGAGGGGGTATCATTTAAAAAGGAAGACGGAGGTAAGGAGACAAACACAGAGTTCGGCACTAGGCGTAGAATCTTCGGAGTCTGGCCGCGTTCCATGGGTTCGGCTCGAGTCGATTATCGGATGCATCACGCAGACGGTATGCTCCTCCGATGAGAACTTTATCAATGATGAAGGGACCTTCCCATTTGGGCTTGAGCTTGTCCTTTTTCTTCTCTGGTAGGCGTAGAACGAGTTCGCCAATGTTGTAAGTTTTGGCCCGTACTTCTCCGCTTTGATACCTTTGAGCCTGCTATTGATAAAAAGTGGAACGGGCCTTTGCAACGTCACGCTCCTCCTCTAGGGCATCTAAGCCATCCTGCTGAGCCAGCTCAGCTTCTCTCTCTTCGTACATGCGCACTCGAGGTGAGTCATGGGTGCTATCGCAGGATAGCACTGCCTCTGCGCCGTACACCATAAAAAATGGTGTGTATCCGGTTGTGCGATTTGGCGTGGTCTGCAGCTCCCATAGTACAGAGTCGAGCTCCGCGACCCAGTGCTTATCTGATTCCTTCAAGGATCGCACTAGCCTTGGCTTAATACCACTCATAATAAGACCGTTGCTCGTTCGACTTGACCGTTTGTTTGGGGGTGATAGACATATGCATAATCGAGCTTTATGCCCATTTTGCCGCACCACGTTTTCACCTCATCTGTTGTGAAGTTTGAGCCGTTATCGGTGATGATGCTGTGGGGGACACCGTAACGGTGTACGACCTCGGATATGAAGTCTATGACTGGTCCGGACTCGGCCGTTGTAACTGGTTTGGCTTCTATCCATTTGGTGAATTTATCGACCATGACCAACAAGTATTTCTTCTTATGGCTTCCTCCTTTAAGGGGTCCAACCATATCGATCCCCTGGCCGCAAAGGGCCAAGTTATGGGGATTGTTTGGAGAGCGGTAGGTCGCATATGGCTTTGATTTGCAAAAAGCTGGCAACCGACGCAATATTGGACAAGGTCCTGTGCGTCTGCCTGAGCTGTCGACCAGTAGAAACCTGTACGGAAGGCCTTTCTTACTAGCGCCTGGGCTGCGGCATGGTGGCCGCCGAGTCCGTCATGAATTTTGGCCAAGAGCTGCCTCCCTTCCTCTCCGAAGATGCACCTTTGGAGCACTCCAGTCGCGCTTTTCTTATAGAGCTCTCCCTCGTGTACCTTGTAGGCTTTAGAGCGCCGCACAATGCAACGAGCCTCATTTTGGTCCTCAGGGAGTTCTTGCCTATTTAAGTAGGCCAAGAAGGGTTCTGTCCACGAGGCGATGACAGCCATAATCACGTGGGCTGAAGGTGTTTTTCGATGGCGGAGCCCCTGATTACGTTAGATTGTTGGGGCTCTGGGGTTGTGTTCGGATCCGGACTGGTATTGCCGGTCTCCCCTTCCCATACCACGGATGGCTTGAACAGCCTTTCCAAAAAGATATTAGGTGGGACGGGATCGCGCTTAGCGCCTATGCGGGCGAGGATATCCGCCGCTTGGTTGTTTTCTCGAACCACATGGTGGAATTCGAGCCCCTCGAACCGAGCTGACATTTTGAGGATGGCATTGCGGTATGCCGCCATTTTTGGGTCCTTGGCATCAAAGTCTCCATTTATTTGGGATATTGCGAGGTTTGAATCCCCACGCACTTCTAGGCATTGAATGTCCATGGAGACTGCCATCCAGAGACCATGCAACAGGGCTTCGTATTCGGCTGCGTTGTTGGAATCTGTGTATAGTATTTGGAGTACATATTGGACTATATCTCCGGTGGGGGATGTCAGGACAACGCCTGCCCCTAGACCAGCCAACATCTTAGAGCCGTCAAAGTGCACGGCCCAATTGGAGTACGTGTCGTACTCTTTAGGGATTTCGGCTTCTGTCCATTTGGCGACGATGTCAGCCAGTACTTGCAACTTAATAGCTCGTCGTGGTTTGTATGTTATGTCGAATGGGAGGAGCTCGATAGCCCATTTAGTAATCCGGCCCGTGGCATCGCTGTTATTTATTAGGTCATTGAGTGGTACTTTGGAGGCCACCGTGATTGAACACTCTGGAAAGTAGTGTCGTAGTTTTCGGGATGCCATGAAGATCGCGTATGCTATGTTTTGATAATGTGGTACCGTGACTTGCATGGAGTGAGGACCGTGGATTCATAGTATACCGGCTTTTGAAGCGGGAACTTATGTCCATCTGTCTCTCGTTCGACGACAAGCACTCCACTTACAACCTGGTGTGTTGCAGCTATATATAGGAGCATGGGTTCACCGACATTTGGCGCGGCCAGGATTGGATTGGTTCCCAAGAGGGCTTTTATTTCTTCCAGTCTAGCCGTAGCTGCATCCGTCCACTTGAAGTGTTCGGTGCGTCGAAGAAGGCGATAAAGAGGCAGTGCCTTTTCTCCCAATCGGGAGATAAAGCGGCTTAAGGCGGCCATGCATCCAGTTAATTTCTGGATTTGCTTGAGGTCTGTTGGGGTAGCCAACTGTGACAGAGCTCAAATTTTAGCCGGGTTTGCTTCGATTCCTTTAATGGAAATGATAAATCCCAAGAGCTTTCCGGCAGGTACGCAGAAAACGCATTTTTCCGAGTTGAGCTTGATGTCGTATGTTCGGAGATTGTCAAAGTAAGCCTCAAGTCGTCTATTAAATATTCCACGTGTCTGTTTTTGATGACCACATCATCCACATATGCCTCCACTGTTTTGCCGATCTGTGTTTCCAGGCATGTCTGAATCATGCGTTGATAGGTTGCACCGGAGTTTTTGAGCCCGATAGGCATGGTGTTAAAACAGAAGGGGCCGTATGGAGTGATAAATGCCGTTGTGGCTTGATAGGACTCCGCCATCCTGATTTGACGGTATCCGGAGTATGCATTGAGAAAACACAAAGAGTCGTGTCCTGCGGTACCGTCGATTATTTGATCGATGCGGGGGAGGGGGAAGGGATCCTTGGGGCAAGCCTTATTGAGGTCCTTGAAATCGATGCATAGGCGCCAGGATTTGTCCTTCTTTGGTACCATCACCAGGTTTGCTAGCCAGTCCGGATGTTTTATTTCTCTGATGTATCCGGCCTCGAGTAGTTTGGCTAGCTCTTCTCCCATGGCTTGTCGCTTGGGTTCTAAAAAGCGGCGAAGAGTCTGCTTGACTGGCTTGTATCCCTTTAGTATGTTTAGGCTATGCTCGGCCAGCCAGTGTGGGATACCTGGCATGTCTGAAGGATGCCAGGCGAAGATGTCCCAACTTTCACGCTAGGACTCTCATAGTGCGGTGTCTATAGTGGGGTTTAGTTGTGCCCCAATTGATGCTGTTTTTGTAGGCTCCGTCGGGTGGACCTGGAATTTGACTATTTCGTCTGCTGGTTTAAAGTAGGTGGACTTTTGTCGTTTGTCGAGTATCACGTCATCCCTGTCCACCATGGAGCGCAGCGCAGTTAACTCTTCGGCTGCGAGGGCTTCGGATAATGCCTCCAGGGCTACTGCGGCGGTTTTATTTTTGGCGCGGAGTGCTATGTCCGGATCACTGGCTAGAGTGATGATTCCATTGGGCCCAGGCATCTTAAGCTTCATGTATCCGTAATGGGGTATGACTTGGAAGCTTGTGAATCCATCCCGCTCTAAAAGGGTGTGGTATCCACTGTTAAACGGGGCCACTTGGAATGTGATTTCTTCAGACCTATAATTCTCCGGCGTGCCGAATACCATATCCATTGTAATTTTTCCTGTGCGTCATGCCTCCCGGCTGGGGATGATTTCCCTGAAGGTTGTACTGCTTTGCTCAATGCGGCTCTTCTCTATTTCCATTTTGTTAAGAGTTTCCTCATAGATGAGGTTTAATATGCTGCCGCCGTCCTTGAGCATTTTAGTAAGCCAGAAGCTGTCCACAATTGGACTAAGGACCAAAGCGGCTGGTGCTCGGACTGTTCCGAATTGAGGTTCGTCACTGGCATTGAAGGTTATAGCCATATCGTTCCACAAATTTATTACTGTGACATGGCAGACTTCGGCGAGGCTGCAGAGTGCTCGCTTATGCCTATTGTTTGAGGCGAAAGTCTCGAAGACTGTCAGTATTGTATTGTTATTCTCCATGGGATGGTGCTCTTCGGTATTGTTGATGAGGAGGTCCTCGCTGCTCTTGGCCACCTGCCGTAGTATCCAACATGCTCTAAGGCTGTGTGTTGGTACGATGCCCGGTGTGCTGTGAATTTTGCATGGCCTGTTGAGCCATCCCTCCAGTACGGTTCCACCCTCTGTAAAGGGCTTTGGCTTCTTTGTTATTGGATTGGGTGACTTGCGAGAGCGCACCCTTTTAGTTCGGACTAGGGGTTTAGTTAGAGCCGGAGGATCCCAGAATTTTGCTTGGGTTTTCTAGGCGCTTTACATCGCACAGTACTTCTTCACTATGGCCGCCAAGTCGGTGAAGTGTGCTATGTCACGGCGACTTATGGAGTTGAGAATTCCCTTGTCCGTGCAATTCGTGCAAAAGAATGAGATTGCGTCTTTCTCGTGACAGTCCTGAACCTTGCTCATTACAAGGAGGAATCTGGCCCAGAAGTGATGTACTGCCTCTTGGGGCTCTTGTCTAATATGGGAAAGATCACTTGTGTCTGGGTGGGTGGGTAGACTTAAGTCCAAATCCTGACCTGATCTGAGACCCAGGGGCAAGGGAGCCCCCGAGCTTGGCAGCTCAGACTCCGGGATGTTGCCCAATATTTGTGGCCCATTGCCCAACTCTAAGTTCGGAGCCTGAGCCATGTCCTCCCGTAAACGGGTCTCCGGCTTAGAGAGATCGGGAATCCGGACATAGTTCGTCCTAAAAATAGAGGAAGAATCGCTGTTTTGTTCCTCCACCACGGCTATCTGATGGGTGACCGGCGAAGAGTTAATATCCCTTTGGTCAGGTTTAAGCCCGATCCGATCATAGTCCATAGCGTCTCCCAGGGCGGCGATGCGATCCAAGAGCTCATTAATGGAGGAGAGCTCTATTGGATCCATCTGCTCGGTGAATTCCGAGCTGATGTGGAGGCTGTTCTTGACGACCTGAGAAGTGATCGTCAGCGTGGTGGCCGAACGGGCGGCCATGATGAAACCGCACAGTCGGAGAGTCTGGCCTACAGCCAGGGTTCATCCAGAGGTGATGTTGTCCTTGACAATAAGGCGAGGCATCGAGCCTTATCGGGACGGCATAGTGGAACTCTCAATGAAAGCACCAATGTCGGTGTCAAAACCGGCGGATCTCGGGTAGGGGGTCCCGAACTGTGCGTCTAAGGCTAATGGTAACATGATGCAGGGGACACGATGTTTTACCCAGGTTCGGGCCCTCTCGATGGAGGTAATACCCTACTTCCTTCTTGATTGATCATGATATGAGTATTACAAGAGTTGTTCTACCACGAGATCATAGAGGCTAAACCCTAGAATCTAGCCTATGATTATGATTGTTCTTGTCCTATGGACTAAACCCTCCGGATTATATAGATATCGGAGGGGGCTAGGGTTACACAGAGTCGGTTACAGAGAATGAGATCTACATATCTGAATTGCCAAGCTTGCCTTCCACGCAAAGGAGAGTCCCATCCAGCCATGGGACGAAGTCTTCAATCTTGTATCTTCATAGTCCAACAGTCCGGCCAACGTATATTGTCCGGCTGTCCGAGGACCCCCTTAATCCAGGACTCCCTCACTACCCCTAGGCGGCAAGCACTGGTAGTGAATCTAGTCGTGGGAGGCACTTGGTTGCACAAAGTTCTCATGGATGGCGGCAGTGGTTTGAATATTCTCTATGCTGAAACCCTCGAGGGGATGGGCATTCTGATGTCCTGACTCAGTGAGAGCAAAATGTAGTTTAATGGAGTCATCCCAAGGAAGAAGGCGAAGTCACTCGGTCAGGTTTTGGTGATTCAAAGAATTTTCGGAAGGAAAAGTTGACGTTTGAAGTGGTGGATTTTCATTGTGCCCTATCATGCTATTCTGGGTAAACCAGCTTATGCTCACTTAATGGCCCGTCCGTGTTATGTGTACCTTAAGCTGAAGATGCCCGGTCCTAAGGGTGTGATCACCCTCACTGGAAATAGGCAGAGAGCCGAGGAATGCCTCCAGAACGGATCCAAAATTGCTGATGAGCAGATGGCAGTACTGGAATTGGAAGATTGCAAGAAGAGTGCCAATCCGAGTGAGTTGCTCCGCTCTAAGAAGCCAGCTTCTGAATCCTCTTTTCAATCGGCGGGAGAGACGAAGCAAGTTAACATTCACCCGGATGATCCCACGGCTGCTCCTACCAATATCTCAATGACACTCGACAGCAAATAGGAAGTCGTGCTCATCCATTTCCTCCGTGAGAACTGGGACATCTTTGCATGGAAACCATCTGACATGGCAGTTGTTCCCAAGGAGCCTTCTTGAGCATCATTTGAGGGTCGATTCGAAAGCCAAAACTGTCAAAGAGCATCTTTGCCACTCTACTACAAAGAAGAGGAAGGCAATTGGCGACGAGGTGGCTTGGCTCCTGGCAGCCAAGTTAATAAGCGAGATTTACCACTCCGAGTGGCTCCCCAACATCGTCATGGTCCCGTAGAAGGACAAGCCACTCCATATGTGTATTGATTTCAAGCATATCAATCGGGCTTGCCCGAAGGATCATTTTCCACTCCCCTGCGTTAACCAAATAGTTAACTCGACTCCAGGGTGCGAGCGTTTGTCTTTCCTTGATGCGTACTCCGGGCACCATCAAATCCGATTGTATGTGCCAGATGAAATAAAAACTGCCTTCATCACCCCTTTTGGGTGTTTCTGCTATGTCACCATGCCATTCGGTCTCAAAAATGTTGGTGCCACGTTCATGCGCATGATCCAAAAGTGCCTACTGTTGGAAATATGCCCTAGAGGCAATAATAAAAGTGTTATTATTATATTTCCTTGTTCATGATAATTCTCTTTTATTCATGCTATAACTGTATTATCCGGAAATCGTAATACACGTGTGAATACATAGACCACAATATGTCCCTAGTGAGCCTCTAGTTGACTAGCTCGTTGTGATCAACAGATAGTCATGGTTTCCTGGCTATGGACATTGGATGTCGTTGATAACGGGATCACATCATTAGGAGAATGATGTGATGGACAAGACCCAATCCTAAGACTAGCACAAAAGATCGTGTAGTTCATTTGCTAGAGCTTTGCCAATGTCAAGTATCTCTTCCTATGACCATGAGATCGTGTAACTCCTGGATACCGTAGGAGTGCTTTGGGTGTATCAAACGTCACAACGTAACTGGGTGACTATAAAGGTGCACTACAGGTATCTCCGAAAGTATCTATTGTTTTATGCGGATCGAGACTGGGATTTGTCACTCCGTGTAAACGGAGAGGTATCTCTGGGCCCACTCGATAGGACATCATCATATGCGCAATGTGACCAAGGAGTTGATCACGGGATGATGTGTTATGGAACGAGTAAAGTGACTTGCCGGTAACGAGATTGAACAAGGTATCGGTATACCGACGATCGAATCTCGGGCAAGTAACATACCGCTAGACAAAGGGAATTGTATACGGGATCGATTGAGTCCTTGACATTGTGGTTCATCCGATGAGATCATCGTGTAACATGTGGGAGCCAACATGGGTATCCAGATCCCGCTGTTGGTTATTGACCGGAGAACGTCTCGTTCATGTCTGCATGTCTCCCGAACCCGTAGGGTCTACACACTTAAGGTTCGATGACGCTAGGGTTATAAAGGAAGCTTGTATGTGGTTACCGAATGTTGTTCGGAGTCCCGGATGAGATCCCGGACGTCACGAGGAGTTCCGGAATGGTCCGGAGGTAAAGATTTATATATAGGAAGTCCTGTTTCGGCCATCGGGACAAGTTTCGGGGTCATCGGTATTGTACCTGGACCACCGGAAGGGTCCCGGGGGCCCACCGGGTGGGGCCACCTGCCCCGGGGGGCCACATGGGCTGTAGGGGGTGCGCCTTGGCCTACATGGGCCAAGGGCACCAGCCCCAAGAGGCCCATGTGCCTGGGGAAACCCTAAAGGAAGAGTCCCAGCAGGGGAAGGCACCTCCTAGGTGCCTTGGGGGGGGAGGACTCCTCCCCTGGCCGCCGCCCCCTTGGAGATTGGATCTCCTAGGGGCTGGCGCACCCCCCCTGGGATCCCTATATATACTGGGGTAGGAGGGCCTCCCAAACACACCTTATGCCTTTGGTGCAGCCCCTCCCTCTCTCCCAAGTTCTTCTCCTCTCCCGTGGTGCTTGGCGAAGCCCTGCGGGATTGCCACGCTCCTCCACCACCACCATGCCGTTGTGCTGCTGTTGGATGGAGTCTTCCTTAACCTCTCCCTCTCTCCTTGCTGGATCAAGGCGTGGGAGACGTCACCGGGCTGTACGTGTGTTGAACGCGGAGGTGCCGTCCGTTCGGCACTAGGATCATCGGTGATCTGAATCACGACGAGTACGACTTCATCAACCCCGTTCACTTGAACGCTTCCGCTTAGCGATCTACAAGGGTATGTAGATGCACTCTCCTTCTACTCGTAGCTGGTTTCTCCATAGATAGATCTTGGTGACGCGTAGGAGAATTTTGAATTTCTGCTACGTTCCCCAACAGTGGCATCATGAGCTAGGTCTATTGCGTAGATTCTTTGCACGAGTAGAACACAAAGTAGTTGTGGGCGTTGATGTTGTTCAATATGCTTACCGTTACTAGTCCAATCTTGTTTCGACGGTATTGTGGGATGAAGCGGCCCGGACCGACCTTACACGTACTCTTACGTGAGACAGGTTCCACCGATTGACATGCACTTGGTGCATAAGGTGGCTAGCGGGTGCCAGTCTCTCCCACTTTAGTCGGAACGGATTCGATGAAAAGGGTCCTTATGAAGGGTAAATAGCAATTGGCATATCACGTTGTGGTCTTGCGTAGGTAAGAAACGTTCTTGCTAGAAACCCATAGCAGCCACGTAACACATGCAACAACAATTAGAGGACGTCTAACTTGTTTCTGCAGGGTAGGCTATGTGATGTGATATGGCCAAAAGGATGTGATGAATGATATATGTGATGTATGAGATTTATCATGTTCTTGTAATAGGATTCACGACTTGCATGTCGATGAGTATGACAACCGGCAGGAGCCATAGGAGTTGTCTTTATTTTTTTTGTATGACCTGCGTGTCATTGAAGAACGCCATGTAAACTACTTTACTTTATTGCTAAACGCGTTAGTCATAGAAGTAGAAGTAGTCGTTGGCGTGACAACTTCATGAAGACACGATGATGGAGATCATGATGATGGAAATCATGGTGTCAAGCCGGTGACAAGATGATCATGGAGCCCCGAAGATGAAGATCAAAGGAGCTATATGATATTGGCCATATCATGTCACTACTCTATTTGATTGCATGTGATGTTTATCATGTTTATGCATCTTGTTTGCTTAGAACGACGGTAGTAAATAAGATGATCCCTTACAAAATTTCAAGAAGTGTTCTCCCCCAACTGTGCACCGTTGCTACAGTTCGTCGCTTCTAAGCATCACGTGATGATCGGGTGTGATGGATTGTTACGTTCACATACAACGGGTGTAAGACAGTTTTACACAGCGAAAACACTTAGGGTTAACTTGACGAGCCTAGCATGTGCAGACATGGCCTCGGAACACGGAGACCGAAAGGTCGAGCATGAGTCGTATAGTAGATACGATCAACATGAAGATGTTCACCGACGTTAACTAGTCCGTCTCACGTGATGATCGGACACGGCCTAGTTGACTCGGATCATGTGATCACTTAGATGACCAGAGGGATGTCCATCTGAGTGGGAGTTCATAAGATGAACTTAATTATCCTGAACATAGTCAAAAGACCTTTTGCAAATTATGTCGTAGTTCACGCTATAGTTCTACTGTTTTAGATATGTTCCTAGAGAAAATATAGTTGAAAGTTGATAGTAGCAATTATGCGGACAGTAGAAAGCTTATGTCCTTAATGCACCGCTTAGTGTGCTGAACCCCAAACGTCGTTTGTGGATGTTGCGAACATCGGACATACACGTTTTGATAACTACGTGATAGTTCAGTTAAATGGTTTAAGTAGAGGCACCAAAGACGTTTTTTCGAAACGTCGTGGAACATATGAGATGTTTCGAGGGCTGAAATTGGGATTTCAGGCTCGTGCCCACGTCAAGAGGTACAAGACCTCCGACAATTTTCTTAGCCTACAAACTAAGGGAGAAAAGCTCAATCGTTGAGCTTGTGCTCAGATTGTCTGAGTACAACAATCACTTGAATCAAGTGGGAGTTGATCTCCCAGATGAAATAGTGATAGTTTCTCCGAAGTCATTACCACCAAGCTGCTAGAGCTTCGTGATGAACTATAACATATCAGGGATAGATATGATGATCCTTGAAATATTCGCGTTGTTTGACACCGCGAAAGTAGAAATCAAGAAGGAGCATCAATTGTTGATGGTTGATGAAACCACTAGTTTCAACAAGGGAAAGGGAAAGAAGGGATACTTCATGAAACGGCAAATCAGCTGCTGCACCAATGAAGAAACCCGAGGTTGAACCCAAACCCGAGACTAAGTGCTTCTGTAATAAGGGGAACAACCACTGGAGCAGGATTACCCTAGATACTTGGTAGATGAGAAGGCTGGCAAGGTCGATAGAAGTATATTGGATATACATTATGTTAATGTGTACTTTACTAGTACTCCTAGTAGCACTAGGGTATTAGATACCGGTTCAGTTGCTAAGTGTTAGTAACTCGAAATAAAAGCTACGGAATAAAATGGAGACTGGCTAAAGGTGAGCTGACATATGTGTTGGAAGTGTTTCCAAGTTTGATGTGATCTAACATCGCACGCTCCCTCTACCATCAAGATTAGTATTAAACCTGAATAAGTGCTCTTGCACCTATAGGAATGGTTTATTGAATCTTGGTCGTAGGGATACACATTTTCATGCCAAAAGATATAAGATAGTAATGATAGTACCACTTCCTTGTGGCACTGCCATATAAGTCATAAAGGTATAAAACGCATGAAGAAGCTTCATGTTGATGGATCTTTGGACTCACTCGTTTTGAAAAGTTTGAGACATGCGAACCATGTTTATTGGTGTATATGCATGAAGAAACTCCATGCAAATGGACCGTTCGGACTCACTTGATTTTGAATCACTTGAGATATGCAAATCATACCACATAGGGAAGATGACTGAAAAGCCTCGGTTTCAATAAGATGGAACAAGATAGCAACTTGTTGGAAGTAACACATTTTGATGTGTCCAATCCAATGAGTGCTGAGGCATGCAGTGAATATCGTTATGATCTTACTTCACAGATGATTCGAGTAGATGTTGAGAATATTTACATGATGAAACACAAGTCTGAATTATTGAATGGTTCAAGTAATTTCAGAGTGAAGTAGCAGATCATTGTGACAAGAGGATAAAATGTCTATGATATGATCATAGAGATGAATATCTGAGTTACGAGTTTTGGCACACAATTAAGACATTGTGGAAATTGTTTCGCAATTAATACCGCCTGGAACACCATAATGTGATGGTGTGTCCAAACATCATAGTTGCACCCTATTTGATATGGTGCGTACCATGATGTCTCTTATCGAATTACCACTATCGTTCATGGGTTAGGCATTAGAGACAACCACATTCACTTTAAATAGGGCACCACGTAATTCCGTTGAGATGACACCGGTTTAGAGAAACCTAAGTTGTCGTTTCTTAAAAGTTTGGGGCTGCGACGCTTATGTGAAAAAGTTTCAGGATTAAGCTCGAACCCAAAGCGGATAAAATGCATCTTCATAGGACACCCAAAACAGTTGGGTATACCTCCTAATTCAGATCCGAAAGCAATATGGATTGTTTCTAGAATCGGGTCCTTTCTCGAGGAAAAGTTTCTCTCGAAAGAGTTGAGTGGGAGGATGGTGGAGACTTGATGAGGTTATTGAACCGTCTCTTCAACTAGTGTGTGGCAGGGCACAGGGAGTTGTTCCTGTGGCACCTACACCAATTGATGTGGAAGCTTATGATATTGATCATGAAACTTCGGATCGAGTCACTCCCAAACCTCGTAGGATGACAAGGATGCGTACTACTTCAGAGTGGTACGTAATCCTGTCTTGAAGGTCATGTTGCTAGACAACAATGAACCTACGAGCTATGGAGAAGCGATGGTGTGCCCAAATTCCAACAAATGGTCAGAAGCCATGAAATCCGAGATAGGATCCATGTATCAGAACAAAGCATGGACTTTGGTGGACTTGCCCGATGATCGGCAAGCCATTGAGATAAATGGATCTTTAAGAAGAAGACGAACGTGGACGGTAATGTCACCGTCCATGAAGCTCCACTTGTGGCGAAGAGTTTTTTCACAAGTTCAAGGAGTTGACTACGATGAGATTTTCTCATCCGTAGCGATGCTTAAAGTCCGTCGGATTCATGTTAGCATTAGCTGTATTTATGAAATCTGGCAGATGGATGTCAAAACGAGTTTCCTTACCGGTTTTCGTGAGGAAAGGTTGTATGTAATACAATCAGAAAGTTTTTGTCGATCCTAAGGATGCTAAAAGGTATGCTGGCTCCAGCGATCCTTCCAAGGACTGGAGTAGGCATGTCGGAGTTGGAATGTACGCTTTGATAAGATGATCAAAGATTTTGGATTTATACAAAGTTTATAAGAAACTTGTATCTCCAAAGAAGTGAGTGGGAGCACTAAAGAATTTCTGATGAGTATATGTTGTTGACATATTGATGATCAGAGATGATGTAGAATTTCTAGAAAGCATATCGGGTTATTTTGAAAGTGTTTTTCAATGGAAAGCCTGGATTAAGCTACTTGAACATTGAGCATCAAGATCTATAAGGATAGATCAAAATGCTTAATAATACTTTCAAATGAGCACATACCTTGACATGATCTTGAAGGTGTTCAAGATGGACCAGTCAAAGAAGGAGTTCTTGCCTGAGTTGTAAGGTATGAAGTTAAGACTTAAAGCTCGACCACGGCAGAATAGAGAGAAAGGACGAAGGTCGTCCCCTATGCTTAAAACGTAGGCTCTTCAGTATGCTATGCTGTGTACCGCACCTGAAGTGTGCCTTGCCATGAGTTAGTCAAGGGGTACAAGAGTGATCCAAGAATGGATCACAGATAGCGGTCAAAGTTATCCTTAGTAACTAGTGGACTAAGGAATTTTCTCGGTTATGGAGGTGGTAAAAGAGTTCGTCGTAAAGGTTACGACGATGCAAGCTTGACACCTATCCGGATAGCTCTGAGTAGAGAGACCAGATACATATAATGGAGCAATAATTTAGAATAGCTCCAAGTAGAACAGTTATTTGGAATAGCTCCAAATAGAGCGTGGTAGCTGCATCTAAGAGATGACATAGAGATTTGTAAAACAGACACGGATGTGAAAGGTTCAGACCCGTTGACTAAAACCTCTCTCACAAGCAACATGATCAAACTTAAAACTCATTGAGTATTAATCACATAGTGATGTGAACTAGACTACTGATTCTAGTAAACTCTTGGGTGTTAGTCACATGGCGATGTGACCTGTGAGTGTTAATCACATGGCGATGTGAACTAGATTATTGACTCTAGTGCAAGTGGGAGACTGTTGGAAATATGCCCTAGAGGCAATAATAAAAGTGTTATTATTCTATTTCCTTGTTCATGATAATTGTCTTTTATTCATGCTATAACTGTATTATCCGGAAATCGTAATACACGTGTGAATACATAGACCACAATATGTCCCTAGTGAGCCTCTAGTTGACTAGCTCGTTGTGATCAACAGATAGTCATGGTTTCCTGGCTATGGACATTGGATGTCGTTGATAACGGGATCACATCATTAGGAGAATGATGTGATGGACAAGACCCAATCCTAAGACTAGCACAAAAGATCGTGTAGTTCATTTGCTAGAGCTTTGCCAATGTCAAGTATCTCTTCCTATGACCATGAGATCGTGTAACTCCTGGATACCGTAGGAGTGCTTTGGGTGTATCAAACGTCACAACGTAACTGGGTGACTATAAAGGTGCACTACAGGTATCTCCGAAAGTATCTATTGTTTTATGCGGATCGAGACTGGGATTTGTCACTCCGTGTAAACGGATAGGTATCTCTGGGCCCACTCGGTAGGACATCATCATATGCGCAATGTGACCAAGGAGTTGATCACGGGATGATGTGTTACGAAACGAATAAAGTGACTTGCCGGTAACGAGATTGAACAAGGTATCGGTATACCGACGATCGAATCTCGGGCAAGTAACATACCGCTAGACAAAGGGAATTGTATACGGGATCGATTGAGTCCTTGACATCGTGGTTCATCCGATGAGATCATCGTGGAACATGTGGGAGCCAACATGGGTATCCAGATCCCGCTGTTGGTTATTGACCGGAGAACGTCTCGGTCATGTCTGCATGTCTCCCGAACCCGTAGGGTCTACACACTTAAGGTTCGATGACGCTAGGGTTATAAAGGAAGCTTGTATGTGGTTACCGAATGTTGTTCGGAGTCCCGGATGAGATCCCGGACGTCACGAGGAGTTCCGGAATGGTCCGGAGGTAAAGATTTATATATAGGAAGTCCTGTTTCGGCCATCGGGACAAGTTTCGGGGTCATCGGTATTGTACCGGGACCACCGGAAGGGTCCTGGGGGCCCACCGGGTGGGGCCACCTGCCCCGGGGGGCCACATGGGCTGTAGGGGGTGCGCCTTGGCCTACATGGGCCAAGGGCACCAGCCCCAAGAGGCCCATGCGCCTGGGGAAACCCTAAAGGAAGAGTCCCAGCAGGGGAAGGCACCTCCTAGGTGCCTTGGGGGGGGAGGACTCCTCCCCTGGCCGCCGCCCCCTTGGAGATTGGATCTCCTAGGGGCTGGCGCACCCCCCCTTGGGATCCCTATATATAGTGGGGTAGGAGGGCCTCCCAAACACACCTTATGCCTTTGGTGCAGCCCCTCCCTCTCTCCCAAGTTCTTCTCCTCTCCCGTGGTGCTTGGCGAAGCCCTGCGGGATTGCCACGCTCCTCCACCACCACCACGCCGTTGTGCTGCTGTTGGATGGAGTCTTCCTCAACCTCTCCCTCTCTCCTTGATGGATCAAGGCGTGGGAGACGTCACCGGGCTGTACGTGTGTTGAACGCGGAGGTGCCGTCCGTTCGGCACTAGAATCATCGGTGATCTGAATCACGACGAGTACGACTTCATCATCCCCGTTCACTTGAACGCTTCCGCTTAGCGATCTACATGGGTATGTAGATGCACTCTCCTTCTACTCGTAGCTGGTTTCTCCATAGATAGATCTTGGTGACGCGTAGGAGAATTTTGAATTTCTGCTACGTTCCCCAACACCTACTCACTTAGATTAGTCGAAATGTTGAGGCTTATATGGATGACATCATCCTCAAGTCACGCCAAAATTCCGACCTGCTTACTGACCTTGCTAAAACCTTTGCCAACTTAAGAAGATACGACATCAAGCTGAATCCTTCTAAGTGCAACTTCGGAGTACCGGGCGGCAATTTACTCGGTTTTCTCATTTTCCGAAAGAGGAATCGATGACAACCTTGAGAAAATTAGCGCAATCATCCAAATGAAAGTCCTGTGCGCGTGCACGATGTCCAGAAGCTCAAAGGTTGTCTCACAGCTCTCAGTGGATTCATTTCTCACAACATATAGCCTCTACTTTTGTACATTGCAGCCACCGGTCAAGTTGTCAGCATGGTTCTCACAGTGGAGCGAGAAGAAGAAGGCAAGGCCTACAAAGTTCAACGGCCAGTGCATTATATCTCTGAGGTTTTGAATCCATCTAAGCAGAGGTATCCTCACTATCATAAGCTTGTCTATGGCATTTATCTGACAGTGAGGAAAGTAGCTCATTACTTCCAACAACACTCCGTTTCAGTCGTTAGTGACGCCCCGTTGTCTAAAATCATGAACAATCAGGAAGCAAATGGCCGAGTGTATAACTGGGCAATTGAACTTCTCCCTTTGGATATTAAATTTGAAGCAAAGAAGGCGATCAAATCCCAGGCACTTGCAGATTTCTCGACCGAGTGGATTGAGAAGCAACAACCGACCCAATTCACTCGGAACACTGGACTATATTCTTCGATGGGTCTAAAATGCTGAATGGTTCCAGTGCCGATGTGTTCCTCATGTCTCCAAGAGGTGGTCGGCTCAGTCATGTCCTCCAGATTCACTTTGATTCTTCCAATAATTAGCCAGAGTACGAAGCAGTACTCTACGAGTTGTGTATGGCCATCTCACTCGGTGTCCGTCAGTTGATGGTCTACGGTGACTCTGATTTGGTGGCCAATCAGGTGATGAAGGAGTGGGATGTCAGAAACCCTCTATGACTAGATACTGCAATGCCATGAGGAATCTAGAGAAAAAGTTTGAGGGTTTGGAACTTCACCACATTCACCAAATCAAAAATCAAGCAGCCAACGACCTTGCAAAAATTAGTTCCACTCGGAAACCTATCCTCAACAATGTGTTCTTCGAGCACCTCCATTCACGGTCAGTACATGAGGATCCTTTCACTGAAGAGCCTCCCCAAGTGATAAGTCCTACTGGTCCGACTGAAATCAAGGTCCTTGATGTTATCAACTTGGTTATGGAGATTCTGGTGATTACCCCTGATTGGACAGTGCTATTTATTGCATATTTTCTCATGCAAGAACTGCCAGAGGATGAGGTTGAGGCACGTCAGATTGTCCGCGGATCCAAGGCTTTCACAGTGATAGATGGACAACTTTATAGAGGGAGTGTCACTGGCGTTGCCCAACATTGTATTTCCCGAGAAGAGGGTCGACTGACTTTTTTAGGAGATTCACTCGGGGACCTATGGTCATCATGCGTCCTCTCGAACAATTGTAGCCAAAGCATACCGAGCTGGATTTTACTGGACACGGGCCAATGAAGCAGCTAAGGAAATCGTTCAGTGTTCTGAAGGACGCTAGTTCTACGCGAACATGTCCCATAAGCCCGCATCTGCCTTGAAAACCATTCCACTCATCCGGACATTCGCCGTGTGGGGTTTGGACATGGTTGGACCACTTAGGATAGGCAGGAGTTGCTTCACTCATTTGCTCGTGGTAGTTGACAAGTTCACCAAATGGATCGATGCCAAACCAATCAAGAAGCTAGATTCACGCACGCCCATCAGATTCCTAAAAGAGATAATATTTAGATATGGAGTCCCACACAACATTATCATGCATAATGGCTCAAACTTCGATTCGGAAGAGTTCAGAAACTTCTGCGCCACACATGGCACTCGGGTGGAGTACGCATATGTTGCACACCCGCAGTTGAAGCCCCGACTCATGTGCGACCTTGAGCACGCAGCTGGAGCCTGGGTAACTGAACTTCCATCTGTCTTATGGGGTTTAAGGACGACTCCAAACCGGTCTACTGACCGCACTCCTTTCTTCGTGGTGTATGGAGCTGAAGTTGTGCTTCCTAGTGATCTCTTCCATAATTAACCCAGTGGAACTCTACTTGGAAGCTGAGGCAAAGCAGGCATGGGAGGACACCATTGATCTCTTGGAACAAGAAAGTGAGATGGCCCTGATACAATCGACTGTTAATCAACAAGATCTTTGTTTATTCCATGCCAGGAACATCAAGGGTCGAGCATTTCAAGAAGGATATCTCATGCTCCAAGTGGATCAACAACAACCACAAAAACTTGCCCCCATGTGGGAAGGCCCCTTCATCATCACCAACGTGCCACACAATGGGGCCTACCACCTGTACAACCTCGCGAAGAAGATCGACGAGCCGCTTGCCTGGAATGCGGATCTTCTTCGTCAACTTTATACCTAGCACTCGGGTTGTCGAGATGTAATAAGAGTACTTTTAGATTGTTTATCAAGACATGACTCATGCAGTCCCATGATGATTTCCCTCACATAAGCATACGCTCAAAACCCCTAGTGGGTGACTTAGCCGCGAACCTGTTTTTCGTCTAAGTTAAAAAACTATTCCGAGTGAGAGCATCCCTCCCACTCGGGGGCTTAGCTACGAACCTGTTTTCGCCTAGGTAAAAAACTATTACGAGTGATAGCATCCCTCCAACTCGGGGGCTTAGCTGCGAACCTATTTTCACCTAAGTTAAAACCTACTCTGAGTGAGAGTGTTCCTTTCACTCGGGGGCTTAGTAGCGAGCCAGTCCTTGCCGAAGTTAAAAACCTCTCTGAGTGAAAGCGTTGCTTTCACTCGGGGGCGTAGTCGTGAGCCAATCCTCGCCTAAGTTAAAAAACTACTCCGAGTGAAAGTGTTCCTTTCACTCGGGGGCTTAGCTGCGAGCCAGTCCTCGCCTAAGTTAAAAACCTCTTCGAGTGAAAGCGTTCCTTTCACTCAGGGGCTTAGCCATGAGCCAGTCCTCGCCTAAGTTAAAAACCTCTCTGAGTGAAAGCGTTCGTGGGCTTAGCCGCGAGCCAGCCCTCGCCTAAGTTTAAAAACCTCTCCGAGTGAAAGTGTTCCTTTCATTCGGAGGCTTAGACGCGAGCCAGTCCTCCCCTCAGTTAACAAACTACTCCAAGTGAAAGCGTTCCTTTCACTCAGGGGGCTTAGCCGCGAGTCAGTCCTCGCCTATGTTAAAAACCTCTCTGAGTGAAAGCGTTCCTTTCACTCAGGGGCTTAGTCGTGAGCCAGTCCTCGCCTAAGTTAAAAACCTCTCCAAGTGAAAGCATTCCTTTCACTCAGGGGCTTAGCCGCAAAGTAGCCCTCGCCTAAGTTAAAAAACCTCTCCGAGTGAAAGCGTTCCTGTCACTCGGGGTCTTAGCCGCAAGCCGGTCCTCGCCTAAGTTAAAAATCTCTCCGATTGTAAGTGTCCCTTTCACTCGGGAGCTTAGCCGCAGGCCAGCCCTCGCCTAAGTTAAAAAACCTCTCCTTGTGAAAGCGTCCCTTTCACTCGGAGGCTTAGCCGCAAGTCAGTCCTCGCCTAAGTTAAAAACCTCTGAGAGTGAAAGCATCCCTATCACTTGGATGCTTAGCCGCATGCCAGTCCTTGCCTAAGTTATAAAACCTGTCTGAGTGAAAGCATCCATTTCACTTGGAGGCTTAGCCGCAAGCCAGTCCTCGCATAAGTTGAAAAACCTCTCTGAATGAAAGCATCCCTTTCACTCAGAGGCTTAGCTGCGAGCCAACCGTCGCCTAAGTTAAGAACTTCTCCAAATAATATACAAAAGTTTGGAAACGAAAGGTCAGATAAATTCGTAACCTCAAGTTCTCAAAAGGCAAATAAAACTCTCGGGCAGAAGGTGCAAATGAGTTTAATGGTTACAGGATCACTCGGCATTCCGAGGCAAATAAGTTTGGAGTATAAAGTTCTTTCATGCGCCAGGAGGGTTTGCTGGCTCGATGAAGGTGTCCAGGTCGATGCCGTCTGCAATCCGAGTGGCCGCCTAAATGAAGGTCTCCATGAAGTCTTCAAACTAGAGCTTCTTCGTATTTTCCACTTAAAGAGCCTTCAACTTGTCTTCCTTAGCTTCCTTGCAATGGACACGAACGAGTGAGAGCGCCACATCGGCTCCACAGTGAGCAGTTGATTTCTTCCGTGCTTGCACTCGACCAGGGATCTCATTGAGCCAAGTCATCAGTGACCCGAGGTCATTCTAAAGAGTATCCTCTGGCCACAAATATTTGTCTATCCTTGTCAGCGCAACCTTCAGTCGGGCTATGTACTCCAAGACACAGTCAAGACGGGCTTCCAGTTGCAGCACATTCATAGCAGCAGCATCTTTGATGAGTGACATTGTGGGGTCCAGGTCTGTCTCAATTCTGTAACATCCCAAATTTTCAATTTGGAATGTTATACATTAGGTCATCATGCATACCATGTTTTTCTCGCATTTTCCGATCCTAGAAAATTTCACGCAACTCAAGGACCCTCGGAGAGAGTTGGAAGTTTCATTATTTTCATATTTGGGATTTCTCAAATTTTGAAAATAGGATCATTTGGATTTATTTAATTATCTTCATAAAGTTTTCCTATAAAAATTTTGAGAGAGGGAATAATATGACTTTCCCAAATTTAGGAATAATGAAGATTTAATAAATAAACCCATTTTGGTTTTGCCGGAGTTTTATTTGCGTTTTATTTGCCTTAGGGAAAAATGCGTGTTTTAAAAAAAATTGCATTTAGGCCCCGAGTAAAGTTCATTTTTGTTCGACTCATTTTTAGGAGTCGGGGAAAGTTTACTGTATTAATTTTGGAGTTCGTTTAGATTTTTTTTATTTTGTCGCTCTGCGCGCGAGACCGTTTAAAAAAAAACTGCAGCGCCTTGGGCCAAAGGCCCAAGCTGCTAGCCGCCGGCCGGCCAAGGCCAAGGCCACCGCGCGCGCACGCACCAAGGGGGCCAGGGAGCCACTCCTTTTTCCTTGTCCTAGTAGGACTCTTTTCCTACTTCGTTTATTCCGTATCTAATCCTAGATCTATTCCTAATCCTAATCTATTTCTTGCCCCCTACCCCAAGCAAAAACCCTCCCCTCCCCAATATAAATACCCAAGCACCCCCCCCTCTAAACCATCAAACCAACACCTCTCCTCTCCTCCGCCTCACCACCGCGCCACCCAACGCCGCCGCCGCCTCACCACCGCGCCACCCCACACCCAACGCCGCCGCCGCCTTACGCCGCCGCCGGAGCCCCTCGCTCTTCGAGGTACTAGCCCCGCGCCGCGTCACCTTTTCTTTTCTCGGATCGTTTTCTTCTAATCGTTCCGATTCTTTTCTTCTCTAAACCGTTCCGGTTTTCTAGATCAGTTTTTCGTTCGGATTTCTTCTCCGAAACCCTAGATCGGATTCGTTTTCTTCTCCGATTTAGTTGCCTTTTTACCATTCGCCGGACCGTTCGTCCTAACGAACGTGATCACCGGATTCTTCTAGGTTAATGAACGTCCGTTCGTTTAACCGTTCGTCGTTCTCTTTTCTCGTCGGATTTATTCCGCGATTCTTCCGATCGTGATTTCAGATCCGATCTTCTTTCTAGTCTATCTTCTTGCTCGTTTATCGGAATCAGGTGATTCAAATGCCTGGAGTTTCGCCTCGAAACCGCCGTTCCGACTAACCAACTTAAACTAAGTTTTGTTACTGTAAAATTTTGACCTAGTTTCAACTTGCTAGAACCGAGTTGTTTTCTTTCGTCGTTTGACTTTCGATGCTTTATTTGATTCGATTCTTTTGCAACCAGGGTTCTTAAGTTGAACTCTCTGGTTAGATCTTTTATTCGAGATTTCCCTGTGCATTAGATGAGTACTTATTGTATGCTTGTTGTTTGTCTGCGATAGATTACCCGGATTGCGCCGCTTGTTACTTCGAAACCCTAGGACTCGCAGATCATCAGCAAGGCAAGTAACACTTGATCATATCTTTCCTACTACCCAGTTTTATTGCATTAGATCAAACCCTCAAACACTTGCATTGTTAGGATCTAATTAAATTGTGGGTTGGGAAGTAGAATTGAGGTAGTACCTATTACCTGTTACTTATGAAACCTTGGGAGTTACTTCTACGTTTGCTTATTATGCTATGCTATGCTAGTAGACGTGGATTGGGTGAGTGAATATCCATGACAGATGTGAGATTGTTAATTAATGGCTTATCTAAGGTGGCAACCTAAACACACATCTGGGTGGATTGAGGCACCTGATGTCTATCAGGACTTGCCTGTTTTTTTTTGGACCGCCACCCAGGCTCTAAGGGATCATAAGATCTTTCATGCTAGAAACTTCCGTGTGCAGCCACATGCTACTATGGGCTCTAGCATAGTTGACTAAGTTGTGCGAACTCTTACGGGGTGGACTAGCAGATGTAGGGGATGTAGGTGTACCGGTCTACCCCACATGTAAGGTGCTAGTGCTTCTGAAAGACTATGTCTCGGTCATCCGTTTCTCAAACACCATGTAGTGCGAGAAAACAAACGGAGGTGATCGAGTCATGTGGGGAAAAGTGCGCAAACCTCTGCAGAGTAACAAACTAATCATGATTAGCCGTGTCCCCGGTTATGGACATTTTGAGTATCTAGTACTTGAATATCTTTGTGAATCTCAACATGTTACCTCTAATAAAAGCTATTGGGTTTTAATGAGTACTTTTAAATTGGGATTGAGGATGCTGTCAACCATTCTCAATGTTTAACAACCACCATGATAGTTAAACAAAATTATTCCTTTGATGTAGGGAAAAATTTGCTTTTCGCAAAACTGTAACCATAGAGCCTTACCACCAGCCATAATGCATGTAGTATAGGCTTATTGTTTCATTACTCTCTATGTGTTACATTGCCAGCATATTCCATGTGCTGACCCGTTTTCGGGCTGCAACGTTAATGTTGCAGACTTTTCAGACAACGATTGAGGTGCGTTTAGGTCGTGGTTCTATACTCAGTGATGCCGATGGAGTTGATGGACTCACTTATCTTCCAAGCTTTCCGCTGTTATCGATATTAGATGGCCTTAAGCCATATTTATTGTAATAAGTTCTTTTTCAGCCATCGATGTAATAAGTGTGTGATTGCAACTCTGCTATAAAACCTCGATGTACTGTGTGGTGTCAGCATTACTGATCCAGGGATGACACCGTAGCACAGTAGACGTGATGCATTCGGGTCAGGTCGCTACAGAGATGGTATCAGAGCCCACGCTGACTGTAGGACACGACCACTAAGTTAAGGCCATAGATCACTACTCTCCTCTCATTTTCTAACTCCTCATCTATTCTACTCTTTAGGATGAAGGACGCGAAGATCAAGTACACCCAACCGGATGAAGGCACACCATTTGGATTTCACTTGAAGGAAGTTACCAAGTACCTGAACATTGGACTACCAAGTTTCACCGGGACTTTCAACGCCACTCTGCCTGAAGAGGAGCGCTGGAAGATTCACGCTCACGTTCCGGGAAGAACATTCGCGCCAATCACGAAGCCCATAGATAGTATTTTCAGTGCACCAACTTGGAGTCTGGGAAAGAGCATGGCAGCTCACATCACCATGGGACGCATTGGAGAAGTTTATCAAGAAGACCTCAAGGACACCATCTACCAGATTTGCGGACGCCGAGACGACAAATGGGACATAGTCAGCCCCAAGAAGGATAGATCCATTGCAGCTTTTATCCAGGAGTTAAACCAGCACATTCGACGCCATGAGAACTAGATGTGCAATGATATGGTAGAGTTGAAGAATGCGAAGGCAAGGATCATCGAGCTAGAAGGAGAGATGAAGAATCTACGCAAGGACTACATGGACGAGATCGTAGCTGTCGTAAGGCACAATAACGATCTTAAGTATGAGATTGAAGAACTCAAGAAGAAATTGGAGCTCAAGAATGAAGACAAGTACGTCGCATGTCCAGACGACTACATCATCCTCGACGACACCGATTCGGATCCAAGTGAACCCGATTTTGAAGACGAAGCTGGAGCAGACATCATGGAATCTTCCACCGGTTCAAATTTCTAGAAGTCCCCCACATATTAGTAGTATTTCCCCCATGTAAACATTATAGTACACGCACTTGCGATAGATAGATCGTTGTAAGCCTTGTTTGATTGAATGGAGTGATTTTGTGTGCTTTTGCTCATGTGCATTTGGGTAGTGATTCCCCTTAGACCTCATTCTATTCTAAAATTCTCTTCTTTTCTAAACCCATCAGATGCCTCCGAGACGTGACAATGGATTTCCACCAGAGCTCACTCAGTTGATCCAGCAGCAGAATCAATTGATGCAGATGTTAGTTCAGAATCAGCAGAACAACAACAACAACCCACCACCACCACCTGCGGATCACTTGACTCGTTTCCTTAGACTAAATCCGCCGGTGTACTCCAGTAGCACCGAGCCGATTGTAGCAGATGATTGGCTCCGCAAGATAGGAAGGGAGTTGACCACTGCAGGATGCACAGATGGAGAAAGAGTGAAGTTTGCAGCACATCAGCTTGAAGGACCCGCAGCCGCATGGTGGGAGAATTTCACAGCCACTTACCCGGTAGACACTGTCACATGGGATCAATTTCAGCAAGCTTTCCGCACTGCCCATGTTTCAGCAGGAGCTATGGCCATAAAGAAGCGTGAGTTTCGCAACTTACGCCAAGGAGGAAGGACTGTTGGCCAGTATGTGGAGGAGTTTAGTAAGCTAGCCCGTTATGCCCCAGATGACGTTGCTACGGATGTAGCTAAGCAGGAGAAGTTTCTAGAAGGACTGAATGATGAGTTCAGCATGCCGTTGATGGTAGCAAGTTTCAATAACTACCAGGAGTTAGTAGATCGTGCCATCATGATTGAAGGGAAGCAACAGCAGATTGAGAACCGTAAGAGGAAGTATGGACAGGGGAAGTATAACTCTGGAGCCCAGCAGAAGCCCCGTTTTATCCCTAAACCGGGATTTAAGTTTCAGCACACCCATGGAGGAGGTAGCTCGCACAACCATAATGGCCACAAGAATGGTAATGGGAATGGAGGAAGCAACGGCCAGAACCGAACAACCCCATCAACCCCAACCAAGAGAGACCTGAGTCAAGTCACCTGTTTCAAGTGTTCGAAGACCGGACATTATGCCAATGAATGTCCTGAAGGCCAGAATGGAAATGGCAATGGAAGCTCTGGGAAGAAGCCGAACCCTTTCAATAGGGGACAGGTGAACCACGTTAATGTGGAGGAGATTGAAGATCAGCCCGATGCAGTAATCGGTAAGTTTTTGGTTAAGTCATTTACTGCACTCGTTATTTTTGATACTGGTGCATCGCATTCATACATATCAAGGGGATTTGTGGAAAAGCATAGCCTGCCCACTAGGATTCTTAAAACACCTATGCTAGTAAGCTCGCCAGGAGCAGAATACATGGCCAGACAAGGATGTTTTCAAGTACCATTGAGTATAGGAAGGCATGTATTCCCAACGGATTTAATTATTCTGGAATCCCAAGGTCTGGATGTGATTCTTGGTATGGATTGGCTGTCGATGTATGGAGGAAACATCGATTGCGCCAGTAAGACAATTTTGCTTACCACACCAGAAGGAAGAAGGATCAAGTATGTATCCCGGCATGTGCCAAACAGGACACAAGTGAATTGCTTATCAGGAGTGGTGCAGGAAGAAGTACCAGTGGTGAAGGATTTTCCTGATGTATTTCCGGAAGAGTTGCCAGGCATGCCACCGGATAGAGACATTGAGTTTTTGATTGAACTATTGCCAGGAACAGGCCCGATATCAAAACGACCATACAGGATGCCAGCACAAGATTTGGCAGAAATCAAGAAGCAGATTAAGGAGCTATTGGATAAAGGTTATATACGCCCAAGCTCTTCACCTTGGGGATCACCCGTTTTGTTAGTAGAGAAGAAGGATGGATCTTTGAGAATGGTTGTTGATTATCGTGAATTGAATGCGGTAACAATCAAGAACAAGTACCCACTACCAATGATAAATGATCTGTTTGATCGTTTGCAAGGAGCCAAAGTGTTTTCCAAGATCGACTTGCGATCAGGGTACCACCAGTTGAAGATTCGGGAGCAAGACATACCCAAGACTGCATTTACCACGAGATATGGACTGTACGAGTATACCGTTATGTCATTTGGATTGACTAACGCACCTGCCTATTTTATGAACCTGATGAACAAAGTGTTTATGGAGTTTTGGATAAGTTCGTCGTAGTGTTCATTGATGACATCCTAGTTTATTCAAAGAATGAAGAGGAGCATAAGGAACATTTGCGTTTGGTTTTGGAGAAATTAAGGGAACATCAGTTATATGCCAAATTCAGCAAATGTGAGTTTTGGCTAAAGGAAGTTGGATTTCTCGGACATGTTATATCCGGAGAAGGAATAGCAGTTGACCCCACAAAGGTTGAGACCGTAACTAATTGGGAAGCACCAACGACAGTTGGAGAGATTCGGAGTTTTCTTGGACTCGCAGGATACTACCGAAGATTCATTGAGAATTTCTCAAGGATTGCTAAGCCTATGACTGAATTGTTGAAAAAGGATAACAAATTCATATGGACTGAGGACTGTGAGGCAAGTTTTCAGGAGTTGAAGAAAAGATTGGTTACCTCACCAGTTTTGATATTGCCAGATCAGACTAAGGATTATGAGGTGTATTGCGACGCTTCACGTCGAGGACTTGGAGCAGTGCTTATGCAGGAGGGAAGAGTTGTTTCATATGCTTCACGACAACTTAAGCCCCATGAGTTGAATTATGCCACTCATGATTTGGAGTTAGCAGCCGTTGTGCATGCCCTGAAGACGTGGAGACATTTTCTCATTGGAAATCATTGTGAAGTATATACGGATCACAAGAGTTTGAAGTACATCTTCACACAGAAGGAATTGAATCTCAGACAAAGGAGATGGTTAGAACTTATCAAGGATTATGATATGAGATTGCATTATCACCCCGGAAAGGCTAATGTCGTAGCAGACGCATTGAGCCGTAAGAGCCACGTCAATACCCTAATGATGGGAGGAATACCCAATGAGTTAGCCGAGGACCTTCGAGAGCTATGTTTGGAAATAGTTCCGAGAGGCTACGTAGCAACATTGGAGATTCAGTCGACACTGATGGACAAAATCAGAGAAGCCCAAAAGGCAGATAAGGAAGTTGCCTCTATAAAGGAGAAAATGGGCAAAGGAAAGGCTAAAGGATTTCGTGAGGATGAACACGATACCCTATGGTTTGAAGACTGTGTTTATGTGCCCAATAACCCAGAAATCAGGAAGTTGATTTTGCAAGAAGCCCATGATTCACCCTATTCGATTCACCCAGGAAATACCAAGATGTATTTGGATTTGAAGAACACTTTCTGGTGGACCGGAATGAAGAAGGATATTGCGGAATATGTAGCTATTTGCGATGTATGTCAGAGAGTAAAGGCAGAACATCAGAAGCCAGCAGGATTGTTACAACCGTTGCCGATACCCGAATGGAAGTGGGATAAACTAGGCATGGATTTCATCACAGGTTTGCCAAAGACCCGTTCAGGATATGACTCGATTTGGGTTATAGTCGACCGTTTAACAAAGGTAGCTCATTTCATTCCAGCCAAGACTACCTATAGCAGTGCTAAGTTGGCAAAGATATACATGACCAGAATTGTGTGATTACACGGAGTTCCGAGGAGCATCGTATCAGATAGAGGAACCCAGTTTACCTCGAAATTTTGGAACCAGTTGCACGAGACATTGGGAACTAGATTGGAATTCAGTACAGCTTTCCACCCACAGACCGACGGACAGACTGAGAGAGTCAATCAGATTTTGGAAGATATGCTGAGAGCTTGTGCACTAGATTATGGATCTAGCTGGGATGATAATTTACCGTATGCGGAGTTTTCTTATAACAATAGTTACCAAACCAGTTTGAAGATGGCCCCTTTCGAAGCTTTATACGGAAGGAGGTGCAGGACACCGTTATCATGGAACGAAGTTGGAGACCGTCAATTCTTTGGACCAGATTTGATTAAGGAGTCTGAACAGAAGGTTAAGTTGATTCGAGACAGGCTCAAGGTAGCCCAGTCCAGACAGAAGAGCTATGCCGATTCAAAGCGCAAAACGATTGAGTATGAAGTTGGAGACAGAGTATATCTCA
>NC_041387.1:200923804-200926046 GCF_002162155.2 Triticum dicoccoides | reverse complement strand
CATCACACCGCGCCCTGCGTCACCGCCGCCGCACCGCCTCACCCGCGCCGCCGCCCCACACCCGCGCCGCCGCCGCACCTTGCCCACGCCGCCGCCCTACGCCGACGCCGCCGGAGCCCCTCACCGGAGACCTCGCCAAGGTTGCCCCGCGCTACATCTATTCTTTTTCCCGAATCGTTTTCTTCTAATCGTTCCGATTCTTTTCTTCTCTAAACCGTTCCGGTTTTCTAGATCAGTTTTTCGTTCGGATTTCTTCTCCGAAACCCTAGATCGGATTCGTTTTCTTCTCCGATTTAGTTGCCTTTTTACCGTTCGCCGGACCGTTCGTCCTAACGAACGTGATCACCGGATTCTTCTAGGTTAATGAACGTCCGTTCGTTTAATCGTTCGTCGTTCTCTTTTCTCGTCGGATTTATTCCGCGATTCTTCCGATCGTGATTTCAGATCCGATCTTCTTTCTAGTCTATCTTCTTGCTCGTTTATCGGAATCAGGTGATTCAAATGCCTGGAGTTTCGCCTCGAAACCGCCGTTCCGACTAACCAACTTAAACTAAGTTTTGTTACTGTAAAATTTTGACCTAGTTTCAACTTGCTAGAACCGAGTTGTTTTCTTTCGTCGTTTGACTTTCGATGCTTTATTTGATTCGATTCTTTTGCAACCAGGGTTCTTAAGTTGAACTCTCTGGTTAGATCTTTTATTCGAGATTTCCCTGTGCATTAGATGAGTACTTATTGTATGCTTGTTGTTTGTCTGCGATAGATTACCCGGATTGCGCCGCTTGTTACTTCGAAACCCTAGGACTCGCGGATCATCAGCAAGGCAAGTAACACTTGATCATATCTTTCGTACTACCCAGTTTTATTGCATTAGATCAAACCCTCAAACACTTGCATTGTTAGGATCTAATTAAATTGTGGGTTGGGAAGTAGATGAGGTAGTACCTATTACCTGTTACTTATGAAACCTTGGGAGTTACTTCTACGTTTGCTTATTATGCTATGCTATGCTAGTAGACGTGGATTGGGTGAGTGAATATCCATGACAGATGTGAGATTGTTAATTAATGGCTTATCTAAGGTGGCAACCTAAACACACATCTGGGTGGATTGAGGCACCTGATGTCTATCAGGACTTGCCTGTTTTTTTTTTTGGACCGCCACCCAGGCTCTAAGGGATCATAAGATCTTTCATGCTAGAAACTTCCGTGTGCAGCCACATGCTACTATGGGCTCTAGCATAGTTGACTAAGTTGTGCGAACTCTTACGGGGTGGACTAGCAGATGTAGGGGATGTAGGTGTACCGGTCTACCCCACATGTAAGGTGCTAGTGCTTCTGAAAGACTATGTCTCGGTCATCCGTTTCTCAAACACCATGTAGTGCGAGAAAACAAACGGAGGCGATCGAGTCATGTGGGGAAAAGTGCGCAAACCTCTGCAGAGTAACAAACTAATCATGATTAGCCGTGTCCCCGGTTATGGACATTTTGAGTATCTAGTACTTGAATATCTTTGTGAATCTCAACATGTTACCTCTAATAAAAGCTATTGGGTTTTAATGAGTACTTTTAAATTGGGATTGAGGATGCTGTCAACCATTCTCAATGTTTAACAACCACCATGATAGTTAAACAAAATTATTCCTTTGATGTAGGGAAAAATTTGCTTTTCGCAAAACTGTAACCATAGAGCCTTACCACCAGCCATAATGCATGTAGTATAGGCTTATTGTTTCATTACTCTCTATGTGTTACATTGCCAGCATATTCCATGTGCTGACCCGTTTTCGGGCTGCAACGTTAATGTTGCAGACTTTTCAGACGACGATTGAGGTGCGTTTAGGTCGTGGTTCTATACTCAGTGATGCCGATGGAGTTGATGGACTCACTTATCTTCCAAGCTTTCCGCTGTTATCGATATTAGATGGCCTTAAGCCATATTTATTGTAATAAGTTCTTTTTCAGCCATCGATGTAATAAGTGTGTGATTGCAACTCTGCTATAAAACCTCGATGTACTGTGTGGTGTCAGCATTACTGATCCAGGGATGACACCGTAGCACAGTAGACGTGATCCATTCGGGTCAGGTCGCTACAAATTCGTTCCGTCTCTTGCTCAATATTCTAGAAAATTTCTGACAAAGAAGAAAGAATGACTTAGTAGCAGCATTATTTTCAAAGCTCTCAAGAATTCACTCAGACGAAGAAGGATACATTCAAGCATGATGTATATCTTCTTCGCAAGC
>NC_041387.1:200801954-200923692 GCF_002162155.2 Triticum dicoccoides | reverse complement strand
GGGTGATCTGGTCCACCTTGTCAGTCAATACAACCTTATCCTCCTTAAATTGGGAAGTTTCTTTTTCACCTCCTCGATGGCAGTTTTCAACCTTGCATTCTCCTCTTCAAGCTTGCCCACTGAAGCTAGTTTCTTCTCAGCTACTTCAGTCTTCTCCCAAGCCACCATCTGCGCCCCCGCGAGTTCGTGGTCCTTCCTCTCCAGCGCCCGCTTCATAGTGTCTAAAGAAATAACATTCTTCAGTCGCGCTTGGAATTGACGGTTCTCACTACACACATCTGTTCGAGTGGAATCACTCAGTTCAAAGGACTGAAACACCAAATGATGAAGCACACAGTCAGCAAAGTGTTACCTCCCATGTTCTTCACCCCCTCCCGAGCTTGCTTCAAGTTACTTTCCGCCATGTCCAGATCCAGTAGAAGTTGAGCTTTTTCCTTCTCCAGAGTAACGTATTGAGCTCCGAGCTCATAAGTCTTCTTAGGCAAGCAAAGAAACAATTCAGTCGACAATGATTCATATATTCAAGTTTAAACTCAGCTTCCGAGTGGAAACACAAAATTCAGATGCTACAAAGAAACAAAAATACGTCTTAGACCCCCACGAAATCAAACATTCTAAGGCGGTCTTGGGGACTACACCCAGTGGGTGCACTCAGCGTGCCCCCACTAGCATCATTCTTGCTCAGAGTCGGCCTGACTGGCTTCAGAAAAAAGAGGCTTCTCAGACCCTTGCCGAATCAAACATTAGACGGCGGTCTCGGGGAATACACTCAGTGGGTGCACTCAGCGTGCCCCCACTGGATTCATTCCCATTCGGATCCATCCTGGATGACCCGAGTGAAGAGCTAGAACTAAACACATTGAAAGACCCCCGCCGAATCAAACATTCGACGATGGTCTCAGGTACTACACCCAGTGGGTGCACTCAACATGCCCCCACAGGATAACTCCCACTTGACACTGCCTGATCAGATCGAGTGAGGAGTTACATAATAAACGAACTACTACCCAATGATAAAAACACCCAGTGAGTGTGCAGCTTCAAGTCAAACAAGAAAAATCCACTCGAGAGTCAACTTACAATCGGACTTACTCGGACATTCGCCTAAAGGGCTGATATGGCGTCATATGCTACCTTGCTGCTTTCATACACCTCCTTCAGACGCTGCATCATCAGACCAGCCTGGATCATAGCTTCTTTGCTAGCTTCGGTCTGGTCTTCTGGAATGCAATGTAGAGTGAAGACATGAGACGGCGGAGTTGGTAGTACAGTCGGAGGAACTAGCGCTTAGGATTGTTCAGTCGGTCCTGAAGCAAGAATAGTCGACACCATGGGCAGAGCAGTTGACAGTGCTGCAGTAGAGACGGTGCCAACTTGAGATGAACCACCAGGCTCTTGGGGCATAGCAACGAGAGGCACTTGGAGACACCCTCCGAGTGAAGCTGCGAGGAGTGTTCAAGGTTGCACCTTCATCACCCGCACCCATCTGATGCTCGTCCTCGTTGTCATTGCCAACATGAATGATATCTGCTGGCTCTGGAGACATTTCAACCAGAACAATCCGTTCAATAGACGAATTAACTAATGGAAAAGAATAGAAGGCAAACTTGTCGAACTTCGCCGAGAAGTTGCCGCGTCCGTGGTATCCGCATCTGCGTGCTCCTCAGCAACTCGTGTGGGAGACGCCACTGAAGTGGTGGCCCTAATACACAGTTTTCACTCGGTCGAAAGAAGAAGAAGAGAACTCATGTCGAAGGAATGGGCACCGTGAGCTTCATCCTAGGGAGAGACTTCCGAGGTTTCACTCGAGCGACCTTAGGCTGCTTCGCAGATTTTTCAGTTAGGTCTGGCGTTGTAGTCCGAGTGCGTTTGGGGTTTCGAGCACTCGACATCACAGCCTTGCTCTCGCCAGCTACCGGATCTTGGGTCTGCTTGGATCGATTCTCAATAGTTTGAGGGGAATCGTCTTTGTCGCCTTCCTCTAAGTCATCACAACTGTCTTCACTATCGTCGGCATATTCGATACTTGCATTGCCCCCTTCGCTTTCATTTCCTTCAATGAGCTGCTCTCCATTCGACACAGGCGAATACATCTTTGTGAAGGCCTGCAAAACACAGATATACAAGTTAGTCAGATTTCATTACAACTACATAGTGGAAACAAAAGATAATACACTCGAAAAAGGTGATTCTCACCTCCCCTGGAGGATGCTCGGAGTCGAAAGGCAGAATTCGTCTAGATCCGCACGGGTTGTCATGGTCTCTGGTGCTCCTGAGCCACTGTGCCACGGTATCCCCATCGATTTCCTCTGGGTGGATCCGAATGGTGTCATCTGCTCCAGAATATAACCACATGGGGTGGTCACGGGCTTGCAGAGGCTGGATGCATTGACTGAGGAACGCCTCCAACAGATCCACGCTCATCACTCCACCCCGTATCAACTCAACTACAACATCCACCTAGATCCCCACCTCAGCTTTCTCTTCTTCACCCAAATTCAGGGACTAAGGAGAGTTGACTCCTGCCATTGAGAAGGGGGGAAGGCCAGTCGACGAGCAAGGAGTTGGAATGTCCTTGCAGTAAAACCAGGTCAATTGCCAACCCCTAACTGACTTGGGGAAAGTCATGGCAGGGAAAGTGCTCCTACCTCTCATTTGGATTCCTAAGCCACCACACAACTGAATCACATGGGTCCTCGAATCACTCGGATTCGCTTTTTTAACCGACTGGGAACGACACATGAAGATGTGTTTGAATAGACCCCAATGAGGACGACATCCCAAGAAATATTCACACATAGACACGAAGGCTACGAGGTACAAAATGGTATTCGGAGGAAAGTAGTGGATTTGGGCACCAAAGAAGTTCAAGAAACCATGGAAAAATGGATGATGTGGCAAGGAAAAACCTCTCTCCACATGAGTGAGGAGGAGAACTCGTTCATCAGGTTGAGGCGCAGGCTGGGTCTCCTTCCCCGTCACTCTCCATGAACCCGGCGCCACAAGGCCATCGGCGGTGAGCCCCTCGAGATCCTCTGACATGCCCGTCGAGTGAAGCCAATCGCCTTGGATCCAACCCGGCGGCAGAGCAGCCCGGGAGCTCGACGCCTTCTTCCCCGTGGCCCCTTTCTTAGCACGCTCGAGCTTCACTATCTTGTACTTTGCCATCTTCGTGGTGGTCGAGGGGCGCGAGCAGGACATGGTGGCGCCGGAGCGGAAGAAGTAGAGAGACCGGGCGGTGGCTCGAGCTTCACTATGGCACGCCTCGGCCGCGTTGCCTTTCATGACCTCAGAATCGAGTCATTGACTTGTGAGCCCGTGAAATCCCAGCATATCTCACTACCAGCACTCGCTTGATACGTGCCGATAAAGGGGGCATGATAATTGAGGAGCCCCGCCCCATTTGCCCCGTTAACCGCGCCGCGGCCAGCCCACGCTATTCTCCAAAAAAATTCAAATCCCGTGAGAGCCGGGATCTGGTGGAACCATTGATCACGTAAGAGATATTTTCAATAGTTTGGATCGGATCTAGTGCTCTACGATCCACAGATTTCCTCACTCGGACATTTAACAAGCCAGAATCGATCAAGGTGAATGGCAAAGGCTGAACAACTTAGATACCCATGGATCACTAAGAAATTCCTCTTAAGCATTAAGCCTGAGATGAGTCAGCTTCAGTCATTTCTCACTCGAACCCCGATCCATTCAGGGGCTAATGATGGTGACATGTACCTAGGGTAGGGTCTTAGGCCTGACCTACATGCCCTATCTAAGGACACTACATGAAGGATTCAAGACCTATAGGGTTAGGAGGTGAATACGGACTGGAATGACATAGTGTGCAAGTCACTCGACAGATGATCCACTCAGTTAACTCCACCGCCACTCGACCACTATAGTTCACTCGGAAGTATATGATTTCACTCGACTAACAGAAGACCTAGAGCCCCCCGGGATGGCAACGGTCAGGCGGTCAATTCATCATCATTAAGATCATTAATTACGGGCGTTACCAGTAACATACTCGACTTTATCATCTCATTGAACCCTTGCATAACTGAGGGCTACGAGTAGCGAGTAGACACTATATAAGCCGCCCCTCTCCTCCTGCACACGGGTTCACACCCCCTGTAACTCAACACTCCCAAGAAAGAAAGCTCCCGCAGCACCAAGACGTAGGGCTTTTACCTCCTCCGAGAGGGGCCTAAACTGGTAAATCCAAGTGTACAATCTCGACATAGCTAGACTCTGCCCTGTCCTATGTACCCCCTACCTCTACTATCAGATCCATTCCCAGGACAAGCATCGCTCAAACCACCACAAGTAGGGTGATTCATCTCAGGTCTTGAGCGGTACAAGAATGGTACACGAACGGTTGTCCCGGTATATAATTGTATGAATGGTACAACCAGTAGGACAGATGGTTGTAGCGACTGGTGCTCCAGCCGTGCACTTTAGCCTTGGGCAGTTGTACCGCTACCCCCAGCCTTTGTACCACCCATGTGTTTTTATGCACATAACAGTTGGATTGAGGAGAGCACTATATAAGGAGGTGGTTCTTCCACCTCCAAACTACTTCTTGCCTCTCACTCTCTCCTCCATTGCTGCCCTAAGCTCATTGTTGCCCGATGCCTTTCTCTAGACAACCAAACTTGTATGTTTGTTAGGGATTGAGGGAGGAGACCTAGATCTACACTTCCACCAACGGAAATTTGATCCCCCCATACTTCCACTTGTGGATCTTATTACTCTTGGTTATTTGGGCATCCTAGACAAAACAGGTCACCTTGGAGCCACAATTCATTGGTGAAGCTTCGTGGTGCTGTTGGGAGCCTCGAATTAAGTTGTGGAGAGAGCCCCAACCTTGCTTGTAAAGGTTCCGTTTGTTGCCTTCAAGAGCACACCACTAGTGGATTCGTGGCAACTTGTGTGCGAGGGCATGAGGAGAATAGGGTTGGTCCTAGGGACGCTTGGGGAGCCTTGGGCTTAAAAACCCCTCCAACGAAGATGTACCTCCCCCAAAGGTGGGAACTTAGGTAACACATCTATGTCTTCTTCGACTCCACTTGCAGGTTACTTTGTTCGTTTAATTTGTGCAAGCTTCTATCTTTTGTTTTCCCTTGCTTGCACTTGTTATTGTATTGCTTGTGATATAGGTTGTCCACCTAATTGCATATCTAGACAACCTACTTTATTGGTGAGCCTAAATTTGTAAAAGAGGATAAATTTAGTTAGTTGCCTATTCACTGCCCTCTTGTCGACGATACCGATCCTTTCCGCCTTGAGATGGTGTGTGGCTTCAAAGTCAACATGAGATGAAGAAACCCAACATGTTTCAAAGGCGCTTAATTTATCATTCGATCTGGTCGACAATGCATGTGTTACCAAGGAGCTTCATGACGATGTCCAATTGCCAAACATGGTACTTGATGCCAGAAATGGCAAGACAGTAGAAGCAAAAATTGCGGATGGTGCTTGTAGCCTGTAGGACTGGCGTCCCATGGATAGAGTTGGAGGACGCTGCCATGAACATGAACGCAGCCACGCTCTAACATCAGGTTGCCAAGGGTTTGTGGAACGGATTAGGTGGTAAAAGCATTCGCTTTTCAATTTTTTTTATTTGATCAAGAAGACACAGGACGAGCGCTTTGCCCCCCTGCACAAGTGGCAAGGGATGTACTACATAGGAGCAGAAGCGGTTGCGGGTGTAGCAAGCGCAAGCCAAATGATGGAGGTGGCGGTGGAAGTAGGTGGGTTAGTGGTGGTAGGGGCGAAGCCAGGATTTAAGCATAGGGGCGCATGGATAATAATAACCATGGACATATTACAATATCATTCACTTTTGGTTTGAGCAGGCCATGGAATGTCTCCTGATGCCACAATATTGTATTTGGAGTTTGCATATCTCTACTCTTATAAAAAACAGAGTTGGTGATGATAGTGTGCCTGCCATCCTGCAATATAGGTCATATGATCTATATCTGACGGATAGGAAGGAAACAATGGCAATTTTGCAAAAAAAAATCCGCACCCCTCTCCACATTTGTACATAAGGCCTTCCCTTCTTCATCCTTATCTTGATGTTCCGTGCAACGCATGAGCATCTTTCTAGTCAACTAAAATGACATCGGGGCTGCCTCCATCTGCCCTAGATCGACAGTGACAATCAGGTCCAAGCGGAAGTCGGTATATGCGTGATGACTGGATAGTGAATACATTCTCTCCGGGCTGGACACCGTGGGCTATATCTTATCGGGCTTGGCTAGTTAGCCTATGCAGGTGTTATAATGGCTACATACATCCATATTTGCTATGATGCATGTTGTGAGTCCACAATTAACTGATGTTCTATGCTCTACATTGCTAGTCCCCACTGGAATGTGTTGGGGGTGGCCCATCCATAGGAAGGGATCCTCCCTTCGGTGGTGGGAGAACAGTTGTGCAGGAGAGCAAGCAATTTTTAAAAATAATTATGGTGGTAATCCACAAGCCTACCCCACATATGGTCCAAATGTGATGTTTGAGTGGATGCCGTTTGTTGTAGAACCAACGGCGCAATGTGCTAAGTTCCTAGACATTCACTAAAATCAAGTTTATTTTTTGAGAAAGTATGCTTGTATACAAATCACGACATAATACAAAGTTCTTAACCCGAACAAGCACAAGCTAACACATGCACAAAACAACCATAATAATAAAGAGCAACCTAAAAACCAGCAAAACTTGAAGACCTTTGGAGCTCTGTGTAATCATTCCTGAACCTTGCGAGGAGACCCATGCAACATAGTAATCTGCATCCAGACCCAAGCAGGTCCTCATCTTCAACCACGACATAATCATTGCCATGCTGCTCCCCCACTTCTTTGCTCCGACGCAAAAAAGACAAGGACACACATGTGCATCCAACACTCCTGCACCAGACTTCGCCATCCGTGTCCTTGTGTACCGCTATATGTGGCCCTTCCAGATGGAAGAGAACTAGGATCTGGTTCCAGCGCAACCGCCCGGGCAAAGCAGGACATCCCTCTAGCATCAACACAAAGGTGGAGAAAAACAACATAAAATCATACCAATGAGGAAGAAGAATATTCGCCTCCACACAACCACCAGCCATCTAAGGACCAAACCGGCCAATGCCGGTCGACCTCCATATAACATAGCCCGCGACCTCAACAAGATCAGGGGATCCCCCACTCTGCTGGTGATAACCCACAAGTTAGGGGATCAATTGTAGCCTCTTTCGATAAGTAAGAGTGTCGAACCCAACGAGGAGCTAAAGGTAGAACAAATATTCCCTCAAGTTCTATCAACCACCGATACAACTCTATGTACGCTTAACGTTCGCTTTACCTAAAACAAGTATGAAACTAGAAGGACTTTGTAGGTGTTGTTGGATAGGTTTGAAAGAACATAAAGAGCACGTAAATAAAAGGTAGGGGCTGTTTAGATGAAGACACAACTAAGTTAGTTTTAGTAGAGAGCTTTTTGTCACGAGAAAATTATTTGTCCCTAGGCAATCGATAACTAGACCTTTAATCACGATTGCAATTTTATTTGAGGGAGTTGCATAAGCTAACATAATTTCTCTTCTTCGATCATATAGACTTATGATTGGAACTCTAGCAAGCATCCGCAACTACTAAAGATCATTAAGGTAAAACCCAACCATAGCATTAAAGCATCAAGTCCCCTTTATCACATATGCAACAACCCCCTTACTCGGGTTTATGCTTCTGTCACTCAAGCAACCCACTATAAGCGAATCATGAACTTATCACAACACCCTACAGCGGGCATCCCACACGCTTGCGCGACACGGAGAGCACCATAGGACAGCACCAATAATAAAACATGCAACTCAAACCAATCACGATCATCAATTAACCCATAGGACAAAACGGATCTACTCAAGTATCATAGGATAGCCATACATCATTGGGAAATAATATATAGAGTTGAGCACCATGTTTTAGTAGAGATTACAGCGGGTAAAAGATAGGTTACACCGCTGCATAGATGGGGGGAAGGTGATGGAGATGTTGGTGAAGATGATGGCGGTGTTGGTGTAGATCGCGGTGATGATGATGTCCCCCGGTGGCGTTCCAACGCCACCGGAAGCGAGGGGGAGAGAGCCCCCTTCTTCTTCTTCTTCCTTGACCTTCTCCCTAGATGGGAGAAGGGTTTCCCCTCTGGTCCATGGTCTCCATGGTGTGGGAGGGGCGAGAGCCCCTCCGAGATTCTGGCCTTTCACCGTTTCTTATATTCCCGGAGATCCGTAACTTCGATTGGGCTGAAATTTTAACACGATCTATATCCGGATATTAGCTTTCTTGTGGAGAAAGAAGGGCACTGTCGGTGTCAAAACCGGCGGATCTCGGGTAGGGGGTCCCGAACTATGCGTCTAGGCGGATGGTAACAGGAGACAAGGGACACGATGTTTTTACCCAGGTTCGGGCCCTCTCGACGGAGGTAAAACCCTACTCCTGCTTGATTAATATTGATGATATGGGTAGTACAAGAGTTTATCTACCACGAGATCAGAGAGGCTAAACCCTAGAAGCTAGCCTATGGTATGATTGTTGTTCATCCTACGGACTAAAACTCTCCGGTTTATATAGACACCGGAGAGGGCTAGGGTTACACAGAGTCGGTTACAATGGGAGGAGATCTTCATATCATATCGCCAAGCTTGCCTTCCACGCCAAGGAAAGTCCTATCCGGACACGGGACGAAGTCTTCAATCTTGTATCTTCATAGTCCGGGAGTCTGTCCAAAGGTCGTAGTTCGACCATCCGGACACCCCCTCATCCAGGACTCCCTCAGTAGCCCCTGAACCAAGCTTCAATGACGACGAGTCCGGAGCGCAAATTGTCTTAGGCATTGCAAGGTGGGTTCCTCCTCCGAATACTTCATAGAAGATGTTGAACACAAGGATAGTGTCCGGCTCTGCAAAATAAGATCCACATACCACCGTAGAGAGAATAATATCTGCACAAATCTAATCTGCTGACGTATTCCGCAGCGTGGCATCACGCCATGGCCAAGCCTTTATTCGATTCATTTTACTGTTCCACCTTAGTGCGTTTAGCGAGGCGGCTTCCTTGGCACGTCTTGTCAAAGCAGAGATTGTGTCCCCTTATTCCGGGATTCTCATCATTACGGGCGTGGGTACCCCAATCGCGCCATTAACCATGGCGCTTGGAAGATAAGCGAGTTTTATTAGGCTGGTGGGGGCTTGTAGTTTCGGCCGCCCATATAAGGGGATAAGGATCTACCCTTTCCATTTACGCCTTCTTCCTCCTTTGCTTATCCATCCCTGCGCACTCGAGCTCCAACGCCCAAGTCTGCACTCCCCACCTCAACCTTTCTCCAATCATGTCCGGAGCGGGAGGTAGATGGATGGCCTCCTCCGTCACGGAGGGGCAAATCAAAAAGTTGAGGGGCAACTCATCCCCACCGGCTTCTCCGTCACGGAAGGCCGGATACTTGTCTGACGACATCGCGCACCGGCTTCTAGATGAGGGGCAACTCATCCCCACCCCTAGGCGCCATGAGAGGGTTGTATTTCTCCCCCATTTCCTCCGCGGACTGGGCTTTCCTCTTCACCTGTTCGTCCGGGGGCTCATGTTCTACTACGGCCTGGACTTCCACGATCTGGCCCCGAACTTCATCCTCAACATCTCGGCGTTTATCGTCGTGTGTGAGGCCTTCCTCCGCATTCAGCTTCACTTTGGTCTATGGCTGTAGATCTTCAGTGTCAAGCCGAAGGTCGTGGGCGGCCGCCAAGCGGAGTGTGGAGGCGCCATGGTGGGCAAAATAGCCAATGTTACATGGCTCGAGGGCACCTTCATAGAGAACATCAAAGGGTGGCAATCGGGGTGGTTCTATATCACCGAGCCGCGTGACCCTGAATGGGCAGTGGCCCTCGAATTCCGATCTGGCATCCCCACAACACGGGCCTGTTGTGGGGTAATTTGGCAGAAGTGAAAGGACTTCAAACCTGTGTCAAAGACCTGATCGGCAGGAAGGTTAAACTTGTCACCGTAGTCCAGGTCATGCTCTTCCGCCGGATCCTCCCGTGTCAACGACGGGCTTTCAACTTGTGGGAGTTCGATCCGGCCCAGCACCAGACTCTGTCCTAGCTCTTCGACACAAAGCACGAGGACGCCTGGAAGGTGCTATTCAAGAGCTCCGAGGTCTCCCCACCCGTCACCGAGGATCGTGGATTCTGTGCCAAGAGCCAAGCCAACGCGGTGATCTTAATTTTCCCATTACGGGGTATTTGTTTTCCATAGATTTGATTCTATGCGGGATCTAAACCCCCATCCCTTTAACAGGACTAGCAGAAGAAGGCCGGACAGATCAACTGTCCGGCTCCTTTTCCCGAAGACCAAGAGCACACTCACTTAACGAACATGCCGGCACCTCACGTGGTGCCGGAGAAGAAGGCCAAGAAGAAGGTCACGGGGACTCGAAAGAGTTCCTAACGCCTGGTGGTGTCGGATTCATCGCCTGACAGCCCCGAAGCGCCCTTCGCCTCTAAAGACGAGGAGGAGGAAGAAGAGGCGTCCCCCCCTCCAACGGGGGGAGGAAAGAAAAGGAAGACCGCCCCAACTGGGGAGGCCGGAAGGTCCAAGAAGGGGAGGACCCTTATGCCGGACTACGCCCCCGATGTCGAAGACGGTGGGGAGGAATGGCCATCCAGGGTCAAGCCCCTGGCAAAATCGTAAGTGTCCGGATACCGGAACAACTTATGGCGCTCCTCTATTGTATGGTACCTTCTGACGTCGAATTCAATCATGCAGTCCGCCCAAGGCTCAGCTCCACGATTCGTCGAGCGGCTCCCTGGATTTGTCGGACATGAATAACGCTTCACTTCCGACGGCCTCCTCCCCTCTCCCTACGGACGACACCGAGGTGGAGGCCTAAAAGGGACTAAACCAGGAGGAGGTGGTCCTCGAGGCGCCGCAAGGCGACCTCCCGGACTCCAGGCCCAAAGGGGGTAAAGCCCACGAGGGATCTAAGTCCGGCTCCTGGACCGGACACCGCTCCGGAACCATCCACGGTTCCAGAGACCGGTAGGCGGCGCCTTTGCAAGAAGGGCATTCCTACGACGCCGGCGGCCTCCGTCCAACCGGAGGCACCGAACGATTTGCTGGAGGTGCTTAATGGCGCCTCCATCAACGAGGAACACCGCACTGTTATGAGTGCAGTGATTCAGAAGGTTCAGTCCGCCAAGAGCGGGCTGACAGAAGCCTGTACAAGCCTGTTAACAGGCTTTGAGGTATGTATTCAAAACATATAAAAATGTTACCGCATAGACAGTTGCCCCTGATGCTCAGTTTGGTGTTCGGGAAGAAAAGCCGAGTTGAGGATCTAAAAAGATATACGCAGGAGTCTAACATAAATATGTCAATATGGGAATGCAGGCTAAGCTGCTGACCTCTGCCGCACTGACTGCGGAGGTCAATGCATTGAAGGAGAGCCTCGAGCGGTCCGAGAACGAGCTCAGTCGTGCCAAGAAGCAGCTCGAGGACAAGGACGGTATGTTATACCGTATGTAAATGTATATAGAAATACCTGGTTGCAAATAATGACAGGAGCAACGTGAATGTTGCAGGGGCCACGACCGAGGTGGCGACCCTGAAGGAAGCGGTGTCCAAGGCCGAAAATAGTGCGGCCTTGGAGCGCACCGAGCGAGAGAAGCAGGATGCGCGGGTGGTGGAGGTGCGGCAAGAGCTCCAGGCTCTCGTGGAGAGACACAAGAGTTTGGAGCATGACTCGAAGACTCGAGAGTCCGAGCTCGCCTTGGCTCTTGAGAGTGCCAAAACTGCTAAGGCTGAAGCCCAGAAGGCCCTCCAGGAGATCGAGGCGATAAAGAAAATAGCGGCGGGTAAGGCATTCTTTATGCAAAGCAAGCATATAAAAGTGAATTATCTGTTACTTACCCGAATCCGGAGCTCTCCAGGAGCGTTCGCCGATCTGCCCCGTAGTGTGTCTGATGCTGCCGCATTCTACCGAGCCGAGGAGGGGAGATCGACGGAAAAGGTGTTCTGGTCTTAATATGCTGAGGCCGGACATCCGGTGCCCCTGAGCGACCAGCTGAAGCAGCTGGTTGAGCTCCACAAGGTGGCCGAATAGGCCATGAAGGCCCTCGTAGTTCGGTTGTGGCCTAGAGAAGCCATGCTTGGGAGCTACTTCGGTTTGGTGCGGCGGCTGGTGGACTCTTGTCCATGGATTGAAGTCATCAAGCGCTTCGTCTGTATTGAAGGTTCCCGTCGGGCCCTTGCCCGTGCTAAAGTGCACTGGGGCAAGCTGGACGCTGAGAAGCTTTTGATGGACGCACCACCGCCGGCCAAGGAGTATCGCACGCCCGAGATGTATTATAAGGGCGTCCTGAAGGGTGCCCGCCTTATAGCGGGTGAATGCTCCAAAGATGTAATTTTTGAGTAGACTCGTATCTGTTATCCTGTACGCTGAAAACTTTGTTCATATGCGCTAAGCAACGCTTGTTAATTTAGAATATTACCTTCTGTGCGACCGTTTATCAAATCTGAGAGATGCAAGTCGTCGGCTTCTACCCCCATGCCACGAGTGCTGGGGTGTTCGGGATAAACCTGAGCGCTCTTGTTCCCATTCTTGGGTCCATCTAGGGAGGCGCTCAGCACAACGAACAATGCCATCGGACTTATAATGCTTTATCACTCTCACTTAGCCATAGAATTCTATAATTTTAAATTTCGGCGAAGCCCCTAGTATTCGGAAGACCGAGTTCAGGGCGCTATCCACGCCTAGGCCAGATATATCCGGCTCCTCGCTCTAAGCGGCATAAGTCTTTAGGGACTCGAAAAACCTCGCGAACAGCGACCGGTCTCTCACACTATCATGACGGTCAGTTTTAGCTTTCTCTACTGAGGTGTTAACCCAGCTCAACTGGGGCACAATCGCAGTAGTTCTCCCAGTGCTACCTTAGCCAACATTGCGGAATCTAAGGTACAAAAACATGGGAGCCGGGCAAACCCAACTATTGACCCAAGACATGATTCGGAGCCGATGCATATAGTGCTATAAGTTCGGGTGGCCGCACTCATGAGAGTGTTCGGTCTTCTCACACCATGTTATGGGGTGCTTAAGCCCGTGGTGTATTGGCTGTACCAAAGTGTATAGTTGCATAATGTCATGACTGAACATAGTTGTATAAAAATAGATGAATACAATAATAGGTAAGAGCTATGTATTGTTTATTAAAAAGGGCTGCTATGAAAGCAGAACGATACAAATAGTGCGATAAGCAAGGGATGGGATTATTTGACATGTCCTCCTCCAGGGGCAAGCTGCGAAACTTTAAGTAAAACAGGTATTTAGCTCGTTATAGAGACCACCTGGACATTTGACGTAGCTTGTTCTCTCCCTGGCTGTTGCATCGTGTGTTCGGCGAGTGTATTGCCGGACAGGCCTTCCGAATAGTTGGGTCCTGAAAGTATATAAAAAAAGGAAATGGCAGAATAGGGAGCCCCTAAGTGCGGTTGAGCCGCATTCTGGGTGTGCCGTAGTTGTGCCCCTCCCCTTATGCCCATGGTATTTTCAAAGTGTAATTATGTACGCGTGGTACCGATATCGCCATCTGGCGAGGGCTGGGGCTGGGGCCGCACTGCTATGCTTGCTCGGAATGTGCCAGCCGGTTTTGTTGTAGGTTACTTCGAGCGCGCTTGACGTTGTCCGGACGTTTAACACCCGGGTTGGAGAATTGCCTTGAGAGGCTACTCTGTACTTCCGCCGCCAGGGCCGCCATGTGCTCCTCTGTTCGGAGAGAGCGTTCGTTGTTTCCATTTACCATAATGACTCCGCGAGGGCCTGGCATCTTGAGCTTGAGGTATGCGTAGTGCGGCACCGCATTGAATTTTGCGAATGCGGTTCGTCCGAGCAGGGCGTGATAGCCACTTCGGAATGGGTCTATGTCGAAGATTAAATCTTTGATTCGGAAATTATCCGGGGATCCGAAGACCACTTCAAGTGTAACCGAGCCTGTGCAGCTGGCTTCGACACCTGGTATGACGCCTTTAAAGGTTGTCTTTGTGAGTTTAATCCTTGACGGATCTATACCCATTTTTCGCACTGTATCCTAATAAAGCAGGTTCAGGATGCTGCCGCCGTCCATGAGGACTCTAGTGAGGTGAAATTCGTCAATGATTGGGTCTAGGACCAATGCGGCGAATCTGCCGTGATGAATGCTAGTGGGGTGGTCCCTTCGATCGGGCAGGAGAACCATGGGTTGAACTTTGGGGCGACTGGCTCCAACACATAGACGTCCTTGAGAGCGTGCTTCCGCTCCCTTTTGGGGATATGGGTTGCGTTTATCATGTTCACCGTCCGCACTTGCAGGGGGAAGCCCTTCTGTCCTCTGATATTCAGCGGCCGAGGATCCTCCTCATCATCGCTACGCAGCCCCTTGTCTCTGGTTTCGGCACTTAACTTGCCTGCCTGCTTGAACACCGAACAATCCCTGTTGGTGTGGTTGGCTGGTTGTTCGGGGGTGCCGTGTATCTGGCATGAGCGATCGAGTATCCGGTCTAAATTGGATAGGCCCGGAGGGTTTCTTTTGAATGGCTTTTTCCGCTGACCGGGTTTAGAGCCTCTTAATCCGGCATTAACTGCCGTATCCTCAGTATTGTCACCGTTAATGCGGCGCTTGTGCTTGTTGCGACGTGACTTGCCATTGTTGTCCTTGGTATCCGAATTGCCAGGCCTCTTGGTTATGATATTGCTACGAGCTAGCCAGCTGTCTTCTCCCGCGCAAAAGCGGGTCATGAGTGTCGTGAGGGCTGCCATAGATTTCGGCTTTTCCTGTCCTAGGTGCCGGGCAAGCCATTCATCTCGGATGTTGTGTCTGCAGGCTGCAAGGGCCTCGGTGTCCGGACAGACGACTATTTGATTTTTCTTGGTTAGGAATCGTGTCCAGAATTGTCTGGCCGATTCCTTTGGCTGCTGGATTATGTGGCTTAGGTCATCAGAGTCTGGTGGTCGCACATAAGTGCCCTGGAAGTTGTCAAGGAATGCGGATTCTAGGTCCTCCCAGCAACTAATTGACTCTATTGGCAGGCTGTTAAGCCACTACCGAGCTGGTCCTTTAAGCTTGAGCGGGAGGTATTTGATGGCGTGTAGATCATCACCACGGGCTATGTGGATATGAAGGAGATAATCCTCGATCCATACTGCGGGATCTGTTGTGCTATCGTATGAATCGATGTTTACGGGTTTAAAACCCTCGGAGATTTGATGATCCATTACTTCGTCTGTGAAGCATAGTGGGTGTACGGCGCCCCTGTACTGGGCTATATCGCGAGTAGCTCGGATGAGCTTTGTCTGTTGTATTCGGCCTGTCCGTATTTATCATATCCGGCGTGACGGTTATCATCACGTGACGTAGGGCGCCCACGCGATCCGTAGATCGATCTTGTTTGCCTTGCCTTATCTCCAATATGTCTCGCAGGTCTGTTGCGTTTCCCTGTGCTCCGGTATTCTTGGAGCGGCACCGGGGTGCGGCTTGGGTTGAGGGCCGAAAGGCCTCTCTGTCATGGCCACGGGGTGGCCGATCGAGCGCATCGTACGCTGGTGATGTAGGTTTAGTTGCGTCCTCCTCTAGTTGGGGTAGCACCCTACGCTTTGGGTAACTCTTGGAGGGGCGTTCAGGTTTATACTCTTCGTGTTGGAAATATGCCCTAGAGGCAATAATAAATTAGTTATTATTATATTTCCTTGTTCATGATAATCGTTTATTATCCAGGCTATAATTGTATTGATAGGAAACTCAGATACATGTGTGGGTACATAGACAACACCATGTCCCTAGTAAGCCTCTGATTGACTAGCTCGTTGATCAATAGATGGTTACGGTTTCCTGACCATGGACATTGGATGTCCTTGATAACGGGATCACATCATTAGGAGAATGATGTGATGGACAAGCCTAGCACAAATATCGTAGTTCGTATGCTAAAGCTTTTCTAATGTCAAGTATCATTTCCTTAGACCATGAGATTGTGCAACTCCCGGATACTGTAGGAATGCTTTGGGCATACCAAACATCACAACGTAACTGGGTGGCTATAAAGGTGCACTACAGGTATCTCCGAAAGTGTCTGTTGGGTTGGCACAAATCGAGACTGGGATTTGTCACTCCGGTTAACAGAGAGGTATCTCTGGGCCCACTCGGTAGGACATCATCATAATGTGCACAATGTGACCAAGGGGTTGATCACGGGATGATGTGTTACGGAACGAGTAAAGAGACTTGCCGGTAACGATATTGATCAAGGTATCGGCATACGGACGATCGAATCTCGGGCAAGTACAATAACGCTAGACAAAGGGAATTGTATACGGGATCGATTGAGTCCTTGACATTGTGGTTTATCTGATGAGATCATCGTGGAACATGTGGGATCCAACATGGGTATCCAGATCCTGCTGTTGGTTATTGACCGAAGAACATCTCGGTCATGTCTGCATGATTCCCGAACCCGTAGGGTCTACGCACTTAAGGTTTGATGGCGCTAGGGTTATAAAGGAAGTTTGTATGTGGTTACCGAATGTTGTTCGGGGTCCCGGATGAGATCCCGGATGTCACGAGGAGTTCCGGAATGGTCCGGAGGTAAAGATTTATATATGGGAATTCCTGTTTTGGTCACCGGAAAAGTTCTGGGTGCTATCGGTAGTGTACCGGGACCACCGGGAGGGTCCCGGGGGTCCACCAAGTGGGGCCACCAGCCCCAGGGGGCTGCATGGGCCAAATGTGGGAGGGGACCAGCCCCAGATGGGCTGGTGCGCCCCCCCCACCAAGGCCCAAGGCGCCTAGGGCCTGGGGGAAACCCTAAAGGGGGGCGCCCCCCTTGCCTTGGGGGGCAAGGCAACCCCCCTGGCCGCCGCCCCCTCCTCAGATTGGATCTGAGGGGGCCGGGCCCCCTCTCCCTTGACCCTATATATATGTGGGGGGTGGGAGGGCATCCGCACCACAAGTTCTGGCGCAACCCTCCCCCTCTTCGAAGTACTCCTCCTCTCCCGCGGTGCTTGGCGAAGCCCTGCAGGATTGCCACGCTCCTCCATCACCACCACGCCGTTGTGCTGCTGCTGGATGGAGTCTTCCTCAACCTCTCCCTCTCTCCTTGTTGTATCAAGGCATGGGAGACGTCACCGGGCTGTACGTGTGTTGAACGCGGAGGTGCCGTCCGTTCGGCACTAGGATCTCCGGTGATTTGGATCACGACGAGTACGACTCCTTCAACCCCGTTCTCTTGAACGCTTCCGCTTAGCGATCTACAAGGGTATGTAGATGCACTCTCCTTCCCCTCGTTGCTGGTTTCTCCATAGATAGATCTTGGTGACACGTAGGAAAATTTTGAATTTCTCCTACGTTCCCCAACAGTGGTATCAGAGCCAGGTCTATTGCGTAGATTCTTTGCACGAGTAGAACACAAAGTAGTTGTGGGCGTTGATTTTGTTCAATATGCTTACCATTACTAGTCCAATCTTGTTTCGACGGTATTGTGGGATGAAGCGGCCCGGACCGACCTTACACGTACTCTTACGTGAGACAGGTTCCACCAACTGACATGCACTTGGTGCATAAGGTGGCTAGCGGGTGCCAGTCTCTCCCACTTTAGTCGGAACGACTTCCATGAAAAAGGTCCTTATGAAGGGTAAATAGCAATTGGCATATCACGTTGTGGTTTTGCGTAGGTAAGAAACATTGTTGCTAGAAACCCATAGCAGCCACGTAAAACATGCAAACAACAATTAGAGGACGTCTAACTTGTTTTTGCAGGGTATCTATGTGATGTGATATGGCCAAAAAGAATGTGATGAATGATATGTGATGTATGAGATTGATCATGTTCTTGTAATAGGAATCACGACTTACATGTCGATGAGTATGACAACCGGCAGGAGCCATAGGAGTTGTCTTAATTTATTGTATGACCTGCGTGTCATTGAACAACGCCATGTAATTACTTTACTTTATTGCTAACCGGTAGCCATAGTAGTAGAAGTAATAGTTGGCGAGACAACTTCATGAAAACATAATGATGGAGATCATGATGATGGAGATCATGGTGTCATGCCGGTGACGATGATGATCATGGAGCCCCGAAGATGGAGATCAAAAGGAGCAAAATGATATTGGCCATATCATGTCACTATTTGATTGCATGTGATGTTTATCATGTTTATGCATCTTATTTGCTTAGATACTACGGTAGTAAATAAGATGATCCCTCATTAAAATTTCAAGAAAGTGTTCCCCCTAACTGTGCACCATTGCGAAAGTTCATCGTTTCGAAGCACCATGTGATGATCGGGTGTGATAGATTCTTACGTTCACATACAATGGGTGTAAGCCAGATTTACACACGCGAAACACTTAGGTTAACTTGACGAGCCTAGCATGTACAGACATGGCCTCGAAACACAAGAGACCAAAAGGTCGAGCATGAGTAGTATAGTAGATACGATCAACATGAAGATGTTCACCGATGATGACTAGTCCATCTCACATGATGATCGGACACGGCCTAGTTGACTCGGATCATGTAATCACTTAGATGACTAGAGGGATGTCTATCTGAGTGGGAGTTCATTAGATGAACTTAATTATCCTGGACATAGTCAAAAGCCCTTTGCAAATTATGTCATAGCTCACGCTTTAGTTCTACTGTTTTAGATATGTTCCTAGAGAAAATATAGTTGAAAGTTGATAGTAGCGATTATGCGGACAGTAGAAGGCTTATGTCCTTAATGCACCGCTCGGTGTGCTGAACCTCGAACGTCGTTTGTGGATGTTGCGAACATCTGACATACACGTTTTGATGACTACGTGATAGTTCAGTGGGGAATGTTAAACGGTTTAGAATTGAGGCACCAAAGACATTTTTGAAACATCACAGAACATATGGGATGTTCTGAGGGCTGAAATTGGGATGTCAGGCTCGTGTCCACGTCAAGAGGTATGAGACCTCCAACGAGTTTTCTAGCCTACAAACTAAGGGAGAAGATCTCAATCGTTGAGCTTGTACTCAGATTGTCTGGGTACAACAATCACTTGAATCGAGTGGGAGTTGATCTTCCAGATGAGATAGTGATGTCTCCCCAAAGACATTGCCACCAAGCTACTAGAGATTCGTGATGAACTATAACATAACAAGGATAGATATGATGATCCTTGAGCTATTCGCCATGTTCGACACCGCGAATGTAGAAATCAAGAAGGAGCATCAATTGTTGATGGTTAGTGAAACCACTAGTTTCAAGAAGGGCAAGGGCAAGAAGGGGAACTTCATGAAACGGCACATCAGTTGCTGCTCCAGTGAAGAAACCCAAGGTTGAACCCAAACCCGATACTAAGTGCTTCTGTAATAAGGGGAACAACCACTGGAGCAGAATTACCCTAGATACTTGGTAGATGAGAAGGCTGGCAAGGTCGATAGAAGTATATTGGATATACATTATGTTAATGTGTACTTTACTAGTGCTCCTAGTAGCACCAGGGTATTAGATAACGGTTCAGTTGCTAAGTGTTAGTAACTCGAAATAAAAGGCTACGAAATAAACGGAGACTAGCTAAAGGTGAGCTGACGATATGTGTTGGAAATGTTTCCAAGGTTGATGTGATCAAGCATCGTACGCTCCCTCCGCCAACGAGATTGGTGTTAAACCTAAATAATTGTTATTTGGTGTTTGCGTTGAGCATAGACATGATTGGATTATGTCTATCGCAATACAGTTATTCATTTAAGGAGAATAATGGTTACTCTATTTATTTGAATAATACCTTCAATGGTCTTGCACCTAGAGGAATGGTTTATTGAATCTCGATTGTAGTGATACACATTTTCATGCCAAAAGATATAAGATAGTAATGATAGTACCACTTACTTGTGGCACTGCCATGTAAGTCATATTGGTGTAAAACGCATGAAAAAGCTCCATGTTGATGGACCTTTGGACTCACTCGTTTTTGAAAAGTTTGAGACATGCGAACCATGTCTATTGGTATGTGCGCATGAAGAAACTCCATGCAGATGGACCGTTTGGACTCACTTGATTTTGAATCACTTGAGACTTGCAAATCATACCACATGGGCAAGATGACTGAAAGCCTTGTTTTCAGTAAAATGGAACAAGAAAGCAACCTGTTGGAAGTAATACATTTTGATGTGTGCAGTCCAATGAGTGCTGAGGCATGCAGTGAATATCGTTATGTTCTTACTTCATGGATGATTTAAGTAGATACTGAGTATATTTACTTCCGGACGCTGACGATTTAAGTCACATAATACAACAGCTCGGAGAGTCCGACCGCAAGCTTTGGAATAGATTCCTCACTAAGAATAATCAAATTGTCGATTGTCTGGATGCCGAAGCCCTAGCGGCCTACAAACACAGTATCCGAGATGAGTGGCTCGCCAGACACCTCAGCCAAGAAAAGTCGAGGACAATGGCAGCCTTAACAAGCCTTATGACCCGCTTCTGCGCGGGTGAAGACAGCTGGTTGGCCCGCAGAGGCACTAGCGACCAGGGCACATCCGAAATCAGGGATGGCAACGGAAAGCCACGGCACAATAAAAACAAGCGTCGAAACAAGGAAGAAAGTCCGGACAACACGGCGGTAAACGTCGGATTCAGGGGCTCTCGACCTGGTCAACAAAAGAAGCCATTTAAAGGCAACAAAGAGGGACCGTCCAGCCTGAACAAAGTCCTGGACAGACTGTGCCAAATTCATGGCACCCCGAAAAACCTGTGAACCACAATAACAGAGAATGCTGGGTCTTTAAATAGGCCGGCAAGTTAAATGCCCAACACAAGGGAAGGGCAACACCATGTGAAGACGAGGATGAGCCTCTCTAGCCGAACACTAGGGGACAGAAAAAATTCCCACCAGAGGTAAAAACAGTAAACATGATCTACGCGACTCACATACCAAAGAGAAGGCACAAACGCGCACTCAGAGACGCATACACTGTAGAGCTCGTCGCCCCCAAACTCAACCCCTGGTTGGCCTGCCGGTCACCTTTGATCATAGGGACCACCCAACTAGTATGCGACACGGAGGATCAGCTACCTTGGTGCTCGACCCAATAATCGACGGATACCATCTCACTCGTGTCCTCATGGACGGCGGCAGTAGTCTCAATCTAATATATCAGGACACTGTCCATGGATGGCCAAAGTAACACCACCTTTAAAGGGGTGATACCAAGCGTTGAGGCCCGCTGCAGGGGCTCCCTCGTATTAGATGTGATATTCGGTTCTCGAGACAACTTCAGAAGTGAAGAATTACTCTTCACCATCGCTCCCATCCGAAGTGGTTATCATGCATTGCTCGGAAGAACGGCCTTCGCTCGCTTCAACGCAGTACCGCACTACGCCTACCTTAAACTCAAGATGCCCGGTCCACGTGGCGTCATCACCATTAGCGGAAATACACAGTGTTCCTTACGTGCGGAAGAGTATGCGACGGCCCTGGCAGCCGGACACTAAGCGGCCTATCCTATCAGAATGCATGATCGGCCGTTAAGACCACGGACACGGTTAGACGAGTCCGCCACACCACCCTCAGCAAGAGCCCAGATAAACCTGAGCTGGGTGCTATACATGTAACCCCATAGAGGGCACCAGGGGCTGCAAACATGCAATAAAGCCCACCTTTTTGGTTGACCTTACTAACAGGCCAATGTCTTACACCTCTACTATCCATTGATAATAATCAACTCTTCGCACGATTACGCCGTACTCTTTTACATGAGTTGTCCTCTTTGCAAACACCATTCTTGCGACACCCTACTAGGACACGGCACAACGAGACAAAGGCGCAGACATGCAGCAGGGCCCCGCTCAAAGGTTTGGCTTTAGATTAAGCCCCTGTGTAAACCTTCTTTATTTTCTCTTGTTGCTTAACATCCCATCGGTATTGTATACACCCACAGGGGATACTGGCGTGATTGGCATTTCACCACGACAGACTACCACACGTACCTGGAAATACAAGGTTCATAATCAAGGGCGCTACTCATCCTAGCATATGTTATAAAGTCCGAATACCCTTGGGAGTGTTCGGCGTCTCGAGTTCGGCCTTATATGCATCAGCTCCGAATCATGTCTTTGGTCAAATGTTGGGTTTGCCCGGCTCCTGGGTTTGCTTCCTTATGTTCCGCTTCTATCGGCTAAGGCGGCCAACGGAGAACTACCGCGATTGTGCCCTGGTTATTCCGGATGAGCACCTCAGTAGACAAAGCCAAAAACTAACTGTCATGATATAGCAAGAGACTGGTCAACCACTCGAGGACTCATCGGAATCTTCAGGATTCCTTTGCATTAACGATGGGCCGTTTCCCGGTCATGTACACACGCGCTCATATCCGGATGCACGCGAGGTACCAGGGGCTACATAGTAGCCCCACCGTCAAACTGCTATGGCTAAGTGAAAGTGTTAAAGCTATATAGTCTGGTTGCCTAGTTCGACATGCGATCACCTCCTTAATGGACCAAGACGTTGGATCAAGTGTGATTACGCATATTTTTGTGAACACCCCCGCATTGTATGCGTTCGGCTGAAGCCAACGACTGCTAACTTTCAGGTTATATATACATCAAACGGCCGCACAGGAGGCACAATAACACTTTTGGGCGAAAGTATAAACATAGCCTCTATAATTAAAATACAATTGTTTTTACAACGGAACGATTTGTCACTCGAACATGACACTCTTCGAGCACTGAGCCTCTATTAAATGAGCACCTTCCGTTACCTACTCCAAGTCGTGCTCGGCTGGATCCTGGCTTCCTGCCGGATTCTGGGGTGCAATGATGGTGGCCTCCATATCTACCCAATATGTTTTAACACGGGCAATAGCCATCCGCGCACCCTCTATGCACGCCGACCTCTTCATGGCATCGATTCGTGATACGGCCCCAAGGAATTGTTGCACTAAACCAAAATAACTGTCTGGCTTTGGCCCCTTCGGCCATAGATGGTATATTACAGACCTCATTGCAAGATCGGACGACCTATGGAGCTCGGCCACAGCGGCCATCCTTTCACTGAATGGCAACGGGTGTGTTGGAGCACTTAATTGCGACCAAAACAGCCTTTCTACTTCACTATCTTTTTGATCCTCGAAAAACTTGACCGCATCAGTCGTACTCTTTGCTAGATCTGCATACGCGTCTGCAGGGCTCCAGCGCCGATCCAGAGGAGTGTACTTTGGATCTAAGAACTTCATCCGCAACAAATAGGGGCTTCCAGCCGCAATTTCTCCGGCCTTTCGAAGCTCCTCCCGCACATCCCTAATTTCGGAACGCGTCTCCTTGGCCGCATCAAGGGCCCTCTTCAGGCCAGCCGACTTCGCCTGATTCTCCTTTTCAAGGAGCTCATACCGGTCGGCGGCGTTTTTCAGCTCCACAACCATCTTGGCTATTTTATCTTCGCTTCGGCGATGAGCAGCCTGTTCGGCTGTCAAATCTTCGGCCGCCTTTAGGGCAGCCACATTGCTAGCTCGGCTTGTTCCTTGGATATGAAAAGCTCTGCCCTCAGGACCTCCACGGCAGCAGCTCCGCCTGCAGCCGAACCATATCACATTAACATTATGCTCCTCTTAATATTTCCTATAAAAAATAAGGAAAACAGAGCACATACTATGTGACTCGTTAAGCCGTTCGTTCACAAGCGTAATGTCGGCGTCGACAACTTCAATCTGTCACCTCAGCTCAGTGACTTCGGTAGTCCGGCCTGCCGCCGGACCCTTCGCCACGTGCGCATGAATGCAGTGCGATCGTTACTTAAGAGTGTGATCCCCCGTTTACTGCCTAGGGCTGGCAACTAGAGTCTCAGGGCTACTATCTATACATAGCACACCTAGCGCGTGCGCTACAAACCAAAAAATTACGTATTTCATTACGTACATCAAAGCCTTTGAGAAGGCTCGTAAAATCTTCATTCAACCCGCTTGTGGTGAATGAAATCTTCTCAAGCACCATGCCCATTAAAGAACGGTGATCCTCTGAAAGAGGAGCTTGCTCCAGAAGGCCCGTTAGCGTGTCCGGCCGGTCGCCGGACTTTGCCGGACCCTTCTTATTACCCCCTGAGGGAGTCCTGGACTAGGGGGTGTCCGGATAGCCAAACTATTATCATCGGCCGGACTCCAAGACTATGAAAGATTCAAGATTGAAGACTTCGTCCCGTGTCCGGATGGGACTTTCCTTGGCGTGGAGGGCAAGCTTGGCGATACGGATATGTAGATCTCCTACCATTGTAACCGACTCTGTGTAACCCTAGCCCTCTTAGGTGTCTATATAAACCGGATGGCTTTAATCCGTAGGACGAACAACAATCATACCATAGGCTAGCTTCTAGGGTTTAGCCTCCTTGATCTCGTGGTAGATCTACTCTTGTAACACACATCATCAATATTAATCAAGCAGGACATAGGGTTTTACCTCCATCAAGAGGGCCCGAACCTGGGTAAAACATCGTGTCCCTTGTCTCCTGTTACCATCATCCTAGACGCACAGTTCGGGACCCCCTACCCGAGATCCGCCGGTTTTGACACCGACATTGGTGCTTTCATTGAGAGTTCCTCTGTGCCGTCGCAATCAGGAAGGATGCCTTTTCCCGTCTTTAAAGACGGCGCCGTCGTCAAGGGAGCTTTGGCCGCCGGCCAAACTATCCAGCTAGATGGTTTTCTTATGACCGCCTATTCGGCCACTGCTCCAACGATGACCTCTCAGGTCATCAAAAGCGATCTTCATGTAAACTCGAAATTCGCCGAGCAGCTAGATCCGATTGAGCTCTCCTCCGTAAACGAGCTCTTGGATCGCATCGCCGCCCTGGCAGTCGCTACAGACTACAATCAGATTGGTCTTAAAACCGATCTGAGAGAAATTAACTCTCCCCAGGCTACCCACCACGTTGTTGTGGTAGAGGAACAATGCATTGACTCTTCTTCTACGTTAAAAACCAGCTATGTCTGGATTCCCGATCCCTGCATGCTGGATTCCTGCGGAGAGACAGACGTCAATCAAATACTCAACCTAAAGTTAGGCATCGGACCAGATTTGTTGGAAGGCATCCAACAAACCAAGCATCCAAATCCGGAAACTTCTTGGCCTTTGAGCCTCAGATCGGGCGGGGTTCCGAACTTAATTCCACCCGCCCACCCAAACATAAGCAATCTATCTCAAATACGGCAAGAGCCTGATGAAACAGTACATCATTACTGGTTATGAATAGGATAAAGGACTGCCGTGAAGAAAGCGTGATTTCAATTTTTTGCAACAATTGCACGGACAAGGGAATCATAAACGCCATAAGTCATCACGAAGTTACACGCTTCGCCGACCTAGAGACCATTGTACAAAAATATTGTGCGATGGAGAGCGCCTGGAAAACCGAAACCAGGTTTTGGGACAATCCGGCCCTGAATACAACCCCAGTCCGAAATAAAAGGGTGCTTCATACTCAAGCACCTGGATTAAAAACCAAAAAGCAAAAACCCCCTAAAGGGCACGGAACCGTACTGGAGGGATGGCTCAACGGACCCTGCAAAATCCACAGTACGGAGGGCGCCACTCCAACACATAGCCTTCGAGCATGTTGGATACTACGGCAGGTGGCCAAAAGTGGCGAAGGCTTTCTAGCCCCGGACAACCAGCCCAACAGTACCAGTACGGTATTAACAGTCTTCGAGACTTTCGCATCAAATAACATGCGGAAGCGAACAATCCGCAGCCTCGCTGAAGTCTACCAAGTAGCAACAACGAATCAATGGAGCGACACAGCTATCACCTTCAATGCCAGCGATGCACCTAAATTCCGAACAGCTCGAGCACCAGCCGCATTGGTCCTCAGTCCGATAGTGGACGGCTTTCGTCTTACCAAGGTACTCATGGATGGCGGCAGCGGATTAAACCTCATCTATGAGGAAACCCTTCAAAAAATGGAAATTGACTGGAGCCGCATTGAGCGAAGCAGCACAACCTTCAGGGGAATAATCCCTAGTCGAGAAGTACGCTGCACAGGAAAAATCACACTAGACGTAGTGTTCGGCTCGCCGGACAACTACTGGTCCGAAGAGGTCACGTTCTAAGTGGCCCCATTCGGCAGCGGATATCACGCCTTGTTAGGGCGAGAGGCATTCACAATCTTCCAAGCTGTACCCCATTACGGGTACAAGAAGCTCAAAATGCCCGGGCCCAGTGGAATAATCACTCTCGTCAGTGATCCAGATATAGCACTCCGCGCTGAAAATAAGACAGCCGCACCCGCCCTAGAGGCATTATCCGAAGCCCTAGCGGCAGAGGAGCTCACTTCGCTGCGCTCCACGGTGGATAGGGACGATGTGATACTCGATAAGAGGTCTAAGTCCACCTCTTTTAAACCAGTAGACGAAATAGTCAAATCCCAGGTCCATCCAACGTACCCCACAAAGACGACCTCCATTGGGGCACAATTAAATCCTGATGTAGAAGCCGCACTACGAGAATTCCTTCGGGAAAATTGGGACATTTTCGCCTGGCACCCTTCAGACATGCCAGGAATCCCACGCAGGCTGGCAGAGCACAGCCTAAATATCCTAAAAGGATTCAAGCCAGTCAAACAGGCTCTTCGGCGATTTTCCGAACCCAAAATATAGGCAATGGGAGAGGAGCTAGCCAAACTCTTAGAAGCCGGATTCATCAGAGATATAAAACATCCGGACTGTCTAGCCAACCTGGTAATGGTACCAAAAAAGGACAAATCCTGGCGCCTTTGTGTCGATTTCAAAGACCTTAACAAGGCCTGTCCAAAGGACCCTTTCCCTCTCCCTCACATCGACCAAATCATCGATGCTACCGCAGGGCACGATTCATTGTGCTTCCTTGACGCATACTCCGGATACCATCAAATCAAGATGGCGGAAAAAGACCAGGCCGCAACAACATTTATTACTCCATACGGACCATTCTGCTTCAACACAATGCCCTTCGGACTCAAAAATGCCGGCGCAATATATCAGCGCATGATTCAGACATGTCTGGCCACCCAGATAGGCAAAACAGTAGAGGCATACATAGATGATGTGGTCGTCAAGACCAAACACGTCAAAACTCTAGTAGACGACTTGAGGGTGACATTCGACAACCTCCGAGCATATGACATTAAGCTCAACCCGGAAAATGTGTTTTCGGCGTACCAGCTGGAAAGCTCTTGGGCTTCATTGTATCTGGTAGAGGAATTGAAGCAAACCCAGCCAAGATCTGAGCTCTGTCACAATTGGATATCCCAAAAGACCTCAAGCAAATACAAAAACTAACTGGATGCATGGCGGCTCTAAGCCGCTTCATCTCCCATTTGGGAGAAAAGGCACTGCCCCTCTATCGCATCCTCCGGCGCACCAAACATTTCGAATGGACGGATGCTGCCACGGCCGGACTCAAAGAAATTAAGGCCGTATTGGCAACAAATCCGGTCCTGGCCGCGCCCAACCTAGGCGAACCGATGTTGTTATATATCGCAGCAACACATCAAGTTGTCAGCGCGGTACTCGTCGTCGAACGAGAAACAGAAGGGCACAAATTCCCTCTTCAAAAACCAGTTTACTACGTATCCACTGTCTTAACTCCATGCAAGTCCCGGTACCCACACTATCAAAAGATAGCGTATGCGATGTTCATGGCATCCTGGGAGCTGCGACACTACTTTCAAGAGTGTTCCATAACAGTGGCCTCCGAAGTACCTCTCAATGACATTATAAACAATCGCGATGCGACAGGAAGGATTGCAAAATGGGCCATTGAGCTCTTCTGGTGAGCGATGCAACGGGCAGGATATAACCTACAAACCACGGCGAGCTATCAAGTCACAAGTTCTAGCTGACTTCATCGCCGAATGGACCGAAGACGAACTCCCTAAAGAGTACGGCGCATACTCCAATTGGATCATGCATTTCGACGGCTCCAAAATGTTGGCTGGCTTGGGGGCTCGCGTCGTCTTGACGTCCCCAACCGGAGACACAGTCCAATACGTGCTTCAAATAATGTACACGGACTCCAACAATGCAGCCAAATACGAGGCCCTTCTACATGGCCTCTGGATGGCAATCTCCATGGGTATTCAATGCCTAGAGGTGCGCGGGGATTCAAACCTCGCAAATATCCCAAGTAAATGGAGACTTTGACGCCAAGGATCTGAAAATGGCAGCCTACCGTAACGCTGTCCTAAAAATGTCAGCCCAGTTCGAGGACTCGAACTCCACCATGTAGCCCGGGATAATAACTAGGCAGCAGACGTGTTGGCACGAATCAGCGCAAAACGCGACGCCGTCCCTCCAAACATCTTCCTGGAGTGGCTCTTTAAGCCATCCGTATTATGGGAAGAGGAGTCCGGAAATAATAATCCGGAACCAACTGCATCACCTAACGCAGAAGATTCTGACACAATCGGTGGCTCAACCAATGAAATAACAGATTCAGCCCACGAAATACTGGCAGTAATTGCCCCGTGGACGGAACCATTCCTAGCCTACTTAATCAGGCAGGAACTTCCCGAAGACCAAAATGAGGCCCGCTGCATAGTTCGGCGATCTAAAGCCTACAAGGTCCATGAGGGAGAACTTTATAAGAAAAGCACAACCGGAGTCCTTCAAAGGTGTATCTCCGAAGAGGAAGGGCGAAATCTCCTGACTGAAATTCACGCCAGACTTGGCGGGCACCACGCCGCCGCCCGGTCCCTTGTAGGCAAGGCCTTCCATACAGGATTTTATTGGCCGACCGCCCGGGCAGATGCTCAGGACTTAGTCTAACAATGCGTCGGTTGCCAGCTCTTTACTAATCAGAGCTACATGCCACCCACCGCCCTCAAAACTATACCCATTACTTGGCCGTTCGCGGTCTGGGGGCTTGACATGGTTGGACCCCTTAAAGGGGGAACCCACAGGCACAAATACTTATTTGTCATGGTGGACAAATTCACCAAATGGATAGAGGCCAAGCCAGTTAAAACGGCAGAATCCGGACCTGTGATAGACTTCATATCCGGGGTAGTACACCGTTTTGGCGTCCCCCACAGCATCATCACTGATAACGACACGAATTTCATGGCCGACGACGTTAAATTCTGGTGCAAAAACATGGGCATCAAGCTCGACTACGCTTCAGTCTACCACCCTCAAACTAATGGTCAAGTGGAACGAGCAAATGGTCTAATCATGAGCAGCATTAAACCCAGATTAGTGTGGTCCCTCACGGAATCTAACACGCACTGGGTAGAGGAGCTCGACTCCGTACTCTGGGGCTGCGGACCACGCCAAACCGCACAACCGGATTCACACCATTTTTTATGATATACGGCGCTAAGGCAGTTTTGCCCTGCGATATAATTCATGACTCACCTCGCGTGCGCATGTACGAGGAAAGAGAAGCCGAGTTGGATCGGCAGGACAGTTTGGACGCTTTAGAGAAGGAGCACGACTTGGCAAAATCCCGTTCCGCATTCTATCAACAGCAAGCTCGAAGATATCAAAGCAAAGAAGTACGGGCCAAAACTTACAATGTTGGCGAGCTAGTTCTACGCCTGCCGGACAAGAAAAAGGACAAACTCAAGCCCAAATGGGAAGGTCCCTTCTTCATCGACCAAGTCCTTACCGGCGGTGCATACCATCTATGCAACGCATCTGACAACCGACTCGAGCCAAACCCAAGGAACGCAACCCGTCTTCAAAGATTTTACGCCTAGCGCCGGACTCAGGGTTCGTCTCTTTCCTCCGTCCACCTTTCATGTTTTTTCGCTATCTTTGTTTTCCCTCCATTTTCCTCCCTCTTTCAGTACAACCCTCTTGAGGGCTAATCTGCGCTTTGTTCGCACTAACTCGATGTGCTACTCGCACTCGTTATACCTGGGGGCTTCTTTAACAGAAGCTTATTTATATGGGCTTCATGCCCACCACATGTGTCACACTTCCACATGTACCTTTTCATCACCATTATATGCATCGATATGACTTAAGTTTTGGCCAAGCCGGGTTGCCTGGCTCCTGTGCTTACCCGTTCCCGATTGTTCGGCTAGGAGGAAAAGGGAGCACCTCTGCGATTGTTACTGCCGGGTCAGCCGGATGTGTACCTCAGACTGGGTGAAGCCGAAGGCTAGCGTTCTTAAGGGAATATTTGGTCGGTGACCTGAAAGATGATTTATTACTTACTTATTTATCTGCCCCCAGATGCTTTTTGTACTATTTTCGCAGTCCGGACATGCACTTCAGGGCATGCCTCCTAGGGAAAGGAACCCTTAACAGAACTATTCTCCATGGAAGATGTTTCTTACTAACCATGTAATATAACATAGCTAGTTGGGCACTTGTCTGATAAAGCAATTATGACCCCTACGCCTTGTCTCCATGCATGCCCCGGTTCTTTTATAACTGTAAGGGTATTCTGACACACTCCGGACTATTGGGTCCCAAGGTTGAAGTGAAAAGGTCCACAAAGGCAAACGATCTACAATCCGGCTAGAAGGCATTTTACATGTCATTTTAAAATTACATCGTCAAACAGACTGATTGTAGTCCTCTTCAATCCCATCTAAGAGGCTGTCTAATTTACAGTCCTGTTGCGAATATTTCGCGGCCAACTCTACTTGGCCGTACATCAAGCTCACGGGGATCTCCTTCCCATCGGGCCCCACAGGTCCGACCTCGGCCATGTGGTTTGGGTCAGCCTTCGGGCACCGCGTCTTCACCATGGCCCAGGCCTCCCTGGCACCTTGACGGCAGGCCGACATCTTCCACAGACGGAGACGTCGCCGTACTCCCTGAAGCTTCTCAGCAAGCCCTCCAAGGCCCTCAGGTAGGGAGACGGAAGTCCACAAGGCCTGAATGACGCCGCTCATCGCCTGCCGAACACGTTCGTGCAGTAGCAGAAGCTCGGGAAGAGGGTCTCCCGTGGAACCAGGCATCTCCTCCGCCGAACGACCCGTGAGCACACCTATAGACACATTTCTGTCAATCAACTTCCTCGTCGAACTCTTCTTTTCAAAAGAGTTTGCTCAAGCACTTACTATAAATGCCGCGACGAAGCCGCCGATTCTCCTTTACGGAGTTAAACAGCTGGACCCGAACATCTTTTAGTTCTTCGCCCAGCTGGGTGTTGGCATCTTGGAGTTTGTTCCTCTCCTGCTGCACCCTCATAAGCACCCTCTCGCCGGCCTTCAACTGGCGCAGCAGCTGTTGCTTGTCCGGATCTAGTCCGGCACCCTCTGCAATATTATTGTCAGACTATACACACACGCCGCACTTCATAAACTACTTCTTTTTTCAAAATATGAATTACCAGAGGGGGTCTCCGTGGCTCCCCCGGCAGCGGCTAGTGCAGCCTCAAGTTGGGCCTTGCATTCTTGAAGCTCCTGAGACAGGTGGGTATTCTTCTCAGTAAGATCCTGCATAACAAATGATCTTTAAATTAGTTAGTTTAACTATTTTAAGTCTCGGGGGCTACTGGCATATATAACTATTAAAATTCCTTACCTGTATGTCCTTTACATACTGCTCTGTTGCTCTGGTTAAACCATCTTGAGAAGCACGGAGGTGCGCGTCTCCCGCATTAAAGGCATTTAACGCCTCAAGGGAGAAACACGCGTCACGAAGAACTGTCCGACGGCGCCTGTGATTCATGGTGCTCTCCACCTTAGACCTGGTGGCGGACAACCTATCGGCATCCTCCGTTGGAGGAGCATCCGGCTCGCGCCTTGCGCTCGCCTCCCCCTCCGGACCAGGCGTTGGAGCCTGGCTGGCGGAGGCTTGGTGGGCACCCTCTCCGGTCTCAGTCCGGCGAGCGCTCTTTCTCCTGGAAGAATCATGAGCATTAATATGCCTCCCGGGAGTCTTTCCCTTAAAAGACAATGGTGCACCATACCTTTGCGGCGATGTTTCGATTCGTGCCGCACTCCTCTTCCGCCTGCTAGGCCGCACTGACCTCGTTTGATCAGTCGCCGCAGGCTCGGCTTCCCTCCGTAAAGGCACCTCCTGCCAAGCACCATTGGTACACGGTGGTCAGAAATAAGCATTAAAAAGTAAGGGTGTCAGGACTTCGGTCATACTCACCTGGGAAGCCGGACATAAACCGGGGTAGTCAGCCGTAATGGCGACTAAAGCATTGTCTATGCTGAGCTGGTGGAACACCCCGTCAATCAAATCCACCTTTATGTCCGGGTCCTCTTCGGAGGCCAGATCAAGGGATCTTCCCGGATCCTCGGGTTGTGGAGTTGGGCTTTCTATGCCCGCCACATCCCGGCGTATTTCCTACGTCGAAATCATAAAGTAAGACACTTACCTTTGAAAGCACGGATCAGATATATAAGGGTCCGCTTACCCAGATCCGAGGGTTATTCATGGAGAATCCATTCAATGGATTCGTGCGGAGGAAGTCCTCCTTCTCCCCCTTGTACAAGCCGGACAGGATCTTCACCAGATCGGCGGCCGATCCCGGCCCCGTGAGGCCATGACGGGTGGCGTCATTCTCCCCGTTAAAATCCCACATAGGGTGGCCCCTATATTGGAGCGGCTGCACCCCTCGCATAATGCATGTGGCCATGACTCCAACCATGGTTAATCCGGAATGGGCTAGTAGCCGTATCCGGCCCATCAGATAGTGGACGCTCCTATCATCTTCCCGTTGAGGGCTCCGCGGGCGCCAACTCAGGCGTTTCTTCAGAGGAGCATTGCTAAACTCCGGGAGGCCGATCCGAACTGGATCCGGCAGCGGGGCGTCTTCCATATAGAACCACTCTGAAGGCCAGTCTTCGGACGCCTTCTTCGGGGTTGCGGATAGATATCGGGTCACGGCGATGCGCCATATTTCGGCTCCGCCCACTTGATATATCGACCCCCCGTGAGAACGGGGTACGAGGCAAAACAACCTCTTCCATAGCGCAAAATGGGGCTCGATGCCCAAGAACAGCTCGCAAAGAGCTACAAAGCCCGCGATGTGCAAAATGGAGGCAGGCGTGAGGTGGTGAAGTTGGAGTCCATAGAACTCCAGGAGCCCCCGGAGAAACGGATGTATAGGAAATGTGAGTCCCCTTATTAAGTAGGGGACGAAGCATACCCACTCTCCTTTGGACGGATTGGGGACGCTCTCCGCCTACTTCCCACCCTTGTAGGTGGCCAGTCCGGCTCGAACCGGAACCATAAAGGCCGGGGGAAGGTATCCCTCTGCTTGGAGCGTCACTAACTCGCTATGCGGGACTGAGCATCTCCTCCAGTCTCCTGACTGAGGACTGGGAGTGCGAGAAGAGGAGCCGCGTCGACTGTCCATGTTGCGCCTCATTAGTACTTGCGGAAGGAGGATGGTGTGATTTGGATCTGGATCCTCGCCTCTCTTATAGGCAGCTTATTCATGCAGCTAGGGGGTAAAACGTAAGAATACCCTGGCTTTTCGCATTCGTACAACATGTGGAAGAAGGCCATTTTTGGACGTGGAAGCCAAGGAGCGCAACATTTATGAAGCAACCGGACACTATCCGGCAAACACCTGGAGTGTGAAGGAGAACCCGCCTTGCAAACGCCGAAGACAACATACGCGCCGGACTCGTCGTCATTGAAGCCTGGTTCGGGGGCTACTGAGGGAGTCCTGGACTAGGGGGTGTCCGGATAGCCGAACTATCATCATCAGCCGGACTCCAAGACTATGAAGATACAAGATTGAAGACTTCGTCCCGTGTCCGGATGGGACTTTCCTTGGCGTGGAGGGCAAGCTTGGCGGTACTGATATGTAGATCACCTACCATTGTAACCGACTCTATGTAACCCTAGCCTTCTCCGGTGTCTATATAAACCAGATGGCTTTAGTCCGTAGGATGAACAACAATCATACCATAGGCTAGCTTCTAGGGTTTAGCCTCCTTGATCTCGTGGTAGATCTACTCTTGTAACACACATCATCAATATTAATCAAGCAGGACGTAGGGTTTTACCTCTATCAAGAGGGCCCGAACCTGGGTAAAACATCGTGTCCCTTGTCTCCTGTTACCATCCGCCTAGACGCACAGTTCAGGACCCCCTACCCGAGATCCGCCGGTTTTGACACCGACACCCCCCGTGGGAGTCGAACGCTCCGGGCTCAGGGCGGCCGGAGTATTAGCTTATGGCCTCGGCGAATCTGGACTCCTCCATGATGACACCTCAGGGTCGCCCACCCCGTGAGGCAGAGAGGTAGGTGGGGTTTCACTCTCCATCATCTCCGGAAGAAGATCCCCCGAAGACAAACTCTGTCGAGAAGAGCTACTAGCCGGACTGCAAAGAATGGATCCTGGTTATGCTTCTCAGAGGAGGAAGCAGTAGCTTTGTATTTACAATTAACTTACAGCTCGGTGGAGGGCTGGCCTGTTTGCGGGCGTGGCGCGGTGAGGACGCCCTCCGGGGCAGGGCCCCTGGTGAAGTTTTCTTCCCTTGTCTAGGCACCTCCGTCTCCAAGTCTTCGGAGGCGGCCCTCTTCTTCCCGCGGGGGTGAGGAGGCCTTAGATTCCCCTCCCTGAATATCCTCCTTCATGGAAATAGTATTTCCCCCGGTTTGGATGTGCAATGTGTGAAGCTCTTCTTCCCTGTTCTTCCCTTCGTCTTCCCCCGAGGGCACTTGACTTAGCACATGACTATGCATCCTAGCTATTGCAGGACTAGGCGAGCCTTCAGGAAGTGGTGCCGGACAACTGATTCTCTCCACCTTGCTGAGCCAATCCTGGCCGCGGATGGTTCTCAGAATAATGTTGTGATCAATATAAACGAAGTGTTCGGTTTCTAGGTCGCTTACTTGGGTATCTGGGTGGTTGCAGCTCAGGCCCGCATCCTCGATGATGTCCAGACACTTTACTTGTGGTCCAAAGAATAAAATACACATCCCTTCGAGTGTCATGCCGAAGAAGTGCTGAGTAGTTCATGGACCCTCCAGGTTGAACTCCCACATCTGGAGAGGCTGACGTTCACACGGCAAGATCCGTCGGACTAGCATTACCTGAATTACGCTGATAAGACTGATGTCCCTCTCAAGAAGCTCCCGAATGCGGCTCTACAATGTTGGTATGTTATTAGCAGGCCCCCAATCCAGTCCCACGTTGGCCCACGATGCCAGTTGAGGCAGAGGGCCGGAGCGGAAGTCGGGGTCAGCCACCTGCTTTGTGCCTCTGGGAGCCGTGATGTAAAACCACCTCCAATGCCATAGATCGGACACCTCCAGGAAGAAGCCCTCCGGCAATGGTGCATCGGCGTTTCTGCTTATTGCAGCGCCTCCGCACTCCGCGTGTCGCCCCTCGATCACCTTCGGCTTTACATTCAAGGTCTTGAGCCATAAGCCGAAGTGCGGGGTAATGTGGAGGAAGGCTTCGCACACGATGATAAACGACGAGATGTGAAGGATTGAGTCCGGGGCTAGATCATGAAAATCTAGCCCGTAATAGAACATGAGCCCCCTCACAAAGGGATCGAGGTTGAAACCTAAGCCACAGAGGTTTTGAGGAACAAATACGGCGCTCTCTTTGGGCTTGGGAGTAGGGATGACCTGCTCTGGAGCAGGAAGCCTGTGCTTGATGTCCGCGGTCAGATATCTGACCTCCCTAAGCTTCGCAATGTCCTCCTCTGTGACAGAAGAGGCCATCCACCGGCCTTGAAGGTTGGATCCGGACATGATTGAGGATCCGAAGTGCCTAAGCTTGGTCTTCGGGTGTTGGAACTCGAGATGCGGAAAGGCGCAAGCATGGTAGGTGTCACGTGCAATATGCGACCCTATCCTAAAGGAACTCGAAGGTCCCACCAAGGATAGGAGCGCATATTGGAGACACTTTTGCAAGGTGGATATCATTACATCGTACCATTAAATAATAGTTGGGGATACGTACAAGAGACAAACAATGCCACATCAATACAACAACATGATAATAAGAGTAACATCCGACTATGGATGGAACACAAACAGAAACTCAAACGACATCCACCCTGCTAGCCCAGACTGCCGACCTGGACCCTATCCCTTGATCGAAGAAGAAGCAGAAGACGAACTCCAAAACAAGCAAACATCGCGCTCGCGTCATGATCATCGAATAACCTGCACCTGCAACTGTTGTTGTAGTAATCTGTGAGCCACGAGGACTCAGTAATCCCATTACCATGGGTATCAAGACTAGCAAAGCTTAATGGGTATGGTAAGGATAAGTGGTGAGGTTGCAGCAGTGAGTAAGCATATATGGTGGCTAACATACGCATATAAGGGCGAGAAGAGAAACAAAGGAAGGGTCGTGAAGCTAGCAATGATCAAGAGGTGATCCTGAACTCCTACTTACGCCAAACATAACCCAATATCGTGTTCACTTTCCGGACTCGGCCGAAAAGAGACCATCACGGCTACACACGCGGTTGATGTGTTTTAATTCATATCTGGTGTCAAGTGGTATACAAACGGACATTAACAAATTCCCATCTGCCTCATAACCGCGGGCACGGCTCTCGAAAGTTTATACCCTACAGGGGTGTCCCAACTTATCCCATCACAAGCTCTCACGGTCAACAAAGGATATTCCTTCTCCTAGGAAGATTCGATTAGTCTCAGAATCCTGGTTTACAAGACATTTCGACAATGGTAAAACAAGACCAGCAAAGCCGCCCGATGTGCCGACAAATCTCGATAGGAGCTGCACATATCTTGTTCTCATGGCACACCGGATAAGCGAAGCGTACAGGTACCAACGTAAACCAAATCGCCAAGGGACGGTCCTGCACGGTGCTCTAGTTTGGACCAACACTCGGAGGAGCACTGGCCCAGGGGGGGGGGGGTAAATAATGATGACCCTCGGGCTCCGGAAAGCCAAGGGAAAAAGGCTTAGGTGAGGCAAATGGTAACCAAGTTTGGGCCTTGCTGGAAGAGTTTTATTCAAAGCAAACTATCAAGGGGGTCCCATAAATCTCCCAACCGCGTAAGGAACGCAAAATCAAGGAACATAACACCGGTATGACGGGAACTAGGGCGGCAAGAGTGGAACAAAACACCAGGCATAAGGCCGAGCCTTCCACCCTGTACAAAATATATAGATGTATTAATTAAATAAGAGATATTGTGATATCCCAACATAATCCTGTCCATCATGGAGCAATCTTCAACTTCACCTGCAACTAACAACGTTATAAGAGGGGCTGAGCAAAGCGGTAACATAGCCAAGCAACGGTTTGCTAGGAAGGGTGAAAAGGTTAGAGGCTGACATGGCAGTATGGGAAGCTTGATCAACAAGAGATAGGTAGCATGGCAAAGCGATAGAATGAAGCAACTAGCATAGCAATTATAGTAGTGAGATCCAGCATGATGGTCATCTTGCCTGAAATCCCACTAGGAAGAAGAACGAGTCCATGAAGAAGACAAACGAACATAGTCGAACAAATCCTCACAACTCCGGAACTAAACCGAAGCTAATGAGAGAAGCAAACCGGAAAGAAGCAAACAACATGGTAAACAAACATCACATAAACATGGCATCTGGCACAATCAAGTATGATGCATGTCCGGTTTAAATAGGCATGGTGTGGCAAAGTGCAACAAACCATACTACAAGTTAAGTGGAGCTCAATATGCAACGAGTTGCATATTGACAAAACACCACATTAACACATTTAGTTTAATCACGTTTAAGCTACCAAACAATATTAAATGTTGTTAAACATGGCAAGAGGTGAAGCATAATTAAACTACCTATCTAGGCAAGTTTAAATGAGGCTGCAACAACAAACAACAATTCCGGAAAATCCCCATGTCCATATTTCGAATTTGGTACTGTTCTGCCCTAAACCATATTTTAATACTGTTAAGCAGTAAAACAAAGTGCACCATGTTAATCTATGCATTTTCCACCCCATTTACATATAAAGAACATTTAGAACCGAGCTACGGTTATCTAGTTACGAAATAACCCATTTTAACATGACATTTGTGCAAATTTAAACAAACAGAAATTTAAGCATTTTTAACAGGGATGAAAGTTGCATATTGTGAAACTAGATACAATTTTAAGCATTTTACATATATAACATGTTTCATTTGGATGCATGGACAATTAGTTATTAACAATCCAAAACAGTGGCATTCCTGTAATTATGCATGCACTGGAAATTAGGAAAATCGTTTGCAGGGAAAAAATGTAGCCGGCTTGAATCTGGTCTACCGGGATTCAATAGGACAGGGGCGCTTGGGGGTGGGGTCACCTAGTGCGCTGAGGCCCAGTGGGAGGAAGAGAAGAGGCCGGCAGGGGGCTGCTGGGCCTGGCGACGCGGTCAACGCGAGCGAGGTGAGCGAGCTGCTCCTTCTTCATTACTGAAGAACCGAGACAGCAGCAGCAAGTTCAGGGCGACGGACGATGGGAACGGCTGCCAGCGACGAGCGGAACGTGGGGATGGACGAATCCGGGCAGGTGGCAAGGCAGAGACCCGGCAGGGCGGAACAGATCCACAAGGGCTCAAACGAGGGGGTCAATGGGGCATGCGGGCGCTGCTCCGGGCGCCGCGCCATGGCTCCTGTGAAGGTTCAAAGAGAGGGAGAGAACTGCGTGAGAGGGAGAAAAACAGAGGGGGGAAGGAGAAATAAGGGGAGGCGGCGAGGGGGAACTGCGGCGGCGCGGCGGATCCAGGCGGAAGGCGAGGATCTCCGGCGAGGCAGGGACTTGGCGCGGGCATGGAAGGGTCCATGCAGAGGCATCTCCTCAGCGCTGCAGGTTGGGCGCAGAGTAGGCAAGGCGGCGGCGAGGCATGAAGCAGGGCGGGGGACGACGCTGGTGACCTACTGGTGGGTCTCTGGCGACGAGCTGCCGGTGGTGGCGGGAGGTGGTTGAGGAGGCCGGCGTCCATCGGGAGGCTTCCATGGCGCTGGTGTGCTCATGGTTGAACAGAGAGAGAGGCCGAGAGGTGAGAGGCATCCATAGGAAGCAAAGAAAGCGAGAGGAGGGAGATGGCAGGGAGTGCGACGATCTGCTGGTGGTGACCAACGGCGAAAGGAGCTCCGATGGTGGTGCTGCTTGCGGTGCCGCGCGAGAAGCACGGGAGGAGGGCGATGGGGGTCAGCGTGGAGTGGATCGCGGAGCTGCTCCGGTTGGCCAGGAAAGTGAATCAGGGAGGAGCAGTGAGGAGCGCTGGTTGGTGGACGGAGGAAAACGAGGAGAAGAACGGGTTCGAGCGATGGGGATCCCGAGGTGGGAGATGAGTGCGGCGGCGGCAGGAGGGACAAACTTCCTAGATTTTAGGGTTAGGCTAGATTAGGTATGAAGTTCGTATATATATATAGGGTAAGGGGGGTTTAGGGTAGATTTGGACCCTCCGATTAAATCGGACGGTCAAGAATAGAAGGTTAGGGGAGTCCAATGGAGAAACGCAGATATTTTATAGATGTTTGGAGATGATCCGGACGCAATGGTAACGATAGTCCTGGTCGGGTCAAGGGTAGTTTCGGACACGAGCGAGGGGTCGATGCGCTGTGCAAAGAGACTCCGGTTTAGGCAAGAGGGAAAACCAAAAACAAGGTTGGTCTCGGAACGGTCAACAAAAGCAAGGGGGGACGCGGCAACTACGAGTGGATGCAAGTTAAAAAAACAAAAAAATGACGGCAACGAGTGCCGATGCAATGCGGATGATGACCTGATGAATGCAGCAAACAAATGAATACACACGATGATAACGAAAAACATGGAAGGCCTCTGGAGCGTTGGTCTTGGGGCGTTACAGTAGGAAAGAGGGATAGGCCTCGGCCCCTCTATAAAGGGGGTGAATTTCAAGCGTCCCCAGTGTGACTATCTGGGATTTGCCTAAAAACACGGAGTCATACCAACGGATCTCTGCTTCGACGAGGCGTGTCAATATAACCGCCTTGCAGTATGTGTCGTGGCAGGCCGAGAAAAACCGGTTCGTGTTAAGCCAGGCCGCGGCGTAAGGGCACACCATGAAAAATCGTCGGCAGATTAGATTTGCAAAGTGTTATGCTCTCTACGGTGGTGTGCGGAAATTATCTTACAGAGCCAGACACGATCCTTAATCTACTTTGGAGTATTCGGAGATGGATCCCGCCTTGCAATGCCGAAGACAATCTGTGCGCCGGACTCGTCGTCATTGAAGCCTGGTTCAGGGGCTACTAAGGGAGTCCTTGATTAGGGGGTATCCGCAGAGCCGGACTATATACTTTGGCCGGACTGCTGGACTATGAAGATAGAAGACTCAAGACTTCGTCCCATGTCAGAATGGGACTCTCCTTTGCGTGGAAGACAAGCTTGGCGATCCAAATGTTAGATCTCCTTCTTTGTAACCGACTCTGTATAACCCTAGCCCCTCCGGTGTCTATATAAACTGGAGGGTTTAGTCCGTAGGGGAGGAACGATCATAATCATCATAGGCTAGCTCCTAGGGTTTATCCTCTACGATCTCGTGGTAGATATACTCTTGTAATACTCATATCATGAAGATCAATCAAGCAGGAAGTAGGGTATTACCTCCATCGAGAGGGCCCGAACCTGGGTAAAACATCGTGTCCCCTGCCTCCTATTACCATTAGCCTTAGACGCACCATTCGGGATCCCCTACCCGAGATCCACTGGTTTTGACACCGACACCGACCCTGACACCGGCACCCTAACACCCCGACCCCCACACGACACCCCCACCCCGACACCCCGACACCCTGACACCACATCCCAACCCCGACCCCGACCACCGACACACCGACACCTGACACCCCGACCACCGACACCCTGACACCACACCCACCCTTACCCCTGATGACCCACAAGTATAGGGGATCTATGGTAGTCCTTTCAATAAGTAAGACTGTCGAACCCAATGAGGAGCAGAAGGAAATGACAAGCGGTTTTCAGTAAGGTATTCTGTGCAAGCACTGAAATTGTAGGTAACAGATAGTTTTGTGATAAGATAATTTGTAACGGGTACAAAGAAATGAAAGTAAATAAGGTGTAGCAAGGTGGCCCAATCCTTTTTGTAGCAAAGGACAAGCCTGGTCAAATTCTTACATAGAGAAAAGCGCTCCCGAGTACACATGGGAATTATCGTCAAGCTAGTTTTCATCACGCTCATATGATTCGCATTTGTTACTTTGATAATTTGATATGTGGGTGGACCGGTGCTTGGGTGCTGTCCTTTCTTGGACAAGCATCCCACTTATGATTAACCCCTATTCCAAGCATCCGCAACTAGAAAAGAAGTATTAAGGTAAACCTAACCACATCATGAAACATATTGATCCAAATCAGCCCCTTACGAAGCAACTTATAAACTAGGGTTTAAGCTTCTGTCACTCTAGCAACCCATTATCTACCTATTACTTCCCAATGCCTTCCTCTAGGACCAAATAATTGTGAAGTGTCATGTAGTCGATGTTCACATAACACCACTAGAGGAGAGACAACATACATCTCATCAAAATATCGAACGAATACCAAATTCACATGACTACTAATAGCAAAGACTTCACCCATGTCCTCAGGAACAAGCGTAACTACTCACAAAGCAAATTCATGTTCATAATCAGAGGGGTATTAATATGCATTAAGGATCTGCACATATGATCTGCCACCAAATAAACCAACAAGCATCAACTACAAGGAGGAATCAACACTACTAGCAACCCACAGGTACCAATCTGAGGTTTTGGTACAAAGATTGGATACAAGAGATGAACTAGGGTTTGAGAGGAGATGGTGCTGGTGAAGATGCTGATGGAGATTGACCCCCTCCCGATGAGAGGACCATTGGTGATGACGATGTTGATGATTTCTCCCTCCCCGAGGGAAGTCTCCCTGGTAGAACAGCTCTGCCGGAGCCCTAGATTTGTTCTGCCAAGGTTCCTCCTCGTGGCGGCAGAGTTTCATCCCGTAAGATGGCTTATGATTTTTTCCAGGGTAAAAGACTTCATATAGCATAAGATGGGCACCGGAGGGCTGCCAGGTGGCCCACGAGGCAAGGGGGCGCGCCCAGGGGTGTAGGGCGCGCCCCCACCCTCGTGGACGGTGGGTGGCCCCCCTCGGGTATTTCTTCCGCTGAATATTTATCATTAATTCCAAAAATGACTTCCATGGAGATTCAGGACTATTGGAGCTTTGCAGAATAGGCCTCCAATATTTGCTCCTTTTCCAGCCCATAATCCCAGCTGCCTGCATGCTCCCTCTTCATGTGAACCTTGCAAAATAAAAGAGAATAGCCATAAATATTGTGACATAACATGTAATAACAGCCCATAATGCAATAAATATCGATAAAAAGCATGATGCAAAATGTACGTATCAACTACCCCAAGTTTAGACCTCGCTTGTCCTCAAGTGGAAGCCGAGATCGAAAAATATGTCCACATGTTTAGAGATAGAGGTGTTGGTAAAAAGAAAATACGGACATGAGGGCATCATGATCATTCTTATAACAGCAACATATATATTTTGTCATATGATTTATTATGCTCAAGTAACAATCTATTCACAATGTCAAGTATGATTCAGAAACTTCATTGAGAACTAACAAACTATAATCTTAGTCATTCAAGCAATTGCAATTTATCATAACATCAGAAAGAGTCAATAATAGAGCTTTTCAGCAAGTCCACATACTCAACTATCATTTAGTCTTTCACAATTGCTGACACTCATGCAATACTTATGGTTTTGGAGTTTTAATCAGACACCGAGAAAGATAGGGGCTTATTGTGTTGCCTCTAACCTTTACCTCAAGGGTAATGTGAACAATAATAGTTCAAGATAACTTACATCCAATTGGATATATATATCAAGATCTTTGTAACACGAGGTGCTTGCCAAAGGATAAAATATAAAAAGGAAAGGTGAAGATCACCTTGACTCTTGCATAAGGTATAAGACATAAAGTAAAAGATAGGCCTTTCGCAGAGGGAAGCAGAGGTTGTCATGTGGTTTTTGGGTGGATGCACAAAATCTTAATGCAAAAGAACGCCACTTTATATTGCCACTTGTGATATGAACTTTTATTATGCAGTCCGTCGCTTTTATTACTTCCATATCACAAGATCATATAAAGCTTATTTTCTCCACACTAATAAGTCATACATATTTAGAGAGCAATTTTTATTGCATGCAACATGACAAATTACTTGAAGGATCTTACTCAATCCATAGGTAGATGTGGTGGACTCTCATGGAAAAATTGGGTTTAAGGGTATTTGGAAGCACAAGTAGTATCTCTACTTGGTGCAAGGAATTTGGCTAGCATGAGGGGGAAAGGCAAGCTCAACATGTTGGACGATCCATGACGATATACTTTAACTGAGATGTGAGAAAACATAACCCATTACTTTTCCAACATCAACTCTTTAGCATGTCATACTTTAATGAGTGCTCACAATAATGAAAGATGTCCAAGAGAGTATATTTATATGGGAGAACCTCTCTTTCTTTATTACTTCCTATTAATTGCAACGATGACCAATACTATGTTTGCCAACTCTCAACAACTTTTAATCATCATTCTTTTTATATGTGAAGTCATTACTCTCCATAAGATCAATATGAACTCTTTTATTCTTTTTATTCTTTTATGCACTCAAGATCATAGCAAGATAGCAAATCCCTTGACTCAACACTAATCTTTATTATATTAGCTCACAGACTCGATTACATAGAGGGATCATAAGTCAAACTCAAAGCTAATTCATACCAAACCTTTATTCTACTAGATCAAGAATTACCAAAGGATCGAACTAAGAAAAACGATAAAGGTAGGAGTGTGATGGTGATACAATACCCGGGCACCTCCCCCAATCTTGGCAGTTGCCAAGGCGAGTGCCCATACCCATGTGATTAGTTCCTCGGAGGTGGTGATGATGGAGATGTTGCTGATGTAGGCTTCCTCCTCAATTTGTGCTTGGGGATGGAATTTTGCTCCCTTAGATCATCAATCTCCTGCTCAAGGCTTAATATCCTTTTGCATAGTTCCTGGTTTCTTTGCTCTATCAGGGAGGCTTGACTTCTTAAACTCCACATGCATGTCCCCAGGTTGAGGTAATGGGACTTCATCTTCGTCTGAGCTCGTCTCTTCATTTCCCTTAGGCTCGTATTCTTCTTCTTCCTCAGTGGTCCAGCCAGAGTGCTCCATGTCTCCATAGACCTTAGGGTCTGCAAGGTAATCAACCACATAGCTTTCTCCCTCCGAATCCTGGGATGATATATTGCTCTAATTTGTGGCATAAACTGCTCAATACAAAAACAGAGGATTTTTGTGTGATACGGTGGTAAAAACCTTCGGGGGATTATATAACGAATTTTTACCGACCAAAAGAAGTATCGTGCAAGAAAACGGAGTCTAGAGAGCACACGAGGTGCTCACGAGGCAGGGGGGCACGCCCAGTAGGGTAGGGCGCACCCTCCACCCTCGTGGACACCTCGTGTCCTTCCCGGACTACTTCTTATTTTCCTATTCTCTTAAATATTCCAAAACAGAGAAAAAATGCTATTAGAACTCTTTCGGAGTCGGTTTAATTACCGTACCACATACCTATTCCTTTTCGGAGTCTGAAACGTTCCTGAAAGTGTCAGTTATGTATTCCTCCGGGGTCACGGTTTCAATAATATTTGTTTCAACGTTTATTGTATTACCTGAGATATAATGTTCGATTCTTTGACCATTCACCAACTTCGGATTTGTGCCTTCGGAGTTGTTGATTTTTATGGCATCACAACGATAGACCTCCTCGATAACAAAAGGGCCTTCGCATTTAGAGAGAAGTTTTCATGCAAAAAAATATTAAACGAGAGTTGAAAAGCAAAACATAATCACCTACGTTAAACTCACGCTTTTGTATTCTCTTGTTATGCCATCTTTTAACTTTTTCTTTAAACAACTTGGCATTCTCATTGGCTTGAGTTCTCCATTCATCAAGTGAGCTAATGTGAAATAACCTCTTCTAACCGACATGTTTGAAATCATAATTGATCTCTTTAATAGCCCAATATGCCTTATGTTCTAGTTCGAGAGTTAAGTGACATGATTTTCCATAAACCATTTTATATGGAGACATACCCATAGGATTCTTATATGCCGTTCCATAATCCATAATGCATAATCAAGTTTCTTGGAACAATTCTTTCTAGATCTATTAATAGTCTTTTGCAAAATTAATTTGAGCTCCCTATTACTCAACTCTACTTGACCACTAGACTGTGGGTGATAAGGAGATGCAATTCTATGATTAACATCATACTTAGCAAGCATTTTACGAAAAGCACCATGAATAAAATGTGGACCACCATCAGTCATTAATTATCTAGGGACTCCAAACCTCAAAAAGATAACTTCTTTAAGCATCTTAATAGAAGTGGTTATGATCAGCACTACTAGTTGGAATAGCTTCTACCCACTTAGTAACGTAATCAACAACAACTAAAATATGTGTATACCCATTAGAGGCAGGAAATGGTCCCATATAATCAAAGCTCCGAACATCAAATGGTTCAATAACAAGAGAATAATTCATAGGCATTTCTTGACGTCTACTAATATTCCCAATTCTTTGACATTCATCACAATACAAGACAAACTTACGGGCATCTTCGAAGAGAGTAGGCCAATAAAAAGCGGATTACAATACCTTATGTGCAGTTCTACCTCCAGCATGGTGTCCTCCATATGCCTCAGAGTGACACTTGCGTAGCATCTGTTCATGTTCATGCTCAGGTACACAACATCTAATAAAACCATCTACTCCTTCTTTGTATAGGTGTGGATCATCCCAGAAGTAATGTCTTAAATCATAAAAGAACTTTTTCTTTTGCTGGTATGTGAAACTAGGTGGTATGAATTTAGCAACAATATAATTAGCATAATCAGCATACCATGGAGCAGTACGAGAAGCATTTATGATAGCTAATTGTTCATCAGGAAAGCTATCATCAATAGGTAGTGGGTCATCAAGAACATTATCTAACCTAGACAAGTTGTCTGTGACGAGGTTCTCAACTCCCTTTCTATCAATAATATGCAAATCAAATTTTTGTAGCAAGAGAACCCATCTAATAAGTCTAGGTTTAGCATCTTTCTTTTCCATAAGATATTTAATAGTAGCATGATCAGTGTGAATAGTTACTTTAGAATCAACAATCTAAGGTCTGAACTTATCACAAGAAAATACGACTGCTAAGAATTCTTTTTCAGTGGTATCATAATTTCTCTGAGCAGTGTCTAGAGTTTTACTAGTATATTGAATAACATTTAATTTCTTATCAATTCTTTGTCCTAGAACAGCACCTACAACATAATCGCTAGCATCACACATAATTTCAAAGGGTAAATTCCAATTAGGTGGCTGAACAATAGGTGCAGAAATCAAAGCTTTCTTAAGTATTTCAAATGCTTCTACATAAACATCATCAAAGACAAAAGGGATATCTTTTTACAATAGATTAGTATGAGGCCTAGAAATTTTAGAGAAGTCCTTAATGAACCTCCTATAAAAACCGGCATGACCAAGGAAACTTCTTATACCTTTAATGTCCTTGGGACACGGCATCTTTTCAATAGCATCAACCTTAGCTTTATCAACTTCAATACCTTTCTCAGAAATTTTATGCCCCAAGACAATACCTTCATTAACCATCAAGTGGAACTTTTCCCAATTCAAGACGAGACTACTATCTTGACATCTCTGCAAAACTCGATTAAGGTTGCTCAAGCAATCATCAAAATAGGATCCATAAACGGAGAAATCATCCATGAATACCTCACTAATCTTTTCACAAAAGTCAGAGAATATAGCCATCATGCATCTTTGAAAGGTAGCAGGTGCATTACATAAACCAAAAGGCATACATCTATAAGCAAAAGTACCGAAAGAGCAAGTAAAAGTAGTCTTTGCTTGATCGTCCGCTGACACATGTATTTGAGAGAAACCAGAATAACCATCTAGAAAGCAGAAATGTGTATGTTTAGATAGTCTTTCTAGCATTTGATCAATAAAAGGTAGCCTTATTTAATTTATGAAAATCAATTACCATCCTATAACCTGTAATAATTCTTTGCAGGATCAATTCATCTTTATCATTAGGAACAACAGTAATACCTCCCTTCCTAGGGACACAATGGACAGGACTTACCCACTGACTATCAGCAACGGGTCAAATTATACCTACCTCAAGGAGCTTTAGTATTTCTTTTCTTACCACTTCTTTCATCTTAGGATTTATCCGTCATTGGTGATTAATAACTGGTTTGGCATCTTCCTCCAAATTTATTTTGTGTTGACATAAGGTGGGACTAATGCCCTTAAGATCATCACGAGTATATCCAATAGCAGCACGGTGCTTCTTCAGAGTTTCAATTATCTTTCCTCTTCCTGCACTGAAAGGTTAGCACTAATAATAACAGGATATATCTTCTTTTCATCAAGATAAGCATATTTAAGAGTATCAGCTAATGCTTTAAGCTCAAACACAGGATCACCCTTAGGTGGAGGAGGATCCCCTAGGATTTCAACAGGCAAGTTGTGTTTCAAAACAGGTCCCTGTGTAAAGAATACTTCATCTATTTCCCTGCTTTCATTCATAAACATATCATTTTCATGGTCTAGCAAATATTGTTCTAACGGATCAGTAGGAGGCACGGAAATAGAAGAAAGACCAATAATTTCATCCTTACTAGGCAATTCTTTATCATGGGGTTGTCTACAAAACTTAGGAAAATTAAACTCATGAGACATATCCCCCAAGCCAATTGTAACAACGTCCTTTTCACAATGAATCTTAGCATTAACAGTATTCAAGAAGGGTCTACCAAATATAATGGGACAAAAGCTATCTTGTGGGTAACCAAGAACACGAAAATTAGCAGGATATTTAACTTTCCCATACAAGACTTCGACATCTCTAACAATCCCAATTCGTGAAATAGTATCTCTATTGGCAAGCTTAATAGTAACATCAATATCTTCTATTTCAGCGGGTGCGATATCATGCATAATTTCTTCATATAGGGAATGATGTATTGCGCTGGCACTAGCACCCATATCACATAAGCCATGATAACAATGATATCCTATCTTAACTGAAATAACAGGCATGCCTACAACAGGTCTATGTTTCTTAGCATTGGGTCTAGCAATTCTAGCAACTTCATCACAGAAATAAATAACATGCCCATCAATATTATCGGCCAAGTGATCTTCAACCATAGCAATACTAGGTTCAACTTTAATTTGCTTAGGTGGTGTATATGTTCTATTATTACTCTTACGAACCACAGTTGAAGCTTTAGCATGATCCCTTATCCTAACAGGGAAAGGTGGTTTCTCAACATAAGTAGTAGGAACAATAGGATCATCATAAGTGATAACCTTTTCTTCAACTGTAACAGGTGCAACTACTTTTAATTCAGTGGGAGGATTATATTTAAACCACTTATCCTAAGGGAGATCAACATGAGGAGCAAATGATTCACAGAAAGAAGCTACTCTCTCAGAGTCAAGTCCATATTTAGTGATAAATCCACGAAAAGCATCGGTATCCATAAAATATTTAACAAAATCAAAATTAGGTGTCATACCTGACTCCTTACCATTGTCAGAATCCCAATCTTCAGAGTTGCGTTTAATTCTTTCCAATAAATCCCATTTGAATTCAATAGTCTTCATCATAAAAAACCCAGCACAAGACGTATCAAGCATGGTGCGATTGTTGAGAGAAAGTTGAGCATAAAAGTTTTGAATAATCATTTCTCTTGAGAGCTCATGATTGGGGCATGAATATAACACTGACTTAAGTCTCCCCCAAGCTTGAGCGGTACTTCCTCCTTCGCGAGGGCAAAAATTATATATGTAATTATGATCACGATGAACAAAATGCATAGGATAAAACTTCTGGTGAAATTCCAATTTCAATCGTTTATAGTCCCAGGATCCCATATCATCACATAGCCTATACCATGTCAATGCATCTCCCTTCAAAGATAAAGGGAATACCTTCTTCTTAGCAACATCATCGGGCATACCTGCAAGCTTAAATAATCCACAAACTTCATCCACATAGATAAGGTGTAAATCGGGATGCAATGTTCCATCTCCTGCAAAGGGATTAGCTAGCAGTTTCTCTACCATACCCGAAGGAATTTCAAAGTAAACATTTTTAGTAGGTTCAGTAGGTTGAGGATCGACTATTTGCTCTAATGGTCGGGGTGAAGATACCCCGAACAAGCCCCTCAAAGGATTAGTTTCCATAGTAACAAGTTATAGTAAATTTCAGCACACTATATAAATGTTTCCTTACCAAGTTCCACTTACCAAAGGCGCTTCACTCCCCGGCAACGGTGCCAGAAAAGAGTCTTGATGACCTAAAAGTATAGGGGATCTATTGTAGTCCTTTCGATAAGTAAGAGTGTCGAACCCAACGAGGAGCAGAAGGAGATGACAAGCGGTTTTCAATAAGGTATTCTCTGCAAGAACTAAAATTGTAGGTAACACATAGTTTTGTGATGAGATAATTTGTAACGGCTAACAAGCAATGAAAGTAAATAAGGTGCAGCAAGGTGGCCCAATCCTTTTTGTAGCAAAGGACAAGCATGGACAAATTCTTATATAGAGAAAAGCGCTCCCGAGGACACATGGGAATTATCATCAAGCTAGTTTTCATCACGCTCATATGATTCGCGTTCGTTACTTTGATAATTTGGTATGTGGGTGGATCGGGGCTTGGGTACTTCCTTTTCTTGGACAAGCATCCCACTTATGATTAACCCCTATTGCAAGCATCCGCAACTACAAAAGAAGTATTAAGGTAAACCTAACAACATCATGAAACATATGAATCCAAATTAGCCCCTTACGAAGCAACTTATAAACTAGGGTTGAAGCTTCTGTCACTCTAGCAACCCATCATCTGCTTATTACTTCCCAATGCCTTCCTCTAGGACCAAATAACGGTGAAGTGTCATGTAGTCGACGTTCACATAACACCACTAGAGGAGACAACATACATCTCATCAAAATATCGAACGAATGCCAAATTCACATGACTACTAATAGCAAGACTTCACCCATCTCCTCAGGAACAAGCGTAACTACTCACAAAGCATATTCATGTTCATAATCAGAGGGGTATTAATATGCATTAAGGATCTGGACATATGATCTTCCACCAAATAAACCAACGAGCATCAACTACAAGGAGTAATCAACACTACTAACAACCCATGGGTACCAATCTGAGGTTTTGGTACAAAGAATGGATACAAGAGATGAACTAGGGTTTGAGAGGAGATGGTGGTGGTGAAGATGTTGATGGAGCTTGACCCCCTCCCTATGAGAGGACCATTGGTGATGATGATGGTGATGATTTAACCCTCCCAGAGGGAAGTTTCCCCGGCATAACCGCTCCCCCGGAGCCCTAGATTGGTTCCGCCAAGGTTCCGCCTCGTGGCGGCAGAGATTCGTCTCGTAATCTTGCTTATGATTTTTTCTAGGGTAAAAGTATTCATATAGCAGAAGATGGGCACCAGAGGGTTGCCAGGTGGCCCACGAGGCATGGGGGCGCGCCCAGGGGGTAGGGCGCCCTCCACCCTCGTGGACGATGGGTGGCCCCCCTTAGGTATTTCTTCTACTGAATATTTATCATTAATTCCAAAAATAACTTTCATGAAGTTTCAGGACTTTTGGAGCTATGCAGAGTAGGCCTCCAATATTTGCTCCTTTTCCAGCCCAGAAACCCAGCTGCCGGCATTCTCCCTCTTCATATAAACCTTGTAAAATAAGAGAGAATAGCCATAAGTATTGTGACATAACGTGTAATAACAGCCCATAATGCAATAAATATCAATATAAAAGCATGATGCAAAATGGATGTATCAACCCCCGACCCCCGACACCCTGAAACCACTCCCCGACCCCGACACCAACACCTTGACACCCCGACCCCGACATGACACCCCGACACCCGGACACCACACCCCGACCCCGACCATTGACACCCCGACACCCAAACACGACACCCCAGCACGACACCCCGACCCCGGCCCCAACCACCGACACCCTGACCCCGACACCCCAACACCCTGAGACCCCGACAATCGACATCCCGACCACCCCACCCCAACCCCGACACCTGACACCCTGACACCACACCCTGACACCCTAACACCACACCCCGACCCCGACCCTGAAACCCCGATCAACCCCGGACATGATGATGATACAAAAACATCATATATATTTGTGTTGATCGTGTTTATTTTTATTATGTTCATGATGATGATACACTTAAATTATAAACATATTATTATCTTCATGTCAGGTATCCAATTTTTTTATCTCGTACAAATTTCGTTTACTTTTTGTCACTACATGTGTTGACAGGATGGTGGGCAAGGGTCTAGAGCGCCCCAAGCCTCCTGCGAGCGCTATTTGGAGGGGTGGTTCCATTATTCCACCCCAGCCCCTCCGGAGAGTGCTGCTAGACAGTATGCAGACAACTGTGGCGGGCGCTTCTTCTTTGGCTGGAAGAGGTCGGGGGAGGACGAAGAACGCTAGTAGAGGTGGATGTGGCAGCGGGAGAGGTAGGAAGGCTTCTACGCCTTCCTCGCCGCCACCCTTAGCTGATTCACCCGACCATAGGACTGCTCCGTTTGACGTGGACCTGTCTCGGACTCTGTTCCATGAGCCTCCCGTCGCTGATGATTTGCCCCATCAGACTCGGGTCGCTGATCCTTCATCCCACATGAGTCTGGTCCCAGAGTCTTCGTTCTAGAAGACTCCAGTCACAGGGTCTTCGTCCCAGAAGACTTCGGTCCCGCTGTCTTCTTCTCACGAGACTCCGGTCACGGGGTATTCATCCTTGAAGACTTTGGTCATGGGGTCTTCGTCCCAGAAGACTCCCGTCCCGCTGTCTTCTTCCCACGAGACTACGGAGGCTAGTGGCCCGGAGGATGGTAGTGAGGACACCTTTTCAGATGATAGCTACAGCAACAACGAGCTGGTTGAGAAGGGCAAGCAGGTCTACAAGCATGGATGTACAGAGCTCCCACCCATGCCGACGACCCCCGACCAGAGGTGGTTGATTGCGCCTAAAGGGTTGAAGTAAGTGCATTTACTATTTTTTAACCTTTTGACTTCATGTTCCTTGAAATTAATATCTAATGCCTTGGCCTTGTCATACTGCAGGGGCTGGGTATACCCCCGTGACCGTGGTGTCTGCAGGCCCAACCAGGTCCTTGGCATGATTTGCCGGCAGCACTTCCCTGGGTGGGTCACGATGCCCGGTGAGGGTTAGGTTCCAAAGCTCGCACCGAGCTGGGAGCTGTACTATGTTGCCCCGGCCCCTCCGGGGGAGATGGTCGCCGGTGTCGCGTGCGAGACGGTGGCCGACATTGTGTTTCCTCGGTTTTGGGTAATTTCTCCTTTACAGAATTAAAAATGAACACTACCTAGCTAGTGATTATACTAATCATTGTTGTCTTCTCTGATTGCAGACCTTCTACAGGGTTTCGGAGGGAGAACAGGAGGCCGCGGCTATGGTTGTCGAAGCCGAGTGCAAGCGACTACTTCAGAACTTACGGCACGAGGCTCGGGTGCATGCGGTTTGAGACTACTACGCCTCAAAGGGTATTGGGAGGGCCAAGAAGAAGTTTCGCAGCAAGTTTCTGAGTAGGGAGAAGTAATTGGCGGTAATTATACCTATTCTTAAGTCCTTGAACTTAGTTTTCTTGATTTGATTCGTATCGCTGAAATTTCTCTTGACTCACTTAGGTGCCCCCGAGATGGTGTGTGGATAAGATGGACTGTTGGGAGGTGTTGGTGGATGTGTGGTGCTCTCCCCAATAGCTAGTCGAACACCAAAGGGCCAAGGATAAGCGCGACCAAATCGAAGGTGTGCCACACCATCAAGGGAGCTCCAACCTGTCTGAGTACGGGGATAACTGGGTATGTGGTTTGCTACATGATTCATGAAATTTCATTCTTCATGGTAGCATTTATCCTTCCCAAAATGACTTAATATGCGTAGTTAGTTCAAAAGGCATAACTACCTTGGATAGTTCACTTATGACATATTTGGCTCTAAAATGACATAATAACCTTTAGATAGCTCTAGAAACGACTTAATATGCTTTAGTTAGTTAAAAAATGGCATAACTACCTTTGATAGCTCAATAACGACCTAAACTAATCTTAGCTAGTTCTTCATGACATAATTAGATCTAAAATGATATAATAACCTTAGATAGCTCTATAGAATTCCTAAATATGTTATAGTTAGCTCAAAATGGCATAACTACCTTAGCTCAATAATGACATAATTAGCATACTTTGGTCAAAAATGGCATAATAATCTTGGTTACCTCCAAAATGACCTAAACTTAGCTTATTTTCCTCGAAAATGACATAATAACCTTTCTTAGCACCAAAATGACCTATTTACATAGCAATATCATTCTTCATGCTAGCTTGAGCCCTTAACTAATATTTTGTTCCTCTCTCTCAGGCGCAGTACCACAAGAAGCCTGTGCCAAGTCTGTTCGACCTCTATAACATGGCCCATATGGCCCCGTACAAGAAGGCTAAGCCATTCATGGAGTCTGACCTAGATCATCCAGAGAGCTTCACCAACATCTCCTCCCACCACAAGCTTGTGAAATACAGAGACGAGGGGGAGACGAGGAAAGGGGAGGACTTTAACTAGAGCCAGTTTCCTTTTGATACAGAGCTGGTGAAGATATCTGGTGGCAGGAGGACCCATGGCTCTCAAGCCATTGGTGATGGACTAATACGTTGTCCTAAGACTCTCCCACATATCAAGAAGTGCCTGGGTAGCTCTGCTTCTGAGATAACGCCTCGTGCATGGCCCGCAGAGCTCGCCGTGGCGGTTAGTTATACGGACTCTCTGACCTTTCCTCCATTACACTGTGTGTGCGCCCATCGATGATTACAATGCTAATGAGGAGGGCTGTGTTGCTGGCAGTGGTTGAGAAAGAGAGATTGAAGACCCAGGTGCTTTTGGAGGAGGCAGAAAGGGAGGTGGCGGAGAGGGAGAGGGAGAGGGATGAGAGGACGACTAAGTTGTTGGAGGAGGAGAGGAACCGGAACGAGGCGTCTCACCGGGCCCTATACGAGCTCATAGTGGTACATTTCTCGTGAATATTAGCACGTAATTTTCGCATTCCTAACTAATATGACTGACTCGTGAGAACCAAATGTGCAGACCATGTGCGAGAAAAACAGTCAGGCCCCTCCGCCGATGCCTCAGATTGCTCCCGGCAACCATGGTGAGTTTGATTTGAATTGTCCTTAGTTACTATTATTCACATTTAAGTTTGCATCATGCTAACGAGACATTATTGGAAATGATCTTTGGTTCAGCATGGCTCCCGACAAGCATTGACCAATCCTTCCGCGTCTACCAATGCCGGAACCCGACCGGTCCTTCACCTCCGTCTACCACTGGCGCTGCCCCGACCATTCCTGCACCTCCGTGATAACGGTATTTTTCTTCTTATTTACCCTGTTTAGTCCATTTATGACATAATTTAGCCTATTTAGCCCACAAATGACATAATAAGATGAAGAAATTCAAGGAAGAGGAAGTTCTTCTTTTCTTCTTGTTCTTTTTCTTCTTCTTCTTCTTCTTCTTCTTCTTCCTATTCTTCTTCTTTTCCTCCTCTTACTTGTTTTTATTCGTAAATGGCATCATAACCTTGCTAACCTCATAAAAATGTCATATACTTAGCTTGTTGTCCTCTAAAATGACACAATAAGCTTAGTTAGTTCAAAAATGGCATAATTTGCTACGTTAGCTCAAAACTGGCATTTTACTTCTTATTTAGTCTATTTAGTCCATTTATGACATAATTTAGCCTATTTAGGCCACAAGTGACATAATAAGATGAAGAAATCAAGGAAGATGAAGAAAAGAAGGAATAGGAAGAAAAGAAGAAGAAGAAGAAGAAGAAGAAGAAGAAGAAGAAGAAGAAGAAGTTCTACTTCTTCTTCTTCTTCTAGTCTTCTTATCTGTTGGGGAATGTAGTAATTTCAAAATTTTCCTACGCACACGCAAGATCATAGTGATGCATAGCAACGAGAGGGGAGAGTGTTGTGCATGTACCCTCGTAGACCGAAAGCGGAAGCGTTAGAACAACGCGGTTGATGTAGTCGTACGTCTTCACGGCCCGTCTGATCAAGCACCGAAACTACGACACCTCCGAGTTCTAGCACACGTTCAGCTCGATGACGTCCCTCGAACTCCGATCCAGCCAAGTGTCGACGGAGAGTTCCGTCAGCACGACGGCATGGTGACGATCTTGATGTTATACCGTCGCAGGGCTTCGCCTAAGCACCGCTACAATATTATCGAGGAGGACTATGGTGGAGGGGGGCACCGCACACGGCTAAGAGATCAATAAATCAATTGTTGTGTCCCCAAGGGGTGCCCCTCTCCCCGTATATAAAGGAGTGGAGGAGGGGGAGGGCCGGCCCTCTCTATGGCGCGCCCTAGGGGAGTCCTACTCCCACAGGGAGTAGGATTCCCCCTTTCCTAGTACAACTAAGAGCCCTTCCAAGTAGTAGGAGTAGGAGAGAAGGAAAGGGAAGGGAGAAGGAGAAGGAAGGAAGGGGGCGCCCCCCCTCCCTAGTCCAATTTGGACTAGTCCATGGGGAGGGGTGCGGCCACCGTTTTGGCCCTTTCTCTTCTTTCCCGTATGACCCATTAAGGCCTAATACGAATTCCCGTAACTCTCCGGTACTACAAAAAATACCCAAATAACTCGGAACCTTTCCGATGTCCGAATATAGTCGTCCAATATATCGATCTTTACGTCTCGACCATTTCGAGACTCCTCGTCATGTCCCCAATCTCATCCGGAACTCCGAACTCCTTAGGTACATCAAAACTCATAAACTCATATTATAACTTTCATCGAAATCTTAAGCGTGCGGACCCTACGGGTTCGAGAACTATGTAGACATGATCGAAACATGTTTCAGGTCAATAAACAATAGCGGAACCTGGATGCTCATATTGGCTCCTACATATTCTATGAAGATCTTTATCGGTCAAACCGCATAACAACATACGTTGTTCCTTTTGTCATCGGTATGTTACTTGCATGAGATTCGATCGTCGGTATCTCAATACCTAGTTCAATCTCGTTATCGGCAAGTCTCTTTACTTGTTACGTAATGCATCATCCCGCAACTAACTCATTGGTCACATTGCTTGCAAGGCTTATAGTGATGTGCATTACCGAGAGGGCCCAGAGATACCTCTCCGACAATCGGAGTGACAAAACCTAATCTCGAAATACGCCAACTCAACATGTACCTTTGGAGACACCTGTAGAGCTCCTTTATAATCACCCAGTTACGTTGTGACATTTGGTAGCACACAAAGTGTTCCTCTAGTAAACGGGAGTTTCATAATCTCATAGTTGTAGGAACTTCGTATAAGTCATGAAGAAAGCAATAGCAACATACTAAACGATCAAGTGCTAAGCTAACGGAATGGGTCAAGTCAATCACGTCATTCTCCTAATGATGTGATCCCGTTAATCAAATGACAACACATGTCTATGGTTAGGAAACATAACCATCTTTGATTAATGAGCTAGTCAAGTAGAGGCATACTAGTGACACTATGTTTGTCTATGTATTCACACATGTATTATGTTTCCGGTTAATACAATTCTAGCATGAATAATAAACATTTATCATGAAATAAGGAAATAAATAATAACTTTATTATTGCATCTAGGGCATATTTCCTTCAGTCTCCCACTTGCACTAGAGTCAATAATCTAGTTCACATCGCCATGTGATTTAACACCAATATTCATACCTGTATATGATTGACACCCATAGTTCCCATCGTCATGTGACCAACACCCAAAGGGTTTACTAGAGTCAATAATCTAGTTCACATCGCTTATGTGATTAACACCCAAAGAGTACTAAGGTGTGATCATGTTTTGCTCATGAGAGAAGCTTAGTCAACGGGTCTGTCACATTCAGAGCCGTATGTATTTTGCAAATATTCTATGTCTACAATGCTCTGCACGGAGCTACTCTAGCTAATTGCTCCCACTTTCAATATGTATCCATATTGAGACTTAGAGTCATCTGGATCGCTATAAAAGCTTGCACCGATGTAACTATTTATGACAGGCTCTTTTATCACCTCCATAATCGAGAAATATTTCCTTAGTCCTCACTAAGAATATTCTTGACCAATGTCCAGTGATCTACTCCTAGATCACTATTGTACTCCCTTGCCAAATTCAGAGCAAGGTATACAATAGGTCTAGTACATAGCATCGCATACTTTATAGAACCTATGACTGAGGCATAGGGAATGACTTTCATTATCTTTTCTATTTTCTGTTGTGGTCGGGATTTGAGTCTTACTCAATTTCACACCTTTGCAACATAGGCAAGAAATCTTTCTTTGACTGTTTCATTTTGAACTACTTCAAAATCTTGACAAGGTATGTACTTATTGAAAAACTTATCAAGCGTCTTGATCTATCTCAATAGATTTTGATGCTCAATATGTAAGTAGCTTTACTGAGGTCTTTCTTTTAAATATTCCCTTTCAAATACTCCTTTATGCTTTCCAGAAAAACTCTACATCATTTCTGATCAGCAATATGTTACTCACATATATTTATCAGAAAGGCGGTAGTGCTCCCACTCACTTTATTGTAAATACAGGCTTCACCGCAAGTCTATATAAAACTATATGCTTTGATCAACTTATCAAAGCGTATATTCCAACTCTGAGATGCTTGCACCAGTCCATAGATGGATCGCTGGAGCTTGCACATTTTGTTAGCAGCTTTAGGATTGACAAGACCTTCTGGTTGCATCATATACAACTCTTCTTTAAGAAAACCATTAAGGAATGCAGTTTTGACATCCATTTGCCAGATTTCATAAAATGTGGCAATTGCTAACATGATTCAGACAGACTTAAGCATCGCTACATTTGAGAAAATCTCATTGTAGTCAACACCTTGAACTTGTCGAAAACCTTTTTGCGACAAGTCGAGCTTTGTAGATAGTAACACTGCTATCAACATTTGTCTTCCTCTTGAAGATCCATTTATACAATATGGCTTGCCGATCATCGGGCAACTCCACCAAAGTCCACACTTTGTTCTCATACATGGATCCCATCTCAGATTTCATGGCCTCAAGCCATTTCGCGGAATCTGGGCTCATCATAGCTTCCTCATAGTTCGTAGGTTCATCATGGTCTAGTAACATGACTTCCAGAACAAGATTACCGTCCCACTCTGGTGCGTACTGTACTTTGGAAGACCTACGAGGTTTTGTAGTAACTTGATCTGAAGTTTCATGATCATCATCATTAGCTTCCTCACTAATTGGTGTAGGAATCACTGGAACTGATTTCTGTGATGAACTACTTTCCAATTCGGGAGACGGTACAAATTACCTTATCAAGCTCAACTTTCCTCCCACTCACTTCTTTCGAGAGAAACTCCTTCTCTAGAAAGGATCCATTCTTAGCAACGAATGTTTTGCCTTCAGATCTGTGATAGAAGGTGTACCCAACAGCTTCCTTTGGGTATTCTATGAAGACGCACTTCTCCGATTTGGTTTCGAGCTTATCAGGTTGAAAAACTTTTATCATATAAGCATCGCAACTCCAAACTTTAAGAAATGACAGCTTAGGTTTATTGCTAAACCATAGTTCATACGGTGTCGTCTCAACGAATTTAGATGGTGCCCTATTAAACGTGAATGCAGCTGTCTCTAATCCATAACTAAAAAACGATAGTGGTAAACCGATAAGAGACATCATAGATCGCACCATATCTAGTAAAGTACGATTACGGCGTTCGGACACACCATTACATTGTGGTGTTCCAGGTGGCGTGAGTTGCGAAACTATTTCACATTTTTTCAAATGAAGACCAAACTCGTAACTCAAATATTCGTCTCCATGATCAAATCGTAGAAACTTTATTTTTCTTGTGACGATGATTTTCAACTTCACTATGAAATTCTTTGAACTTTTCAAATGTTCCAGACTTATGTTTCATCAAGTAGATATACCCATATCTACTCAAATCATATTTGAATGTCAGAAAATAACGTTACCCACCGCGAGCCTTAACACTCATCGGATCGCATATATCAGTATGTATTATTTCCAATAAGTCAGTAGCTCGTTCCATTGTTCCGGGGAACGGAGTTTTAGTCATCTTGCCCAAAAGGCACGGTTTGCAAGCATCAAATGATTCATAACCAAGTGATTCCGAAGATCCATCTTTATGGAGTTTCTTCATGCACTTTACACATATATGACCCAAACGACAGTGCCACAAATAAGTTGCACTATCATTATTAACTTTGCATCTTTTGGCATCAATATTATGAATATGTGTATCACTACGATCGAGATCCAACAAACTATTTTCATTGGGTGTATGACCATTTGAAGGTTTTATTCATGTAAACAGAACAACAATTATTCTCTGACTTTAAATGAATAACCGTATTGCAATAAACATGATCAAATCATATTCATGCTCAACACAAACACCAAATAACATTTATTTAGGTTTAACACTAATCCCAAAAGTATAGGGAGTTTGCAATGATGATCATATCAATCTTGGAACTACTTCCAACACCCATCGTCACTTCCCCTTCAACTAGTCTCTGTTTATTCTGTAACTCCTGTTTCGAGTTACTAATCTTAGCAACCGAACAAGTATCAAATACTCAGGGGCTAATATAAACTCTACTAAGGCACACATCAATAACCTTTATATCAAATATACCCTTCTTTACTTTGCCATCCTTCTTATCCACCAAATATTCAGGGAATTTCCGTTTCTAGTGACCATTTCCTTTGCAGTGTAAGCACTCAGTTTCAGGCTTTGGTCCAGCTTTGGTCTTCTTTGTGGGAGTGACAACTTGTTTGCCATTCTACTTGAAGTTTCCCTTTCTTTCCCTTTGCCCTTTTCTTGAAACTAGTGGTCTTGTCAATCATCAACACTTGATGCTCTTTCTTGATTTCTACCTTCGTCGATTTCAACATCACGAAGAGCTCGGGAATCGTTTTCGTCATCCCTTGCATACTATAGTTCATCACGAAGTTCTAGTAACTTAGTGATGGTGACTAGAGAATTCTGTCAATCACTATCTTATCTAGAAGATTAACTCCCACTTGATTCAAGCGATTGAAGTACCCAGACAATCTGAGCACATGCTCACTAGTTGAGCGATTCTCCTCCATCGTTTAGCTATAGAACTTGTTGGAGACTTCATATCTCTCAACTCGGGTATTTTCTTGAAATAATAACTTCAATTCCTGGAACATCTCATATGGTCCATGACGTTCAAAACGTCTTTGAAGTCCCGATTCTAAGCCGTTAAGCATGGTGCACTAAACTATCAAGTAGCCTGGAGCTAGCCAAACGTTCATAATGTCTGCATCTGCTCCTGCAATAGGTTTGTCACCTAGCGGTGCATTAAGGACATAATTCTTCAGTGCAGCAATGAGGATAAACCTCAGATCACGGATCCAATCCGCATCATTGCTACTAACATCTTTCAACACAGTTTTCTCTAGGAACATATAAAAATAAACATATGAAAGCAACAACTCGAGCTATTGATCTACAACATAATTTGCAAAATACTACCAGGACTAAGTTCATGATAAATTTAAGTTCAATTAATCATATTACATAAGAAGTCCCACTTAGATAGACATCTCTCTAGTCATCTAAGTGATCACGTGATCTATATCAACTAAACCATGTTCGATCATCACGTGAGATGGAGTAGTTTCAATGGTGAACATCACTATGTTGATCATATCTACTATATGATTCACGTTCGACCTTTCGGTCTCCGTGTTCCGAGGACATATCTATATATGCTAGGATCATCAAGTTTAACCTGAGTATTCAGCGTGTGCAACTATTTTCCACCCGTTGTATTTGAACGTAGAGCCTATCACACCCGATCATCACGTGGTGTCTCAGCAGGAAGAACTTTCGCAACGGTGCATACTCAGGGAGAACAATTATTGATAATTAGTGAGAGATCATCTTAAAATGCTACAGTCAATGAAAGCAAGATAAGATGCATAAAGGATAAACATCACATGTAATCAATATAAGTGATATGATATGGCCATCATCATCTTGTGCATGTGATCTCCATCTCCGAAGCACCGTCGTGATCACCATCGTCACCGGCGCGACACCTTGATCTCCATTGTAGCATCGTTGTCGTTACGCCATCTATTGCTTCTACGACTATCGCTACCGCTTAGTGATAAAGTAAAGCAATTACAAGGCGTTTGCATTTCATACAATAGAGCGGCAACCATATGGCTCCTGCCAGTTGCCGATAACTTCCGTTACAAAACAAGATCAGCTCATACAATAAAATATAGCATCACATCTTGACAATATCACATCACAACATGCCCTGCAAAAACAAGTTAGACGTCCTCTACTTTGTTGTTGCAAATTTTACGTGGCTGCTATGGGCTGAGCAAGAACCGTTCTTACCTATGCATCAAAACCACAACGATAGTTCATCAAGTTAGTGTTGTTTTAACCTTCACAAGGACCGGGCGTAGCCACACTCGGTTCAACTAAAGTTGGAGAAATAAACACCCGCCAGCCACCTGTGTGCAAAGCACGTCGGTAGAACCAGTCTCGCGTAAGCGTACGCGTAATGTCGGTCCGGACTGCTTCATCCAACAATACTACCGATCCAAAGTATGACATGCTGGTAAGCAGTATGACTTGTATGGCCCACAACTCACTTGTGTTCTACTCGTGCATATAACATCTACACATAAAACTAGGCTCTAATACCACTATTGGGGAACGTAGTAATTTCAAAAATTTCCTACGCACACGCAAGATCATGGTGATGCATAGCAACGAGAGGGGAGAGTGTTTTCTACGTACCCTCGTAGACCGAAAGCGGAAGCATTAGAAGAACGCGGTTGATGTAGTCGTACGTCTTCACGGCCTGACCGATCAAGCACCGAAACTACGACACATCCGAGTTCTAGCACACGTTTAGCTCGATGACGTCCCTCGAACTCTGATCCAGCCGAGTGTCGAAGGAGAGTTCTGTTAGCACGACGGAGTGGTGACAATCTTTATGTTATACCGTCGCAGGGCTTCGCCTAAGCACCGCTACAATATTATCGAGGAGGACTATGGTGGAGGGCGGCACCGCACACGGCTAAGAGATCAAGAAACCAATTGTTGTGTCTCCAAGGGGTGCCCCTCTCCCCGTATATAAAGGAGTGGAGGAGCCCTTGCAAGTAGTAGGAGTAGGAGAGAAGGAAAGGGAAGGGAGAAGGAGAAGGAAGGAAGGGGGCACCCCCCCTCCCTAGTCCAATTCAGACTCTTCCATGGGGAGGGGTGCGGCCAGCCTTTTGGCCCTTTCTCTCCTTTCCCGTATGGCCCATTAAGGCCCAATACGAATTCCCGTAACTCTATGGTACTCCAAAAAATACCCGAATCACTCGGAACCTTTCCCATGTTCGAATATAGTCATCCAATATATCGATCTTTACGTCTCGACCATTTAGAGACTCCTCATCATGTCCCCGATCTCATCCGGGACTCCGAACTCCTTCAGTACATCAAAACTCATAAACTCATAATATAACTATCAACGAAACCTTAAGCGTGCGGACCCTACGGGTTCAAGAACTATGTAGACATGAGCGAGACACGTTTCCGGTCAATAACCAATAGCGGAACCTGGATGCTCATATTGGCTCCTACATATTCTACGAAGATCTTTATCAGTCAAACCTGAATGCTATTTTGAGGAAGATATAAGGAGGCTTATGTGTGATAGAGCGTATCGTATCACGGGGTTTGGATGCACCGGCGAAGTTTGCACCAACTCTCAAGGTGAGAAAGGGCAATGCACGGTACCGAAGAGGCTAGCAATGATGGAAGGGTGAGAGTGCTTATAATCCATGGACTCACATTAGTCATAAAGAACTAATATACTTATTGCAAAAGTTTATTAGCCCTCGAAGCAACGTACTACTACGCATGCTCCTAGGGGGGAGGTTGTTAGGAGTTAACCATCGCGCGCCCCCGACCTTCACGCAAAGATAAACAATCAAAAGACAAGGCGCACCTATTTGGTTACATAGTTAGGAGACCATAAGTGCATGCTTCGGGAATCACAAACATTAACACCAATATCGTTACTAAACACAATCATTTACTAGTACCTCCCACATATTATCATCTCTATATTGCAAAACTATTGCAAGGAATCAAACATATCATATTCAGTGATCTACACGTTTTATGTAGGATTTTATGACTAACCATGTGAATGACCAATTCCTGTCATCTCTCTAAATAGATATAAGTGAAGCAAGAGAGTTTAATTCTTTCTACAAAAGATATGCCCACACTCTAACAAATATAAGTGAAGCAAAAGAGCCTTCTACAAATGGCGGTTTTCTATGTGAAGAGAAACAGACAATCCAAACTTCAAATAATATAAGTGAAGCACATGAAGCATTCTATAAAGCCATACTCAAAAGATATAAGTGAAGTGCAATGAGCATTCTATAAATTAAACATGGACTATCTCATACCAGCATGGTGCATAAAGGAAAAGTGAAAACTAAATGCAAAAGACACTCCAAGACTCGCACATATCAGATGAACGAAACGAACCCGAAAACATACCGATACTTGTTGAACAAAGAGGGGATGCCTTCCAGGGAATCCCCAAGATTAGACGCTCGAGTCTCATTGAATATTTACTTGGTGTGCCTTGGGAATCCCCAAGCTTTAGCTCTTTCCTCTCTTCCTTTTCCTCATATCAAGACCTCCTCGATCAAACACTTCATCCACACAGAACTTCAACAGAAAAGTTGGTAAGATCCGTTAGAATAATAAAGCAAATCACAACTCTAGGTACTGTTGAAAACCAATCCATATTTTTTTGCATTGTTTCTACTGTAATATAGCTTTTCCATGGCTTAATCCACTGATAGAAATTGATAGTTTCATAAAACAAGTAAACTATGCATGAAAAACAGAATCTGTCAAGAACAGAACAATCTGTAGCAAACCATACTTCTGATACCCCAAAAATTCTACCAAAATTACAAAAAAATAAAAAACATGTATAGAAAGAAAGTTCAAAAGGTTTCAGAGCCGTTTGACATTCCAGTAAAAAATGTAAAATCATGCACTACAGCCAAAGTTTCTGTCCTGCACCGTAGAAACCAACAAGCATTGTAAACATCCTAAAGGCAAACCTTGGCACATTATTTTTATAATACAATGGAATTGTACAAGGGAATAATTATTTAGATGAAAATTTTCTGTAATTAAGATTCACAAAGTTTCCGTGAGCATGAACAAAGTTCACGGAGCTCCCCCACTTCGACAATGCTTGTCTTTCTCACTTTCACTTTCCTTTTTGAAAAGTTTTGGGTTCCCCTCTTTATTTATTTTTTGTTTTTAAACTATATAAAAGCACTAAATAGAAATAAATGACTCTCTAAAACTTCTGGGTTGTCTCCCTGGCAGTGCTTTCTTTAAAGCCATTAAGCTAGGCACATAGTGCTCAAGTAATATATCCACTCGGATTCAAAGCTATATCAAAGCCAATTTTAATTAACAATGATATGTAATTTAGTAGTGAGCACAGAGTAACATATATCATTCAACAACAAAGTCTAACTCTCTTCCTATGCATCGGCATGTCATAAAAGACCAATTCATGCACATAGAGTACATGCCAATGCATAGTATAAGCAGCTTCTTGCAATTTATCATATTGGGAACATAGAGAGGTGGAGATATAGTTCCTCTCTCATAATAATTGAAAGTAGGAGCAGCAAACCATGCATATTATATCTATCAAAATCATAATGTGTAGTAGTAAAACGCAACCCATAAATATAATCCTTAATAAGCACAAACTTCTCCGATATAGTGTTGTCGGGAGAATTCAAAAGGATAATAGGACTATCATGCGTGGGTGCAATAGCAACAATTTCATGTTTAACATAAGGAACTATATCAACTTCATCCCCATAAGCATAATTCATATTGGCATCTTGGCCACAAGCATAGCAAGCATCATCAAAAAGGAATATTTCAAGAGAATCAATGGGATTATTACAATCATCATAGCAATGATCCTTCGGTAAGCACGAAGGGAAATTAAACAATGTATGTGTTGAATAGTTAGTCTCATTAGAAGGTGGGCACGGGTAGCTAATCCGCTCTTCCTCCTTTTGTTCTTCGCTCTCCTCATCATCGTTTTCATCCAATGAGCTCACAGTTTCATCAATTTTCTTCTTCCATGGACTCCTACAAAATATTAGTCTCTTCTTGGATAGCGGAGACTTCCTCAATAAATGCATCAATATCACAATTGAATTCATAATTCTCATAGCAATATTTAAGTATAGCAAAATTTTCAGGTCTGTAAACAGCATCATCAAGATTTTCACACTCTTTAAACAAAAATTCAATTTCATAAGCACCCATAAAAGCAACTAATTCTTCTATTTGTTCCACATCATAGTAATCATATCTACCATTAGCATAAGAAGCTAAGGTTTTATGATCATTAAATTTGCATGAAAAGGGAAGGTGTGGAACCTTCATCCTAGAGCAAAAAGTATAATCATATCTCAAGCATAGTTGCCTACCATACCAATAAAACATATAAATTTGATCCCACAATAGTTTCCCTTTTTGTGTCAAGTGATAATCGCTAAATTATTCACGTTGATCCAACGTGTCTCCCACACCATAGTTGAATGGGGTTTTCTCAGGATTATCAAAGTAGTACATAATATCTTTCACATAATGAGCATCGATGATTTTAGGAGGTTCCCCATCTCCATGAGTAGCAAGTACACCTAATGTTTTTGGTATTTTTTTTCCATATCCATAACTAGTGATAGAGAACAACTTAGAACAGCAAATAAAAATTACTTAGTGATAATAAACCAAGCACACACGAGAATATTCACCCCACGCTATGACTCCCCGGCAACGGCGCCAGAAAAAGGTCTTGATAACCCACAAGTATAGGGGATCAATTGTAGCCTCTTTTGGTAAGTAACAGTGTCGACCCAAGAGGAGCTAAAGGTAGAACAAATATTCCCTCAAGTTCTATCGATCACCGATACAACTCTATGTACGCTTAACGTTCCCTTTACCTAAAACAAGTATGAAACTAGAAGGTTTGTAGGTGTTGTTGGATAGGTTTGCAAGAATATAAAGAGCATGTAAATAAAAGATAGGGGCTATTTAGATGAAGACACAACTAAGTTCGTTTTAGTACAGAGCTTTTTGTCACGAGAAAGTTATTTGTCCCTAGGCAATCGTTAACTAGACCTGTAATCACTATTGCAATTTTATTCGAGGGAGAGGCATAAGCTAACATACTTTCTCTTCTTGGATCATATGCACTTATGATTGGAACTCTAGCAAGCATCCATAACTACTAAAGATCATTAAGGTAAAACCCAACCATAGCATTAAAGCATCAAGTCCCCTTTATCCCATACACAACAACCCCCTTACTCGGGTTTATGCTTCTGTCACTCAAGCAACCCACTATAAACGAATCATGAACGTATTGCAACACCCTATAATGGGAATCCCTCACACTTGCACGACACGGAGAGCACCATAGGATAGCACTAATGATAAAGCATGCAACTCAAACCAATCACGATCATCAATAACCCATAGGACAAAACGGGTCTACTCAAACATCATAGGATAGCCATATATCGTTGGGAAATAATATATAGCATTGAGCACCATGTTTAAGTAGAGATTACAGCGGGTAAAAGAGAGGTTACACCGCTGCATAGATGGGGGGAATGTGATGAATATTTTGGTGAAGATGACGGCGGTGTTGGTGTAGATCGCGGTGATGATGATGGCCCTCGGCGGCGTTCCGGCGCCACCGGAAGTGAGGGGGAGAGAGCACACCTTCTTCTTCTTCTTCCTTGATATTCTACCTAGATGGGAGAAGTGTTTCCCCTCTGGTCCATGGTCTCCATGGCGTGCGAGGGGTGAGAGCCCCTCCGAGATTGGATCTGTCTCTCTATCTCTCTCTGTTTCTGCATTCCAGATTATGGCCTTTCACCGTTTCTTATATTCCCGGAGATCCGTAACACCGATTGGGCTCAAATTTTAACACAATCTCTACCCGGATATTAGCTTTCTGGCGGCAAAAGAAGGGCAAAAAACTGCCTTACGAGGTGTCCACGAGGGCCAGGGGCGCGCCACCTGCCTCGTGGGCCCCTCGTGATTCTTCCTCCCAAAGTTCATAAATATTCCAAGAAAAATCTCCGTAAATTTTTATCCTGTTTGGACTCCGTTGGATATGGGTTTTCTGCGAAATAAAAAACATGCAACAAAACAGGAACTGGCACTGGGCCCTGGAACAATATATTAGTCCCAAAAATTGTATAAAAAGTTGCCAAAAGCATATGAAAGTTGTATAATATTGGCATGGAACAATCAAAAATTATAGATACAATGGAGACGTATCAGCAGGCTCCTAAACAAAGGCTAGAGCCCCATCTGAGAGTGAACAAAGTCCGGAGAAACTTATTCAGATGCGATGTCATGGCGACAGCCTCAGCAACGACTACCTCAGCCCTAACCCTGCCGAAAACACACTGAACGCGATCTGAGGTTCCCCCTTCCTCCTATTGCCAGAGCGACTTGCAAAGGGAGAGGGAACCAGTGGCGGTGCACAAAGGTATCTGCTGCTCTTGAGATGGCCTCGCAAACCACCCCGCTCAAAGCATTCGGTACTACTAAAAGCACGATTTGGCTTGATACATTGCTGTGATGTTTTTCCAATTTATTACTATAACTATAGGCGAATTCCCGTGGCAATCCTCCGTGTGTGAGCTGACAACCAAAAACGGCCAAATCATGTGTTTTGACCCTTTTGGGCTACTTTAGTAGGATCTGACCCCTATCTAGAAACATTCCGGGATCTGACCCTTTGCGTACCGCTAGGGCCCATGGAGGTAGGTTTGAACAGGCTACCGCCATGGCCACCGGTGGTAGGGTTGTAGCCCCCGTCAACCCGCCATTTGTGGGTGGGTCTGATGTGTCCTAACAACCCTATCGCCAAGGCTTATGGCGGTAGTGTGGTAAAGCTACTGCCGAGGGGGGCGGCGATAAGGTGTGGCGTGCCTGCACGGGCGAATGATTTTTGTGATAGAAAACTAGCGAATTTGTGCGATAGGTTTACACGCCCTACCGCCACACCCGACGGCGGTAGGGTGTGTGTCGGGGGAATTACCCGCAGTTAAACCCGGCTCATGACATTAAGTCATCTCTGGACTTAAGCAGTCCTGTTAAGTCATCTCTAGACTTAACCTGACATCTTACTTAAACCGGCAGGCGTAATCCGGCAGGTGTAACCCGACAGATTGTGTAACCAGGCATCCTAACCCAGATCCTAACCTGGTATGTTGAGTCCTGGAGAGAAGAAGCCTGACGTAAGAAGCCCGTTGTAAGAACCCCGACGGAAGAAGCCCGTCGTAACAAGCTCATCATAAGAAGCCTGCGATAAGAATCCATATTAGGTTAAGTCCTAATCCTACTAGGACTCTACATGTAAGCTTCCCCCTCAACTTATATAAGGAGGGGCAGGGCACCCCAAGGGGGACAGGTTAAGATAGATAGGGTTTAGACAGACACGCCTCGAGAAAGATGTTTAAGGGCTCTTGTGATGAGGCAGCGAAATAGCGCCCTTGTAGTTGATACTCAAGCAATACAATAAGCAAGATGTAGACTTTTACCTCCACCATGAGGGGCCATATAGGGTAGAACTCGTGCCTCTCAATTCCGATCAACCCCGCTCAAGCTACCTCATAGTTGCGATGGCCTCACAACTAAGTACTCACACTAGCACATCTGTCGTGACAAAACCACGATAGTTGGCGACCATCGTGGGGCCCTTCACACAGTGGTTTGTGTTCTTGGAGGGATTTCTCTAAGGAATCGAGAAACTCGCGATCAACCGGATTCAAATTTCAATTGGTTTTGATCTGCATCAGCAACAACGACGCGCGGGAGAAGAAGGGCAAAAAAGTAAAGGAAGAGGATTATTGCCCCCCTTCTTGCTTCACCTTAAGTTCGGTTGAGATCGGTCAGTTCTTTAAGTGTCTTACAGGAGTAAAAGGTCATTCCGGTTACTATGGCAAGATAAGCAGATATCTAGACATGAACAAGAAAAGGTTCAGCGGGATGAAGTCCCATGACTGTCATGTGATGATGACGCAGATAGTACCTATTTCCCTTTGAGGGAAAATGGACAAGCACGTCCGTGGCACGCTTATTGGTCTCTGTAACTTTTTTGATGTCATCTCTCGAAAGTTGATCAGTGTGAAGCAGCTCTGAAGGCAATAGGAAGAGATCGTTGTGATACTGAATGAGCATGAGATGTACTTCCCACGGTGCGCCATTGGCAATAATTTTTTTCAATTTTTTTCAGAATTTTTTTTAAAATTATTATTTTTCAAATTTTTTTTCGTTTTTTTCTTAATCTTAGGTGACTAAGGCTTAATCTCAGGTCAATATGCTTAATCTCACGTCAAATCGCACTCCATGGTCAAACTTCCCGAAAGGTCACCCATCCTCACACTACTCCAGCCCAAGCATGCTTAACTTCAGAGTTCTATCCAACCCCAGCAACAACTCACTTCACAGGCACTTGTTGATATATCTAGCATATCAATCCTATTATACCTTGTTGATGTGTAGGACTTTCTTCATGTTCATGACTATGATGAAATTTTGAAAAATATTTCAAACTTCCCGGTCACATTACGTATCATTTTTCGAAAAAAATTCAAAAAAAAATTCAAAACCAATTTTTTTCTGTTACTAGTGGCGCACCACACCCATGGTGCGCCACTCGTAAGTTTGAATTTTTTTGAATTTTTTTGCCTCTAGATCTTGAAAGTCGCGTAACTCTTTTTTTGTTAGGTTTTTGGGGATTTTGAAAATTTTTAACGCGGTTTCCCCGGTTAAATTCAGATGTAACTTTTCGAGTAGATGATTTTTCATATAAAAACTTTTTAATCCGAGTTCGTATGCAAAAGTTATGCCCATTTTGCAAATTTCAAGAGAGATTTTGCAAATAAAGTCGAAATTCATATTTGTAAATTTTCCCAACAACTAGACCACATATCACATGGGAAACTTATTTTATTTTATTTTTTTGACATTTCCATCATTTTCTTTTATTTTTATTTAAACTAAAAAGGCGGTCCACAGGGGGGGTGCATTCGGTGGAACTTTTGGGCCAAGTTAGTAATGGTGCACCGTGGGTGTCGTGCGCCATTACTAGTTAAACTAGTAATGGCGCACCACACTCACGGTGCGCCATTACTAGTTTTAAAAAAAATAAAAAAAATTGTATTTTTTTTGAAAAAAACTTAGTAATGGCGCACTAGTGGACAGTGCGCCATTACTAGTTAAAACTAGTAAGGGCGCACTGTCCACATGTGCGCCATTACTAACAAATTTTTTTCAGTTTTTTTATTTTTTTCAAAACTACTAATGGCGCACGGTGGTTGTAGTGCGCCATTACTATGTCAACTAGTAATGGCGCACTATCCCACGGCGCACCATTAGTAACAAATTTTTTTTTATTATTTTTTTCAAAACTACTAATGGCGCCATTAGTAACACTAGGTGCGCCATTAGTAATATATTATTAATGGCGCACCTGTATGTGGTGCGCCATTGCTATATACTAATGGCGCACCACACATGTGGTGCGCCATTAGTGTCCATTCCATCTATAGCCGTTTTCCTAGTAGTGCTTTGATGTCATGGTGCATCTGTGTGCCCATATTGTGGACTACATGAGAGACCTGGGGCCGTCATTCCTGCACAACATGATGCCGTTTGAGAGGATGAATGGATCATCAAATGATTCATTCATAACATGTCCCGTCCGGATGGAAGCATCGTCCAGGGCTATCTGACACAAGAGTGCATCTCTCTTTGCGAGAATTTTCTATATGGCGCGGACCAGCCACCTAGTGTTGGTGTTGGTTTTCCCGTTAACAAGCATGATGGGACGCTCGAAGGAGAAGGTCACTCCAGCGGTCGCAGGGAACTGCACGTGGCATACTCAGATCGAAGCAACGAGTTTGACAGAGCAAACTTGGTAGTGCTACAACACCTAGACGAGATAGATCCTTCCGTGAAACTTCACAAAGAAATTATCGCAAAGAAGTATCGTGACCGGGGGTATGCAGGACGGACGTCAAAGTTACTAGAGAGCACAACTCCACTTTCCTGCATTGGTTCAAAGAGCATATTATTGCTAATCCCCCGGAAGAGGGCTCTAAGGATGGGTTGCTCATATACGCCTTAGCACATGGCCCCTCGCCCAACCTCATCACCTATCAGGCATACGATATCAATGGAAACATGTTCTACATGGAGGCCAAAGATATGGACAGTGATGATTAGAACTCAGGGCTGATGATGGAACGCATGACTGGCAGCGACAACGGTGCAACTCAAGAGATTTTACCTAATGGTCGAGGAGATCTGCGAGCTTAACTACCATGACTATACCAGACGCCAAGAGCGCTACTATGAATGCTATCGCAAAAAACCAACGATGGGCACACGCTAAGCACGTGACACAATGCTTCTTCATAACCGACCCATGCAATCCCAGCTATGTTGTCGTGAGGAGAGGCAAAAGGAACATCATTGGAATGGATGGAGTCGCCAACGAGGAAGACTATGACCAGTACGGCAACCCAATGAGGGAAGATGACGATGATGATGAAGTATACGTCAAAAGAAGAACCAATACTACATTACCTAAGAAAGATCATACTCCATGGAAAAAGAAAAGTCACAGTGAGGGTCTCAATTATTCTTCAACGAACAAGAAGGTAAAGAAGCTCACTCAAAAACGAAAACATCAACGCTGAGGAACCATACATTGTCGATCAAATGATTAATATATATGTTCCTATTTTGTCTACACACTTGGCCATTATGCATTGGTCAAATGATGTAATATATATCTTCCTATTTTGTATCCATACTTAACCATAAAATGATGCAATATATATCGCCTTAGTTACATACATTGTATCACCTTCCCTTCGTTCACTTCTCTTGGAAAAAAGGAAAAGAAAAGAAAAGAAAAGGGAGAGAAAATAAAGGAAAAGAAAATAGAAGAAACAAACAGGAAAACTGCTACAGGTATTAACTATAGCAGTAGCGATTTCTGCACAAAAACGCTATAGCTACCTGTAATATCAGTAGAGCTTTCTACAGAAAAACGCTATAGCTACCTATAATAGGAGTAGCGCTTTCTATGTAAAAGTGCTATAGCTAACTTAGCTATAGCACGTTTGACCCGAACGCGCTACCGCTACCTCGACTTACCCCCCAAAATCCTCACTCTCTCTGCTTCTTCCTAACTCTGCTTTTCCCCCAAATCCCCACTCTCTCTTCCCCCATGTTGTCGCCGCCGGAGCCCTGCCCTGGCTGCACCCCTGCACTCGCCCCCACCCCAGCGCTCGCCCCCATCTCCCCCGACCCTCGGTGTCGTGCCGTCTCCCCAGACCCCGCCTCGCCTCGGTGCCGCGCCGTCTCCCTCGACCCCATCTCTCTCTCCCATCTATAAGCCCTCTCCCCTCCCCTCTTATCTTCTATTTTGTGGTATTTAGTATGAAATAGTATGAACCCTAGGCTATTTTTTAATGTAAGAAAAACCAGAATTGATTATATAGATTTCTTGCATTTTTTAGTTAAAGCAATTGTTGTTATTTAAATTTTATAGTGCTATTTAGTTAATTAGAATTAGTATGAAACCTAGGACAGATCAGTTAAAGCAACTGTTGCTATTTAAATTTTTTAGTTAAAGCAATTGTTGCTATTTAAAAAAACAGAATTTGAAGTGGACGGATTAGTTAAAGCAACTGTGCTATTTAAACTTTTTAGTTAAATCAATTGTTGCTATTTAAAAAGACAGAATTTGAAGTGGATAGATTAGTTAAAGCAACTGTTGCTATTTAATTTTTTTTAAAATAGAATTTAGGTAGGCTGAATTTAGTTTGATATATTGTGAAGAAAAATGACTTCTTGCATTTTTCTTCAAAATCTATATTTTTCTTCCTTTTATATGCAAATTTGAAGTGGACATGTGATATGTGGACATGAGATTTGGACATGTCATATTTGGAATTTGGACATGTCTTTTGGACATGTGATGTGCAGGTTAAATGATCCGAGTGGCCCATGTTTCGCCGGAATGTTGATTCATTTTCGTTCCTGTTAATTTGAGGCGCTCAATATGTGCTAGAAAGTAGGCATATCGAGTGCCGGGAGTTGCTGGGAAACAACATTCTGGCAAACATATATCTTTTTTATGTCATTTCTGATTTTTTATAGTTCTAGAATTAAACAATGGGACTTAATCATAAGAAACATGTCGATCAACGAAGAAACCAGGCCTTCTGACTAAGATGCAGACGATATGGATTATGATGGTGAACAATAGTACCTCGACTTTTTGTCTGCTATGCACACTCAAGGTTTACAAGTCGGCCTTGATGATGGTACTGATGCCGACATCGACACCGAAGGCACCGGCACCGATGGCGGCGCCGAGATGGCGGGGAAGGTACCGGCGGGGAAGATACCGGTGCCGATGCTGCTACCGAAAAGAAGAAGCAGAAGAAGTAGAGGATACAAAAACCTAACAAACTCGCATCGGATGGCTGGTGATCACAAAGATGGCACGTGGCAAGTTTGAGCCATTAGAGCCGGAAGAACCTCGCAAGTGCTATGGGAACCAAGTAGGATGCATCCTACGGGAATGCGCGAGCATCAACGGCGATGCCTTAAGGAGTAAAGAACATTTGAGGCAGTTGCTCCTGATGAAGCTACAGAAGAGATTCAAGTTCCCCGACTAGAACGATAGCATAGAGCAGCCGTGGGATGATTCGAAGATGAAAAAGATTAACAATCACGCCATGGGCATGTTCAGCAATGATTTGGCCTCTTGGAAAGGGAGTGTGAAACGAGCTATTGAGGCTGAGGAACCCCTGTCCGAGATTCTTGAGGAAAATACGACACTTAAGGAAGAGGAGTTCGAAAAGTTCAAGGACCCTTGCGCTACCGAGGCAGCCAAGCCTAAGGCTGCGAAATTCAAGAGCCTTCAGCAAAGGAACACGGGGAAGCATCACCTCAGAAGCCGTGGTTACCTTGGCAAAAGGCCCATATGGGATAAGGACGACGTAGAACGTGAAGTCGCGGGTCTCCCAGACCCCTTCGCAAAGTTCACCAGCCCCTTGGAGCGTGACTTCATCGGGGCCCACTAAAAGTGGGACAAGGAAAAGAAGGTTTTTTACACGGACTATATCACAAGGAGATGGATTAGATTATTGATAATTATTCTTTTACCACCTTACATTTAGCTCCTGATCATGTCGACTACACATTCATAAACAGTTCATGTTCCTTCTCAAGAGAAGAAACACCAGTTGGCAGCCGAAAGCCCTACTTCGTCGATGAGGCCCAAGTGGGACACCCCTCTCAACCAGACCTTGAACAAACTTAAGGGACTCCCTTTGGGCCAACGGCCGCAATATGGACGTGTGCACGGTGCCAAAGACAGCGCCACATGGAAGGTGTTTAACAATGAGGGCCCAGAGGTCAAGAAGCAGAAAAAGAATTTTAGTCAGGCAGACATCAATGAGAAGGTGAAGCTTGCGTTCGAGAAAAAAGCAGCTGAGAACGCGCAAAAAGCAGCCGAGGAGAAAAATGAGTTGCTACAGTAGGCAGTAGATGCAGCCGTAAATGCCTACAGAAATGATTTTGCTACTAACTTGGTCCCAGCTATCATCAACTGGACAAAGGAAAATCTAGACAAGACGGTACATGATTTCCCCATGCTCAGTTTCATCATTAGCAACTCCAAGAACAACACCACCGCACCGTAACCTACTCACGCTACCGGGCCTCCTCTCGCACCCGTACACGCACCCGCACCTGCTCATAGCAGCCCATCGTTAGTCTCTCGCACACTAGGCGGTCCTTCGTCTTTGGCTGAGCTTGACGCCCTCACGGTAATTACATGTCGCACCAACATATATATCTAGAATATTCCATTTTCATTTCCTTTCGGATGTTTATGCCGTAGACATGTGTTTGCTGGCCGACGAAACCCCGTGCACCATACTCTACTTGATCGAAGGCCAGAAGGTGGACGTGGGAAAGGGGGTGATAACGAAGCCCTTGCAACTCATGTTCCACAACCAGTCGATGCCTGTTGGGCACTTCAGGGTTAACTTGTCGAGTGTGAAATCGTGGCACGAGGATTTTCCTCCTCCATTACGGCTAGGGGGAGAGGACGACGAGACCCCGCTGCGGATTGGAAGCTGCAAGGGTTGGGTGTTGCTATGGCTGAAAAATCTTCTTCGTCTGGAGCTGGCCGAGAGCACATCAATAAGCACACATCAACAAGCATGTATGGAGACCACCACCTCGCCTATGCAATTACCAGCTCCTTTAGTGTCGGGTGAGAGCGGTGCACGGCATGATGAAGGCGGTCCAATAGTGGCTGATATAATCGGCCCCGTAGAACAAAGAATGGATGATGAGATGGAGGAGACAGAGGACCCAATGGGTTTCCTCAATACAGGCGCCTATGGCGGTGACTTAGATATGATGAGTTAGCCATATGACGAATCGGGCTATCAGCATGCTGATGAGGATATGGATGATCTGCCCAGGTAGGAACATCCTAGCAGGGATTGCAAGAAAGTCTCTCTTCATGAAATCCTCACAAGACACACCTGAAGATGTCGCCTCAACACAGGCTCAACTAGCCGGGGGTCGTACAGTGCTTATTCTGGCAATACTGAGGCAGGTGTTAAGGAAGGGTCTGGAAGGTGTGCCAAAGAAAAAGGAGAGGAAGAGATCGAGGAAGATAGGTTCAGCTGCCTACAAACAAGCCAGAGCACATAGCAACCATACGGTGAATTTTGAATAGCATGTACCCATCAAAGGTGTGGCCATGTTCCATGTCACGGGCGAGCCGATACTACCACCGAAACCACTAGAGGCACTATCAGGGGATCTCAGGAGATTGCACGACCATGTGATGTCGACTGAGAAAATCCTACTAGCCTCGAAGGATCCAGGATATCCGACATACGCGGCTTGTGTGCCTAAGGGGAAGTGCTTCGTCGACACACGGCCCATGGAGGTGTTCTTCCTGCGGTTTGACCATATATTCAAGATGTTTCTGACAAGGCGGCTCTATTTTACAATCGTCCGCCTTTTTGCACTACATATGAGCTCCGTCGTGAAGAGAGAAGAAGTGTAGCAAATCTGTGTGGCATTTCTGTACTACATGCATGAGTCCTTCTTGAGTCTCGGCGACTTTGAGCGTGAAACTGCTAGGGAGTACCTCCAGAACTTCATGGTACAGAATAAGGACTAGGAAATTGTCCTCCTGCCTCATCATCGAAAGTAAGTCAGTTCTGGACAACCCTTTCATACATTTCACTCATTCCTTCTCGCTCGTATGGAGAATAATTTGAGGTGTATTTTTCCCCGCAGCAATGGGCACGCCGTCCTTATTGTTCTTTACCCGCGAGTCTTTCATGCCGTGTATTTGGACCCTACCAGTAACTACAAGAAGAAGGACTACACCCACATATGAATATTCTAGATGATGCTCTCAAAGGCTTCAGCATTAGGGGTGGCCACCTGCAGATCAGGAAACAAAGGAACAAGAAGACGGGTTTCGCGCAAAAAAACTAACTTTTCTTGCATCCATGTTCCAAAACCAAGCAAGAAAGATGGATTCTACATCCTCCATCTCATGATTGAGTTCAACACGGATCACCGAAAGCTTCGCATGACAAACAGAAATTATGATCATATCTGCAAGTGGGTACAATCTCATGGAGACGCGGATTACAAACTTAGAGATGACTTATTTCGCATCCAAAGGGACATTGCGATGATCATCATGAAAGAAGTAGTCAATGAGAAGGGGATGTTCCACCACGGCCCTATATCGCGAGCTGACATCCGAACTCGCATAGGCATGCAACATCATGAACTCATGTCATTCAAGAAGCCAGGGTCCATCCTTTATGATATGGAAGGATGGAACTTCTAGTGATTTATGATGCCGATGATGATGATATGTTTCGGTTGAACTTGTGTACTTTCTGTAGAGATGAAACTTTGTGATGTCCATAGTCCCGACTGAACTTACCTAATGCTACTTTGTTAGTTTGGGTACGATGACCTGCGTACCTCTAGTTAATTAGTTTGCGTACTATATGTTGCATCTAGTTGCTAACCCTTTCTTTTTCGTTTTGCTCTAGTATATTTTTTTGCATATGATTGTACATTCTCTTGAGGAAGATGCATCTCTAACAGGTACCTAGAATCTTGATGGCGAAGAAGCAGTGCTATGTAGTGTACAAAGGGAAGGATTCGGGATTGTACGACGAGTGGCCTGAGTGTCAGGCGCAAGTGAATGGGGTGTCGGGCGCCAGCCATAAAGGCTTCAAAACCAGACAAGAAGCAGAATCTAGTTACTTGAGGTTCACGCTAGCGCGAGAGAGGACTCATAACCGCCGCCTCATGTACTACATAGTTCCGCTCTCACTCATAGTGATAGCTCTTCTCGCGTATATCATTGTTTAGATGGATGACGATGTAGTTGCAAGAATTCGAGACTTGTATCGCTATTTTCGAAATGATGATGAGAGACCACTTTGTGTTGGATGATGATTATGATGATGACCACCTTGTATCGCTATGTATATGCTATGATTACATTTGCATGTGTATGATATGCTAGAGACTGTTGTATAAAGCCCCAAACAAAATTCAGCAGCACAAAATATGGAGCAGAAAAAAATCAAAAACTAATAATAGTAGTGCAGGGTATGGCATTAGCAGTAGTGAGTTCTTAGCAGTAGCGCCCTTTGCATAAGGGCACTGCAGCTATTATTAGCAGCGCTTGTTGCAGACGAACGCTGATGCTATCCCTAATTAGCAGTAGCGTTGGTCAGGCCACGCTACTGATAAGCTATAGCTGTAGCGCCGTATCAGTAGCGCAGCCGCCCACGCTACCTATAAGCATATAACCCGCACTACTGCTTTGCTTTTCCCTACTAGTGTATGGGTAGAATAGAGTATGATGATAGGGGTAAATATAGAGAAGACAAAAAAGTAAGGAAGTCTCACATCGATGCAGCTAACCAACGGGCTATGGAGATGCCCATCAGTTGATATCAATGTGCGGAGTAGGTATTGCCATGCAACGGATGCACTAAGACCTATAAGTGTATGAAAGCTTAATATGAAAACTAAGTGGGTGTGTGTCGGTGTCAAAACTGGCGGATCTCGGGTAGGGGGTCCCGAACTGTGCGTCCAGGCGGATGGTAACAAGAGACAAGGGACACGGTGTTTTTACCCAGGTTCGGGCCCTCTCGATGGAGGTAAAACCCTACTCCTGCCTGATTAATATTGATGATATAGGTAGTACAAGAGTGGATCTACCACAAGATCAGAGAGGCTAAACCCTAGAAGCTAGCCTATGGTATGATTGTTGTTCGTCGTACGGACTAAAACTCTCCGGTTTATATAGACACCGGAGAGGGCTAGGGTTACACAAAGTCGGTTACAATGGGATGAGATCTTCATACCGTATCGCCAAGCTTGCCTTCCACACCAAGGAAAGTCCCATCCGGACACGGGACGGAGTCTTCAATCTTGTATCTTCATAGTCCGAGAGTTCGGTCGAAGGTCATAGTCCGGCCATCCGGACACCCCCTAATCCAGGACTCCCTAAGTAGCCCCCGAACCAGGCTTCAATGACGACGAGTCCGGCGCGCAAGTTGTCTTCGGCATTGCAAGGCGGGTTCTTCTCCAAATTCCCTGTACCCGTTGAATAGTGTCCGGCTTCTAGTGCGTGCTGCCCACCTCGGCTTCTGTGCCCCATAATGACCATCTTCCACGTGTCAAACGAATGTGAAAAGCCAGGGGATTTTTTCATTTACCCCCCCGGTTGCGTTAATGAACCGCCCATAAAAGAGACGGGGATTTAGATCCAATTCACACCATCTTCCCTCCGCGAGCCTTCGTCAGAGTGCCTTCGACAGGGATCCATTCCACCATGGCCGGTCGGTGCAGCTCCTCCTCTCGCCTCTCCAGCCCTCGGCCCGGAGATTGGGGGCGGTGTTCCGTCCCTCATAGCGACTTAGTAGTGCTTCGGTCCAAGGGACTTCTCCCCCCAACATATATGGTCCCAGTTCGAGCCGGGATTGCTACCTATAGTGGCGGAGAGCAGGCGGAGAGCGTCCCCAATCCCACTCAAGGAGAGCGGGTATGCCTAGTCCCTTATTTGATGAGAGGACTCGGATTTCCAATTCAGCCGTTTCTCCGAGGTTGGCTGGAGTTCTACGGCCTCCAGCTACACAACCTCATGCCCGCCTCCATTCTGCACATTGCGGGCTTCGTGGCCCTCTGCGAGGTGTTCTTGGGCGTTGAGGCCCATTTCGTGCTGTGGAAGAGGTTGTTTTGCCTCGTGCCTCGTTCTTAGGAGGGGTCTATTTATCAAGTGGGCGGAGCCGAACTATGGCGCATCGCCGGGACCTCATATCTATCTGGTACCCCAAAGAAGTAGTTCTATATAGATGACGTCCCCCTGCTGGACCCTGTACGGATCGGCCTCCCTGAGTTCAATAATGCTCCGTTGAAGAAGCACCTGAGTTGGCGCCCGCGGAACCCTCAGAGGGAAACTGACAGGGACGTCCTTTACCTGATGAGCCGGATAAGGTTGTTGGCTCATTCCGGACTGACCATGATCAAGGTCATGGCCATATGCATTACGCGAGGGGTGCAACCGCTTCAATACAGAGGCCACCCCATGTGGTATTTCAACGGGGAGGACGACGCCACCCGGTGCGGTCGTAAGGGGCCAGATTCGGCCACCACTTTAATGAGAATCTTATCCTCTTTGTACAAGGGAGATGAAGAAGAATTCCTCCGTGCCAACCCGGAGGGCGGATTCTCCATGTACAATCCACCAAGTAGGGTGAGCGAACACTTTCACTTGCCTACCCGCTTACGAAATTCCCGTAGTTGAGTACTTAGTCTAGCAATGTTAAATGCAGGAGCTGCGCCAGACTGTGAAGGAGATAAACAGCCCTCCTCCACAACCCGAGGACCCGGAACGGTCCCTCGATCCGGACTCCCAAGAGGACCCGGACTTATGTGTGGAGTTAATCGACGAGGTGTTTCATCAATTGAGCAAGGCCAACGCCTTAGTGGCCATTATGGCCGACTATCCCAGACTACTTCCAGCCTCAAAGGTAACCGAGACCGAAGTCCCAGTATTCTCAAGGAGATCTATCCATGCTTTATCTTGCATGCCGTGAACTAATAGTGTTTCGTTTCGCAGGGTAAATCCTTGAGGCGGAAGGCCGAGCCCGCGGTGGGCAGCCAACAAGGGCCGCTGGAGCCAGGCGGGCCAAAAAAAGTGCGAACCAGATCGAGATTCCGGCGCAACGGTACGGCGTGCAAATTTAATGCCTAGGGATTATGCCCTTGAGTCTTACTAACGCTCATGATTTTCTTAGAAAGAAGAGAGCCTGCCGGACTATATCCGCCAGCCAAGGTTCAAGGTCGGGTCCGGAAGCGGAGACAGACATGGGGCGCGCCTCGGGCGTTCCTCCGACAGAGGACGCCGGCGGGCTATCTGCCACCAATTCAGAGGTGGAGAGTGCCCTGAACCACAGGCGTCGCCGGACTGTTCTTCGTGACGCATGTTTTTCCCTAGAGGCGTTGGACGCCTTTAATACAGGAGATGTGTATCTCCGTGCCGCTCAAAATGGTCTAGCCAGAGCCATAGAGGAGTATGTAAAAGACATACACGTGAGTAGCCCCCGAGACTTGAAACAGTGAAGATAACTGTTTTAAGGATCATGTGCTATGTAGTGTCTTACAAAGAAGAATACGCAACTGTCCCAGGAGCTTGAAGAGTGCAAGGCCCAACTCGAGGCCGCACTGGCCACTACAGAAAATGCCAAGGGGATGCCCTTAGGTAATATATGATTCGAAAGATAATTCCGTTATGAAGTGCGGCAGGTGCGCAACCCTGATGATAATAGTGCAGATGGGGCCGGAGTAAATCCAGACAAGCAACAACTCCTACGCCAACTAAAGGTTGGCGAGAGCGTGCTGACGAGGGTGAGGCAAGAGAAGAACAAACTTCAAGACGCCAATACCCGGCTGGGCGAGGAACTAAAGGATGTTCGTATTCAGCTGTTTGCTTCCGTAAAGGAGAATCGACGACTTCGACGCGGCATTTTTAGTAAGTGCTTGAACGAATCTTCGAAAAAAGGATTCGGCGAGGAAGTCGATTGACAGAGCTATGTCTGTAGGTCTGCTGACAGGTCGTCCTGCGGAGGAAATGCCCGGTTCAATGGGAGACCTTCTTCCCGAGCTGTTGGAACTGCACGAACGAGTTCAACAGGCAATGCAGAGCGTCTTTCAGGCTATGCGGCCATCCCTCTCCATGCCCGAAGGCCTTGGGGAGCTTACAAAGAAGCTAGAGGGAGTGCGGCAGCGCTTTCGGTTGTGGAAGATATCGGCCTGCCGTCAAGGTGCCAAGGAGGCCTGGGCCATGGTGAAGACTCGGTACACGAAGGCTGACCCAAACCACATGGCCGAGGTCGGCCCTATGGGTCCTGACAGAAAGGAGATCCATGTAAGCTTAGTATATGGCCAAGTAGAGCTGGCTGCAAAGTATTCCCAACAGGACTGTAAATTAGACCACCTGTTGGATGGTATTGAAGAAGAATATACCGAGTCGGATTGACTCTATAATTTAAAATGACATGAAAAATGCCTTCTAGCCGGATTGTAGATCGTTTGTCATTGCGGACCTTTTCGCTTCGACCTCTGGACCCTATAGTCCGGAGTGTGTCCGAATACCCTCTCGATTATGTAAGAACCGGGGCATGCATGGAGACAAGGCGTAGGGGTCATAATTGCTTTAGCAGAAAAGTGCCCAACTAGTTATGTTATATTACATGGTTAGTAAGAAACATCTTCCAGGGAGAATAGTTCCGTTAGGTGTTCCTTTCCCTGGGAGGCATGCCCTAAAGTGCATGTTCGAACAGCTAAAAAGAGCAGAGAAGCATCTGGGGGCAGATAAATAAACACGAAAGATCATCTTTTAGTTCACCGACCGAATATTCCCTTAAGAACACTAGCTTTCGGCTTCACCCAGTCTGAGGTACACATCCGGCTGACCGGCAGTAACAATCGCAGAGGTGCTCCCTTTACCACCTAGCCGAACGAATGGGAATGTAGGGGTAAGCACAGGACCCAGGCAACCCAGCTTGGCCAAAACATAAGTCATATCGATGCATATAATGGTGTGTAAAAGGTTCATGCGGAAGTGTCACACATGTTTTGGGCATGAGGCCCGTTTTATATAAACTTCTGATAAAGAAGCCCCCAGGTATGATGAGCGCGGGTGGTGCGTCAGGTATGTGCAAACAATGCACATGCAAGCCCCTAAGGGCTTGGGAGAAAAAAGGTAGGGAGAAGGAACGAAATCCCGGACAGCTAGTGCGAAAAAATAAAAATAAAAATAAAAAGGCGACAGAGGAAGGAGACGAACACGGAGTCCGGCGCTAGGTGTAGAATCTTCGTAGGCGTGCTGCGTTCCATGGGTTCGGCTCGAGTCGGTTGTACGATGCGTTTCGCAGACGGTACGTTCCACCAGTCAGTACTTGGTCGATTATGAAGGGACCCTCTCATTTGGGCTTTAGTCTGTCCTTTTTCTTGTCTGGCAGGCATAGAACTAGTTTGCCAATGTTATAAGTTTTGGCTAGTACTTCTCTGCTTTGATATCTTCGAGCCTACTGTTGATAGAATGTGGAACGAGCTTTTGCCACGTCGCGCTCCTCCTCCAATGCGTCCAAGCTGTCCTGCCGATCGAGCTCGGCTTCTCTTTCTTCGTACATGTGCACTCGAGGTGAGTCATGAATTATGTCGCATGGCAGTACTGCCTCTGCGCCGTATACCATAAAAAATGGTGTGAATCCGGTAGTGCGATTCGGCGTGGTCCGCAGCCCCCAGAGTACGGAGTCAAGCTCCTCTACCCAGTGTGTGTTAGATTCCTTGAGGGATCGCACTAGTCTGGGTTTGATGCCGCTCATAATGAGACTGTTGGCTCGCTCGACTTGACCATTGTTTTGAGGGTGATAGACTGAAGCATAGTCAAGCTTAATGCCCATGTTTTTGCACCAGAGTTTAACTTCATCGGCCGTGAAGTTGGTGCCGTTGTCAGTTATGATGCTGTGGGGGACGCCGTAACGGTGTACGACCCCGGATATGAAGTCTATCACCGGTCCGAATTCGGCCGTCTTTACAGGCTTGGCCTCTATCCATTTGGTGAATTTTTCCACCATGACCAGTAGATATTTTTGCTTGTGGGTTCCTCATTTAAGGGGTCCAACCATGTCAAGCCCCCAGACCGCAAAAGGCCAGGTAATGGGTAGAGTTTGTAGGGTGGTAGGCGGCATGTGGCTTTGGTTGGCGAATAACTGGCAACCAATGCATCGCTGCACTAAGTCCTGAGCATCTGCCCGGGCCGTTGGCCAATAAAATCCGGTACGGAAGGCCTTGCTTACAAGGGCCCGGGCTGCGGCGTGGTTCCCGCCGAGTCCGGCATGAATTTCAGCCAGAAGGTCTCACCCTTCCTCTTCGGAGATACACCTTTCAAGGACTCCGGTTGTGCTTTTCTTATAAAGCTCTCCTTCATGGACTTTGTAGGCTTTAGATCGCTGCACTATGCAGCGGGCCTCGTTTGGGTCCTCGGGGAGTTCCTGCCTAATTAGGTAGGCTAGGAATGGTTCTGTCCACGGGGCAATGACTGCCATTATTGTGTGGGCTGACGGAGTTGTTTTGTTGGCGGAGCCACCAACTGTGTCAGAGTGTTTGGTGAGGGGCAGTGTGGTTGTGTCCGGGCTATTGTTTCCGGACTCTCCCTCCCATGATATTGATGGCTTGAACAGCCTCTCTAGGAAGATGTTGGGAGGGACGGCATCGCGCTTGGCGCCCATGCGTGCCAACACGTCTGCTGCCTGGTTATTCTCCCGGGCTATGTGATGAAATTTGAGCCCCTCAAACCGAGCTGACATCTTTAAGATGGTGTTGCGGTAAGCTGCCATTTTCGGATCCTTGGTGTCAAAGTCTCCATTTATTGGGATATTACGAGGTTTGAATCCCCGCGGACCTCTAGGCGCTGAATGCCCATGGAGACTGCCATCCGGAGACCATGTAAAAGGGCCTCGTATTTGGCTGCGTTGTTGGAATCCGTGTACATTATCTGAAGTACGTATTGGACTGTATCTCCGGTTGGGGACATCAGAACGACGCCAGCCCCCAGGCCAGCCAACATTTTGGAGCCGTCGAAGTGCATGATCTAGTTGGAGTATGCGCCGTACTCTTTAGGGAGCTCGGCTTCAGTCCATTCGGAGATGAAGTCGGCCAAAACCTGCGACTTAATAGCTCGCCTTGGCTTGTAAGTTATGTCGAACGGGAGGAGCTCGATGGCCCATTTGGCAATCTGGCCCGTTGCGTCGCGGTTGTTTATAATATCATTAAGAGGTACTTCGGATGCCACTGTTATTGAACACTCTTGAAAATAGTGTCGCAGCTTCCGGGATGCCATGAACACCGCGTATGCTATCTTTTGATAATGCGGGTACCGTGACTTGCATGGAGTTAGGACAGTGGACACATAGTAAACTAGTTTTTGGAGAGGGAACTTGTGTCCGTCCGTTTCTCGTTCGACGACGAGCACCGCGCTTACAACTTGATGGGTTGCCGCGATGTATAACTGCATTGGTTCGCCCGTGTTGGGCGCGGCAAGGACCGGATTTGTTGCCAGTATGGCTTTTATTTCTTTGAGTACGGCCGTGGCGGCATCCGTAGTGTTCGGTGCGCCGTAGGAGGCGATACAGGGGTAATACCTTTTCTCCTAAGCAGGAGATAAAGCGGCTTAGAGCCGCCAGGCATCCTGTCAATTTTTGTATTTGTTTGAGGTCTTTTGGGGTATCCAATTGTGACAGAGCTCGGATCTTGGCTGGGTTTGCTTCAATTCCTCTACCGGATACGATGAAGCCCAAGAGCTTTCCGGCTGGTACGCCGAAAACGCATTTTTCCGGGTTGAGCTTAATGTCATATGTTAGGAGATTGTCGAACGTGAGCCTCAAGTCGTCTACTAGAGTATCGACGTGTTTGGTTTTGACGACCACGTCATCTTCGTACGCTTCAACTGTTTTGCCGATCTGGTTGGCCAGACATGTCTAAATCATGCGCTGATATGTTGCGCCGGCGTTTTTGAGCCCGAAGGGCATCGTGTTGAAGCAGAATGGGCCGTATGGGGTGATGAATGCCGTTGCGGCTTGGTCTGACTCTGCCATCTTGATTTGGTGGTAGCCAGAGTATGCGTCGAGGAAACACAATGAGTCGTGTCCTGCGGTGGCTTCGATGATTTGATCAATTCGGGGGAGCGGGAAAGGATCCTTTGGGCAGGCCTTATTTAGGTCTTTGAAATTGACACATAGGCGCCAAGATTTGTCCTTCTTTGGTACCATCACCAGGTTTTCTAGCTAGTCCGGATGTTTTATATCTCTGATGAATCCGGCTTCTAGCAGTTTTTCTAGCTCCTCTCCCATGGCTTGTCTCTTGGGCTCGGATAAACACCGTAGAGTCTGCTTAACGGGCTTAAACCCTTTTAGGATGTTCAGGCTGTGCTCAGCCAGCCTGCGTGGGATTCCTGGCATGTCTGAAGGGTGCCAGGCAAAAATGTCCCAATTTTCTCGCAGGAATTCTCTAAGTGCGGTGTCTACATCGGGTTTTAGTTGTGCCCTGATGGAGGCCGTTTTTGTGGGGTCCGTTGGATGTACTTGGAATTTGACTATTTCGTCCGCTGGTTTGAAAGAGGTGGACTTGGATCTCTTATCTAGTATCACATCGTCCCTGTCCACCATGGAGCGCAACCCAGTTAGTTCCTCGGCCGCTAGGGCTTCGGATAATGCCTCCAGGGCCAGTGCGGCTGTCTTGTTTTCGGCGCGGAGCATTGTGTCCGGATCACTTGCAAGAGTGATGATTCCGTTGGGTCCAGGCATTTTGACCTTCATGTACCCATAATGGGGTATGGCTTGAAAAATTGTAAATGCTTCTCGCCCTAGCAGAGCGTGGTATCCGCTACTGAACGGGGTGTAACGCCCCGAGACCGACGCTCCAGAAGACTTCCAGCTTTTCTGAGTTTCGCCGTGCGATGTATTTGTTTGTTACATTCTTCTTAGCTTCATTTGCATTGCATCATGTCATCATGCCATCATATCATTAATTTTAAAACTCATCTAAATAAATTGTATGGATCTTCGATCCATTTAAATCGAGGGAAGGGTGACTTCTCTTTATAACATATCTTCCAATATTAGGGAGCTATATTTAAATGTTCCATTGATTGGAATTAACCATAACCCACATGCAAAATATCCCATGTCGTTGTTATCTCAATTCTTGGTCTCCAACCTTGCCCATAATTTATTTCATCATTTTCCGGAGCTCCACCAAAAATCCGAACATTTTTGGACCTTCCCAACCCTCACTTCCTATTCAAATTATTTGAATTTAAATCAAATCAATTTGAATTTAAATCTTGCAATCTTGGACATTCCTATTTTCTTGGGTCAAACTCATTTTTGTCAGTCCGGGAAAAATTATCCCCATGCGCAAATTCTTTCCCGAACCCTCTCTCCTTTTTCTTCTCTCTAATAATTTTCTGCTAGAAAATTAGAGGGAGAGAGAAGAGAGCCAGCTCAGCCGGCCTCTTAGGCCCGACCAACTAAGTCGGCCCAAGGCCCAGCCGCGCCCCGCTGTTAACCCTAGCGATTCCCCCAGCGCTCGATCCCCATCCCTCTCGTTCCCTCGCCCGCCGCCACACGCACGCGCGCATGCATCGAGCCAGGGAGAGGAGCTCCGTTTTGCTCGCACTCTCCTGGCCAGTCATGCCCTCCATCGCGCTGCCTTGCTGCTTTATCCAGCGTACCTCGCCCTTCCTTCTCCCCCGCGTCGCCATCGCCTCCATCCACCGCTTCGCCACCACGCCGTTAGAGCTGCTACTCCGCTCCACCACGCAGGCCATCGGAGCCGTTGCCGGCGGCCGCCACGTCGACCTGACCCGTCCTCGCGTCTCCGGCTTCGTCCCCGACCTTAGTCGCCGGATCGAACCGGCCCGCGTCCACCACCACCACTGCCATGCACCGTGCGCCAACAACCTCCCTCATCAAGTGCGCGACCACGCATCCCCGCTGGCTCCTGTTGCCCCTGCCTCGACGCCTGCTTCGCCTCCCCGTGCTCCAGTCGCGCTGTCATCCAGAGTTCCAAGTCCACCCCTCCGTTGTTCGTCCCAAGATCAGGCGAGATCATGGCCGGATCTGACTCCGGTGGTCCGTCCCCGTCGGAGTTGACCTCCATCACAGGCCACCCGCCAAGCCGCAGGAGTAGTGCCGCTGCTGCCTTGCTTCTGCATCGTTCGCCATGTCCCGCTGGAGGCCATGCGCAAGCCCGCGTTGACCCCGTGGGTGTGGATCCCATTCGCCAGCAGCCGCACGCCACTCGTCGCTCGAGTCCCAGTGGCCTCGTTCGCCTCCTCGCTGCTGCCTTCGAGCGCCATCGATGCATCTTCATGGGGAACCTGCCAAGTACCCTGGTTGCCCCCAAGCAACACACCGCAAGCGTCAAGTACCTCTACCGTCGACCCCGTGGGCGTCAAGTTCCTCTCCGAAACATGTACCACCACGCCCAAGTTCCGCTACAAGATGTACCACTACCGTCGCCGAAGACCGTCAAGTGTACAACTAGCGCCCCCATTGATTCGACAAGAAAACATGAACCACTACTTCCACGACGACGTGTGTACCACTATCGTCAACCTCAAACACCCCGTGGACGTCAAGTTCCTTGACGTGACCCCGAACATCTACGGAGTGTGTACAACTACAAAACGTGTACGACTACTTCCCCTACGACCCGTGAACAACTACTTCCCTCGACGTTTTTGAACCGCCTCGAAATGCACGGTTCGAAGGTATATCCCCGAGATGACCACCCGTGGAACGAATGCATGAGTGATGTATGAGATGCCCATGTTTGCACCATGTCCCGAATTGATTCTTGCACGTTCCTCCTTGTTTTGCCATGCTGTAGAACCATGGGAACCCGGTAACCGGGATCACCCCACCACCTTTTGCATGACACACTCATCCGCACACTTCTCTCTTGCATCGGTATCTCAATCGAGTTACCGGGATCGAAATGTTGCCGTGGCACCATTTTCGTTTCATCGCCGTGGCACCCTTTTTGTTCCGCCATGGTGACCAAATGCTTAATATCATGCTCCTGTCAACATTTTCATAAAAATTGCATAAAACTTGCATATGTCATCCGCATCATGATAACAACATTTAAATGCTTAAAATTGTTGCTGCATTAAATTGCTAAATGACATGGGGACTTTCCGGAATTGTTGTTTGTTGTTTCCGGCCTCATTTAAAATTGCCTAGCTAGGTAGTTTTATTATGCTTCACCCATTTTGCCATGTTTAATAACGTTTAATATTGTTGGGTACATAACCAAGAGAGAACTAAATAATTGATGTGGTGTTTCGTCAATATGCAACTCGTTGCATATTGAGCTCCACTTAACTTGTAGTATTGTTTGTTGCACTTCGCCATGCCATGCCTCTTTAAACCGGACATGCATCATACTTGTTTGTGCATCATGACATGTTTATGCTTGTGTGTTTACCATATTGTTTGCTTCTTTCCGGTTTGCTTCTCTCGTTAGCTTCGGTTTTGTTCCGGAGTTGTGAGGATTCGTTCGACTACATCCGTTTGTCTTCTTCTTGGACTCGTTCTTCTTCCTTGCGGAATCTCAGGCAAGATGACCATTACCCTCGATATCACTTCTATCTTTGCTTGCCAGTTGCTTTGTTCTATCGCTATGCTGCGTTACCTATCACTTGTCTACCATGCCTCCCAAATTGCCATGTCAGCCTCTAACCTTTTCATCCTTCCTAGCAAACCGTTGCTTGGCTATGTTATGGCTTTGCTCAGCCCCTCTTATAGCGTTGTTAGTTGCAGGTGAAGTTGAAGATTGCTCCATGATGGACCGGATTATGTTGGGATATCACAATATCTCTTATTTAATTAATGCACCTATATACTTGGTAAAGGGTGGAAGGCTCGGCCTTATGCCTGGTGTTTTGTTCCACTCTTGCCTCCCTAGTTTCCGTCATACCGGTGTTATGTTCCTTGATTTTGCATTCCTTACACGGTTGGGTAATTTATGGGACCCCCTTGACAGTTCGCTTTGAATAAACCTCCTCCAGCAAGGCCCAACATTGGTTTTAACATTTGCCACCTAAGCCTTTTTCCCTTGGGTTCTGCAGACTCAAGGGTCATCTTTATTTAACCCCCCAGGCCAGTGCTCCTCCGAGTGTTGGTCCAAACTAGAGCACCGTGCGGGACCATTCCTTGGCAACTTGGATTACGTCGGTACATGTATGCTTTGCTTATCCGGTGTGCCCTGAGAATGAGATATGTGCAGCTCCTATCGGGATTTGTCGGCACAGTCGGGTGGTCTTGCTGGTCTTGTTTTACCATTGTCGAAATGTCTTGTAAACCGGGATTCCGAGTCTGATCGGGTCTTCCTGGGAGAAGGAATATCCTTCGTTGACCCTGAGAGCTTATGATGGGCTAAGTTGGGACACCCCTCAGGGTTTAAACTTTCGAAAGCCGTGCCCGCGGTTATGTGGCAGATGGGAATTTGTTAATGTCCGGTTGTAGATAACATGACACCAGATCTGATTTAAAATGCATCAACCGTGTGTGTAGCCGTGATGGTCTCTTTTCGGCGGAGTCCGGGAAGTGAACATGGTTTTGGGTTATGTTTGACGTAAGTAGGAGTTCAGGATCACTTCTTGATCATTACTAGTTCACGACCATTCCGTTTGCTCTCTTCTCGCTCTTATTTGCGTATGTTAGCCACCATATTTGCTTAGTGCTTGCTGCAACTCCACCTCATTACCACTTCCTACCCATAAGCTTAAATAGTCTTGATCTCGTGGGTTTTGAGATTGCTGAGTCCTCGTGACTCACCAGATACTACCAACAGTTGCAGGTCCCGATGATACCAGTGCAGGTGATGCAACCGAGCTCAGATGGGAGCTCAACGAAGATCTTGGTCGTTGCCATGTTTCGTCTCATGTTGATCAGTAGTGCAGCCCAGTTGGGACGATCGGTGATCTAGCAGTTGGGTTATCTTCTTCTCTCTTGGCTTCGTCTGTAGTCGGACTTTGTGTGTACTCTAAATGATGTATGATTTATTTGCTCATTGTGTGAAGTGGCGATTGTAAGCCAACTCTTTATCCCATTCTTGTTCATTACATGGGATTGTGTGAAGATGACCCTTCTTGCGACAAAACCACAATGCGGTTATGCCTCTAAGTCGTGCTTCGACACGTGGGAGATATAGCCGCATCCTCAGTGTTACAAGTTGGTAATCAGAGCCATCCCCGACTTAGGATCCCCCTGCTTGATCAAATCGCTTGCGTTGTTGAGTCTAGAACAAAAATGTTTTGAGTCTTAGGATTATATATATCGGAGAGTAGGATTCTTTTTACTCCTCAGTCCCTTCGTCGCTCTGGTGAGGTCTCCTGACGTAGATGTTTTGACTTTCCTCTCCTCAAATTTCACTAAAAAAAATTTTTAGGATCACGCGGGTATCTTGGAATCGTTCTGATGGTTTTGTGACGAGAACATTGTTCTTGATGCCTCCTGTCTTTTATGTGGCAGTGACCCGGGGAGTTGAGCTCCGAGGTGTTGTCGTCACAATTTTATCATTGCAGTTATGGAATACCTGAGTTTTTGCCGACATTGAAAATCTCTTTTATGCAGTTGTTGGTGAGATAACCTCGACGCCACCCAGTACAGGGGCGGGAGTTCGGGAGTATTGCCATAGCTCGTATAACAGATGCTTTTCGAAGGTTGAGGTACATGATTTCCGAAGGTTTCTTGGTTATGTGTTGATGGATGGATACAACTTGGATGTAGGTATTGTTAGTTTGGGTGAGATATATATTGCTTCCCTTGTATCCCCAACACCAGATTGCATAACCAGAAAGTTTCGGGAGTTTATAGGTGGGAATTCCAGTAGCTCCTAGAATATCTTTCCGATAGATGCATGATATGGGATTGGGTAAATCTCTATCATATCTATTTGTTCCGTCTTATTCTGCAAGCCAAATCCTTTGTTTTGTTTTATTTGTCGTATTAAAGTTGCTTCGATGTCAAGTGTTGATTCCATACCTTTTCCTAAATGTTGTTCTCATATTGCTATGTGAATACTAATCCTTCTTGATCATCGAGATTGTCATCGAGATTGTCATGCGAGATGATCCCATCATTCTCCCCATCCGCAAGATCAGTTCTAAGTTTTCTCAATGGTGTTTGTTTCGTTCAGCCCAAGTTGTCTTTATTTTCCCCCACCTGTAACGCCCCGGATACAACTTTCCATATTCGTAACTCCAACTCTTGCCTTTTCCGGAGATGCGATATGATATTTCCTTCATGGTTGGGTTTTTGTTTGTTGTTTTGCATTTTGTTCTTGTTTTGCATCTCGTCTCATGTCATCATTCGCATTGCATCGGCATCGTGTTCATAAAACTTGCATCCGCTCGTAGTTGTCGTGTCCCCTTGCTTTTGTTAGCCGTTCCGAGTCTAACTGGGTTTTTGATTCTTGCTTGTCCTTGTTGACCTTCTCTCAGACCAATTGGACCCCTCTCTTCTCTCTTTCTCCGAGACCAACAAACCCCCCCCCTTGTCTTCGTCAACCTCTCTCAGACCCCTCACATGCGTCCGAAACTTGCTCCGAACCCGAACCGCTCGGTCATGACCAACAGGTCCGGATCATCCCCCAACATCCCCAAAACATCTCCGTTTTCTTAATTGGAGGCTATAGCCTATTTATTCCGGGCAGTCCGATTACGATCGGAGGGACCAAACAGTCCCTAGCCAAATCCACCTGCTATATATACACGGGATCCAACCCTAGAAATTAGGCAGCTTGTCCCATCCTCCTCATTCCTCCTAGACGCCGCCACTCTCTCCCTTTGTTTCAGTGCCGAGCCAACCATCCACCACCGATCCTCTTCCTTGGGATCCATCCCCTCCCGATCCAAAATTCCACAGCCTCCTCTCGTTTTCCCCAGCGAGCCAATAACCACAGCCGCGGCCTGCCAGCTCCTCCAGCCCCTCGACTCCACCGCCCGGCTGCAGTCGTCCCTGCCGGCAACCAGGAACATCGTCCCCGTGCCCGAGATCCACTCCTCCAACGCGCTCGGCCTCCACCATCTTCCTCGCCTTTGCCCCGAGCGCCTCGACCATCTCCTTCCTCGGACCCCTGCACGGATCCAGCCTGCCCGCTCGATCCGTATCGGACCGAGGCAGCAACCTCCATCCTCGAGCGCGAGAGGAGCTCGCCCGAGCCTTCCGTGACCATGGCCCCGACTCCAGCCGCCTTCCCCGCTGCTCTGCTCTCTCTCTCTACTTCCTCCCTTGCCTCTCTCTCACAGCATGCTCCCTCTCTCTCTCCCGTGTCTCTGCAGGAAACCATCCGCCCCATCTCCACCTCGCCGGCCTTCCCTGCAGCTGCTACTGCGCCGTTTGACCCCGTCCTCGCCGCGCCTGGTTCCTCTGCTTCGAAGACGAACGAGGCGCGCCCAGCCCCGTTGACCGCGTCCCTGTTCGTCTGGAACGCCAGCAGCCCAGCTGCCCAGCGCCTCCCCAAGGCCCAGCATCGCCAGCAACCTCCCAGATCCAGCTCGCCCGGCCAGCCCCACCGGCCTGCTCCACTGCGCCCTCCCGCGGGCCGCCTTCCGTTTTCGGCCTCAAGGCCCATGGGTGAGCAGCCCCCTCCATATCCCCCCTCCTGTACACTATTGGGCTAATCAGTTTTGGCCCGATAGCGTTTTTTTTCCAGATCTACGAATTTTCTAATTATCCAGGGAATTACAGATTTACAGAAAAGTCCATAGAGTTCATGCATTTAATAACTCACATATGGTGCATCTTATGTAAATAATTTATATATGTAAAATGCTTAGAATTCCATCTAGTTTCATAATCTGCTATTTTCATCCATGTTTAAAATGTTTAACTTGATGTTTGTTTAAATTTGCATAAATAGCATGTTAAAATGATTTATTTCATAACTAAATAACCGTAGCTCGAATTTTAATAAACTTTAGATGTAAATTGGGTGAAAAAATGCCTAGTTTAACATGGTGCACTATATTTTCCTGTTTAACAACAATAAAATATGTTTTAGGGCAGAACAGTACCAAATCTAAAATATGCACATGGGGATTTTCCGGAATTGTTGTTTGTAACTTCCGGCCTCATTTACAGTTGCCTAGATATGTAGTTTCATTATGTTTCACCTCTTGCCATGTTTAACAACATTTAATATTGTTGTGTACCTAAACAAGAGCGAACTAAATAACTTGAATGTGGTGTTTCGTCAATACGCAACTCGTTGCATATTGAGCTCCACTTAACTTGTAGTATTGGTTGTTGCATTTTGCCATGCCATGCCTCATTAAACCGGACATGCATCATACTTGATTGTGCATCATGCCATGATTATGCTTGTGTGTTTACCATGCTGTTTGTTTCTTTTCCGGTGTTGCTTCTTAGTTCCGGTAATGTTGCGATTGTGAGGATTCGTTCGACTACTTCCGTTCGTCTTCTTCATGGACTTGTTCTTCTTCCTTGCGGGATTTCAGGCAAGATGACCGCTACCCTGGATCTCATTACTATCATTGCTATGCTAGTTGCTTCATTCTATCGCTATGCTGTGTTACCTATCTTTTGCTCATCAAGCATCCCAAATTGCCATGAACCTCTAACCTTTGACACCCTTCCTAGCAAACCGTTGCTTGGCTATGTTACCGCTTTGCTCAACCCCTCTTATAGCGTTGTTAGTTGCAGGTAAAGTTGAAGATTGCCCCATGATGGACAGGGTTATGTTGGGATATCACAATATCTCTTATTTAATTTAATGCATCTATATACTTGGTAAAGGGTGGAAGACTCGACCTTATGCCAGGTGTTTTGTTCGACTCTTGCCGCCCTAGTTTCCGTCATACCGGTGTTATGTTCCCGGATTTTGCGTTCCTTACGCGGTTGGGTGATTTATGGGACCCCCTTGACAGTTCGCTTTGAATAAAACTCCTCCAGCAAGGCCCAACCTTGGTTTTACCATTTGCCTCACCTAGCCCTTTTTCTCTTGGGTTTCCGGAGCCCGAGGGTCATCTTTATTTTACCCCCCCGGGCCAGTGCTCCTCTGAGTGTTGGTCCAACCTGAGCGATGTCCGGTGCCCCCTGGGCAACCAGGGTCTATGCCAACCTGACGTCTTGCTCATCTGGTGTGCCGTGAGAACGAGATATGTGCAGCTCCTATCGGGATTTGTCGGTGCATCGGGCGGCTTTGCTGGTCTTGTTTTACCATTGTCGAAATGTCTTGTAAACCGGGATTTCGAGTCTGGTCGGGTCTTCCTGGGAGAAGGTATATCCTTCGTTGATCACGAGAGCTTATCATGGGCTAAGTTGGGACACCCCTGCAGGGTATAATCTTTCGAAAGTCGTGCCTGCGGTTATAGGCAGATGGGAATTTGTTAATGTCCGGTTATAGATAACTTGGCACCAGATCCAAATTAAAATGCATCAACCGCGTGTGTAACCATGATGGTCTCTTCTCGGCGGAGTCCGGGAACTGAACACGGTTCTTGGGTTATGTTTGGCGTCAGTAGGAGTTCAGGATCACCTCTTGATCATTACTAGTTGACGACCGTTCCTTTGCTTCTCTTCTCGCTCTTATTTGCGTATGTTAGCCACCATACTTGCTTAGTCGCTGCTGCAACCTCACCACTTTACCCCTTCCTTTCCCATTAAGCTTTGCTAGTCTTGTTACCCATGGTAATGGGATTGTTGAGTCCTCGTGGCTCACAGATTACTACAACAACAGTTGCAGGTACAGGTTATGCGATGGTCATGACGCGAGAGCGACGCTTGCTTGCATTGAGTTCTTCTTCTGCTTCTTCTTCGATTAGGGGATAAGTTCCAGGTCGGCAGCTTGGGCTAGCAGGGTGGATGTCGTTTGAGTTTCTGTTTGTGTTTCATCCGTAGTCGGATGGTGCTCTTTTGTAAGACGATGTTGTATTCGTGTGGCATTGTATGCCTTATGTATGTATCCCTATCTATTATGTAATGTTGATGTAATGATATCCACCTTGCAAAAGCGTCTTCAAGATGCGCTTCTATCCTTGGTGGGACCCTCAAGTTCCTTTAGGATAGGGTCGCATCTTGGGCGTGACAAGTTGGTAATCAGTGCCTCGACCGACCATAGGAACCCCCTTGATTGTTGGCCGTTGTTGAGTCTAGAAGAAAACTATTTTGAGTCTTAGGATTATATATATCGGAGAGTAGGATTGTTTTTACTCCTCCTTCCCTTTGTCGCTCTGGTGAGGTCTTCTGACGTAGATGTTTTGACTTTCCTCTCCTCAAATTTCACTAATTTTTTTTGTTTGTTAGGATCACGCGGGTATCTTGGAATCGTTCCGATGGTTTTGTGACGAGAACATTGTTCTTGGTGCCTCCTGACATTTAGGGGTTGTTGAAGTGTCCCGGGGAGTTGAGCTCCGAGGCGTTGTCGTCACAGTTTTATCGTTGCAGTTCTGGAATACCTGAATTTTGCCGACATCGAAAATCTCTTTTATGCAGTTGTTGGTGAGATAACCTCGACGCCACCCAGTACTGGGGAGCTCGGGAGTATTGCCATAGCTTGTATAACGGTTGCTTTTCGAAGGTTGAGGTACACGATTTCCGGAGTTTTCTTGGTTATGTGTTGACGGATGGATACAGCTGGATGTAGGGATTGTTAGTTTGGGTGAGATATATTGCTTCCCCTGTATCCCCAACACCAGATTGCATAACCAGAAAGTTTCGGGAGTTTATAGGTGGGAATTCAAGTAGCTCCTAGAATATCTTTCCGACAGATGCATGATACGGGATTGGGTAAATCTCTATCATATGTATTTGTTCCGGCTTATTTCTGCAAGCCAATCCTTTGTTTTGTTTTGAGTCGTGGTATTTGAGTTGCTTCAATGTCAAGTGTTGATTCCATACCTTTTCTAAACGGTGTTCTCATATTTCTATGGGAGTACTAATCCTTCTTGATCACTGAGGTTGTCATGTCAACTCTTTTCCAACTGATGTGCTTCTCTTCAAGTGGATCCGATCATTTCAACATTTGCGAGATCAATTCGATGTTTTCTCAACGGTATCCGCTTCATCCGTCCCCAAGTTGCCTTTGTTTTCCCGCCCTCCCACCCTTTTTCTTCAAGGACTTAGATTTCTTAATCAAGTATCCATTTTATTCATGTGAAGTCTCTTCACTCTTTTCAATCAATGTTCTTATCCGGTATTCTCAGGAAGATACTAACGGAGCTTCAAGTTTATTATTCTTCGTCTCTTTTCTTCTCCGGCGGATCCATTTTGAAGCTTTCGGTGTTGATCTTATCCCTTTTCCACTTTTCACAATGCTTTCTCATTCCGGTGCACCAATTAATCATTCACCTCTCGCTATTCATTTGTTTTGGAGTACTGAAGATATCTTGGAAGATTCGTGTTTCCATTCTCAATCCGTTAGTTTTTTTTGAGGTTGTTATCTCATTCAAGTCATTTAATTCAACCAGTGCGATCTCTCTTTTAAATCGTTCAACGGTGTTTCTTTTGAGTGGGCCCTAACCCACAGGTCTTTTCCCAGGATCTTACCTGACTCTTGTAATTTTCCCGGAGCCATTCCCAAATTCTTTTCGAAGTTTGATGTAAGAATGAATTTTCATTAGTCGCATGCCTTCTCCAAGATCGCTTTCAAATTCTTTTCATCTTTGGTTCAACCCTTCCTCTTTTTCATTCTCCCGGAGTATCTCAACAATTCATGGAAGTGTTTCTCGTTGTCATTCTCTGCATTTGAAGACTGAAGAAGATTTTCTCTTAAATCTTCCTCCCTTCTCTTAGAGATGCGTGGTTCTAGCTTATGTCATCCTCTCATAATTGTTTTCGATTGTGAGAATTCTTTTCAACCATCGGACACATTTCAGGAGTTGCTTCCTTTCTTGATAATCCGGATGCCATCATATCTGAATATTACTCATTCTCAACCTTCAACTCTTATTCTCCAAATCTTACCGGTGAATCGTTCAAATATCCTCTAATCAGTTCATGTTCTCTTCGTTCTCATGTATCTAAATCCCTTCAAGTATCTTCATTCGTTTTCAAATTCTTTCCGGTGAATTGTGCCCTTGCTACTCTCTTTTGCAATTTTCATGGTGGTTCGTTCAAGATTTCACTTCCTTTGTTATCATATCAATTCATTCGTTCTTTTTAATCCCACCGGCGGTTCCATCAATACCTTCTGAAGTTTGCGCTATATCTCTATCTGCAATCATTTTTCAATGAGAATAAGTAGTATGCCTAATCCATTGCTTGTCATCAATCTAATTTGATGAAGGATAAGCATACAATAAATCTTATTCTTATTTCCTCGAGGTGATGGAATTCTTTTCTTCCGGAGATTGTTGATGATGAAGTAATTCTTGGTTCTAGTGTTTCATCTTTTCCTTTTCCGGAGTTCCAAGTTTTCTCGGTTATATCATTTCAAAGCTTCATCTAAATCATTGCAAGGCTTCACCTTGTGTTTTCAACTTCTCTTTCTTTCTATCATCCTTTTATTACCGGAGTTCTTCATGGAGGCTCTACATGGTGGTTCGTCAAGGATTCTTTTCATTCTTCAATTGTTCATCAAGATTTCTCTTGGAGTTAAGATCCGCCAAGCTATACTCTAAAATAAACATGGTGTTCAACACATGTTTTGTTTTGGGGAGTTCAAGTATTCTTCATCTTGCATTTCGAAGTGCAATTCGTTCTACCTTATCATTTGAGGTGGTTTTATGTCATTCTGGACAATTTGAGTTCGTGTTTCATGATTCACATGTTGTCAAGAATGAGGTAATTTAAATCCATTAATCCCTCCATTGGAGTTATCTTGGTTTAGGTTACACCTAAAGCCTTCCCTAAGGAATGTTGCTAATTGTGGTGCCTATCGATAATCCAAGTTTCCTCCTATTCTCTCATTAAAAGGAGTTTTCATCTCCTTGCTGATCTCAATCCAATTTACAGTTTCCATCAGTGGCCGGTTGTCACCTCATCTTTTTGAGATGTTTGCCATAAGCCCACAACAAGCTTATTCTTTTCGTTGTTGGTTTTCCAACAACTCCATTGTAACCTTCTTGGAAGGGTGCTTTCCAAATTCAATTGTGGTAGGAGTTGTCATTTCCTTATCTGTTCCCTTTATCACAACGATCTAGCTTCTATTCTTTCATTTCGGAGTCATGGTGATGTCCGTCTCTTCACTCATCATCTCGAATTTTGAGGATCATGTTTTTCATGCTTATCCATTTAACCGGAGTGTTGTGTAAACTCTTCAATTTCTTTTCATCTTATCAAGTCTTGCATCTCTTTTTAACCGGAGTGGTTTCGATATCTATCTTATCACTAAACCTCTTGGTTCTCGTCGTATCCCTTGTTCCTCTTTTCTAAACGGAGTGTTTTCAACTATGTTCATCTTCGTTGTTTTCTTTCTTTCATATGGCTCAACCTCTCAAGGTTCATGGTTTCACTCATTGGTTGAAGAAGCAACTTAGTTTTACCTTTTCTCTTCCTCTTCCGTTTCTCTCCGGTGCCATCCTAGATCTCGGGACGAGATCCTCTCGTAGTGGTGGAGTGTTGTAACGCCCCGGATACAACTTTCCATATTCGTAACTCCAACTCTTGCCTTTTCCGGAGATGCGATATGATATTTCCTTCGTGGTTGGGTTTTTGTTTGTTGTTTTGCATTTTGTTCTTGTTTTGCATCTCGTCTCATGTCATCATTCGCATTGCATCCACATCATCTTCATAAAACTTGCATCCGCTCGTAGTTTCTGTGTCCCCCTTGCTTTTGTTGGCCGTTCCGAGTCTAACCGGGTTTTCGATTCCCGCTTGTCCTTGTTGACCTTCTCTCAGACCAATTGGACCCCTCTCTTCTCTCTTTCTCCGAGACCAACAAAACCCCCCTTGTCTTCGTCGACCTCTCTCTGACCCCTCGCATGCGTCCGAAACTTGCTCCGAACCCGAACCGCTCGGTCATGACCAACAGGTCCGGATCATCCCCCAACATCCCCAAAACATCTCTGTTTTCTTAATTGGATGCTCTAGCCTATTTATTCCGGGCAGTCCGATTATGATCGGAGGGACCAAATAGTCCCTAGCCAAATCCACCTGCTATATATACACGGGATCCAACCGTAGAAATTAGGCAGCTTGTCCCATCCTCCTCATACCTCCTAGCCGCCGCCACTCTCTCCCTTCGTTTCAGCGCCGGGCCAACCAGCCACCACCGATCCTCTTCCTTGGGATCCATCCCCTCCTGATCCAAAATTCCACAGCCTCCTCTCGTTTTCCCCAGTGAGCCAATCACCACAGCTGCGGCCTGCCAGCTCCTCCAGCCCCTCGACTCCACCGCCCGGCTGCAGCCGTCCGTGCCGGCGACCAGGAACCTCGTCCCCGTGCCCGAGATCCACTCCTCCAACGCGCTTGGCCTCCAACATCTTCCTCGCCTCTGCCTCGAGCGCCTCGACCATCTCCTTCCTCGGCCCCCTGCACGGATCCAGCCTGCCCGCTCGATCCGGATCGGACCGAGGCAGCAGCCTCCATCCTCGAGTGCGAGAGGAGCTCGCCCGAGGCTTCCGTGACCATGGCCTCGACTCCAGCCGCCTTCCCCGCCGCTCTGCTCTCTCTCTCTCTCTACTTCCTCCCTTGCCTCTCTCTCACATCATGCTCCCTCTCTCTCTCCCGTGTCTCTGCAGGAAAACGCTATGGCGGCCCCTGAGCTCCGTCCGCGCCGTCGTTGCCCGGATCCGACGCCGCCAGCCGGATCCGCCCCATCTCCACCTCGCCGGCCTTCCCTGCAGCTGTTGCCGCGCCGTTTGACCCCGTCCTCGCCGTGCCTGGTTCCTCTGCTTCGAAGACGAACGAGGCGCGCCCAGCCCCGTTGACCGCGTCCCTGTTCGTCTGGAACGCCAGCATCCCAGCTGCCCAGCGCCTCCGCAAGGCCCAGCATCGCCAGCAGCCTCCCAGATCCAGCGCGCCCGGCCAGCCCCGCCGGCCTGCTCCACCGCGCCCTCCCGCGGGCCGCCTTCCTGATTCGGCCTCAAGGCCCATGGGTGAGCAGCCCCCTCCAGATCCCCCCTCCTGTACACTATTGGGCTAATCAGTTTCGGCCCGATAGCGTTTTTTTCTAGATCTGCGAATTTGCTAATTATCCAGGGAATTACAGATTTACAGAAAAGTCCCTAGAGTTCATGCATTTAATAACTCACATATGGTGCATCTTATGTAAATAATTTATATATGTAAAATGCTTAGAATTTCATCTAGTTTCATAATCTGCTATTTTCATCCATGTTTAAAATGTTTAACTTCATGTTTGTTTAAATTTGCATAAATAGCATGTTAAAATGATTTATTTCATAACTAAATAACCGTAGCTCCAATTTTAATAAACTTTATATGTAAATGGGTTGGAAAAATGCCTAGTTTAACATGGTGCAATTTATCTTCCTGTTTAACAACAATAAAATATGTTTTAGGGCAGAACAGTACCAAATCTAAAATATGCACATGGGGATTTTCCGGAATTGTTGTTTGTAACTTCCGGCCTCATTTAAACTTGCCTAGATATGTAGTTTCATTATGTTTCACCTCTTGCCATGTTTAACAACATTTAATATTGTCGTGTACCTAAACGAGAGCGAACTAAATAACTTGAATGTGGTGTTTCGTTAATACGCAACTCGTTGCATATTGAGCTCCACTTAACTTGTAGTATTGGTTGTTGCATTTTGCCATGCCATGCCTCATCAAACCGGACATGCATCATACTTGATTGTGCATCATGCCATGATTATGCTTGTGTGTTTAGCATGTTGTTTGTTTCTTTTCCGGTGTTGCTTCTTAGTTCTAGTAATGTTGCGATTGTGAGGATTCGTTCGACTACTTCCGTTCATCTTCTTCATGGACTTGTTCTTCTTCCTTGCGGGATTTCAGGCAAGATGACCGCTACCCTGGATCTCATTACTATCATTGCTATGCTAGTTTCTTCGTTCTATCGCTATGCTGCGTTACCTACCTTTTGCTCATCAAGCCTCCCAAATTGCCATGAACCTCTAACCTTTGACACCCTTCCTAGCAAACCGTTGCTTGGCTATGTTACCGCTTTGCTCAGCCCCTCTTATAGCGTTGTTAGTTGTAGGTGAAGTTGAAGATTGCCCCATGATGGACAGGGTTATGTTGGGATATCACAATATCTCTTATTTAATTTAATGCATCTATATACTTGGTAAAGGGTGGAAGACTCGGCCTTATGCCTGGTGTTTTGTTCCACTCTTGCCGCCCTAGTTTCCGTAATACCGGTGTTATGTTCCCAGATTTTGCGTTCCTTACGCGGTTGGGTGATTTATGGGACCCCCTTGACAGTTTGCTTTGAATAAAACTCCTCCAGCAAGGCCCAACCTTGGTTTTACCATTTGCCTCACCTAGCCCTTTTTCCCTTGGGTTTCCGGAGCACGAGGGTCATCTTTATTTTACCCCCCCGGGCCAGTGCTCCTCTGAGTGTTGGTCCAACCTGAGCGATGTCCGGCGCCCCCTGGGCAACCAGGGTCTATGCCAACCCGACGTCTTGCTCATCTGGTGTGCCCTGAGAACGAGATATGTGCCGCTCCTATCGGGATTTGTCGGTGCATTGGGCGGCTTTGCTGGTCTTGTTTTACCATTGTCGAAATGTCTTGTAAACTGAGATTCCGAGTCTGATCGGGTCTTCTTGGGAGAAGGTATATCCTTCGTTGATCGCGAGAGCTTATCATGGGCTAAGTTGGGACACCCCTGCAGGGTATAATCTTTCGAAAGCCGTGCCTGCGGTTATAGGCAGATGGGAATTTGTTAATGTCCGGTTGTAGATAACTTGGCACCAGATCCGAATTAAAATGCATCAACCGCGTGTGTAACCATGATGGTCTCTTCTCGGTGGAGTCCGGGAAGTGAACACGGTTCTTGGGTTATGTTTGGCGTAAGTAGGAGTTCAGGATCACCTCTTGATCATTAGTAGATGACGACCGTTCCTTTGCTTCTCTTCTCGCTCTTATTTGCGTATCTTAGCCACCTTACTTGCTTAGTCGCTGCTGCAACCTCACCACTTTACCCCTTCCTTTCCCATTAAGCTTTGCTAGTCTTGTTACCCATGGTAATGGGATTGCTGAGTCCTCGTGGCTCACAGATTACTACAACAACAGTTGCAGGTACAGGTTATGCGATGTTCATGACGCGAGAGCGATGCTTGCTTGTGTTGAGTTCTTCTTCTGCTTCTTCTTCGATTAGGGGATAAGTTCCAGGTCGGCAGCCTGGGCTAGCAGGGTGGATGTCATTTGAGTTTCTGTTTGTGTTTCATCCGTAGTCGGATGGTGCTCTTTTGTAAGATGATGTTGTATTCGTGTGGCATTGTATGCCTTATGTATGTATCCCTATCTATTATGTAATGTTGATGTAATGATATCCACCTTTCAAAAGCGTCTTCTAGATGCGCTTCTATCCTTGGTGGGACCCTCAAGTTCCTTTAGGATAGGGTCGCATCTTGGGCATGACACCACCCTCCCACCTTTTTCTTCAAGGACTTATATTTCTTAATCATGTATCCTTTTATTGATGGGAAGTCTCTCCATTCTTTTCAGCCAATGTTCTTATCCGGTGATTCTCAGGAAGATACTAACGGAGCTTCTAGTTTATTATTCTTCGTCTCTTTTCTTCTCCGGTGGATTTACCTCAAGCTTTCAGTGTTGATCATATTCTTTTCCTCGTGTCAAATGCTTTTTCATGCCGGTGCATCTCATAATCATTCACCTCTCTCTCTTCATAACCGTTCAAGTTATTTTGAGGTTGTTATCTCATTCAAGCCATTTAATTCAACCGGTGCAATCCCCCCTTTCAATCAATCGTTCAATGGTGTATCTTTTAGTGGGCCCATAACCCACAGGTCTTTTTCTAGGATCTTACCTGACTCTTCTAATTTTCCCGGAGCTATTCCCAAATTCATTTTGAAGTTTGATGTAAGAATGAATTTTCATCAGTCATATTCTTTCTCCAAGGTTGCTTTCAAAATATTTTCATCGTTGGTTCATCATTTCTATTCTTCTTTGTTCCGAAGTGCCTCAACAATTTTGGTGGTTCTCGTCATCATTCTCAGCATGTGAAGATCGAAGAAGAGTTCCTCTAAATCCTTACCCGTTCTTCCAAAGATTCGTGGTTCTAGCTTCATGCCATCCTCATAATTGTTTCGATTGTGAGAATTCTTTTCACCCATCCGGAGCAATTCATGAGTCTTTTCAGTTTCATTCTCAGGAGCCAATCATCTCAGAATTATTCATTCTCAGCTTTCAACTCTCGTTCTTGAATTCTTCCGGTGCATCGTCCAAATATCCTCCAATCAGTTCACGATCTCTTTGTTCTCATGTATCGAAACCCCCTCAAGTATCTTCATTCGTTTTCCAATTCTTCCCGGTGAATGGTGCCTTTGCTATGTTCATTTTCAATTCTTACGGTGGTTCATTCAAGATTTCACTTCCTTCGTTATCATATCAATTCATTCATTGTTTCCAAATCCCACCGGTGGTTCCATCTATACCTTCTCAAGTTTGCGCTATATCTCTCTTAATCCTTTCTACAGGAATAAGTAGTATGCCAAATCCATTGCTTGTCATCAATTTAATTTGATGAAGGATAAGCATACAATAAATCTTATTCTTATTTCCTCGAGGTGATTCAATTCTTTTCTTCCGAAGATTGTTCATGATGAAGTAATTCTCGGTTCTAGTGTTTCATCTTTTCTTTTCCGGAGTTCCAAGTTTTCCGCATTATCTCGTCGCGAAGCCCCATCTAAATCAGTTCAAGGCTTCAATCTTATTCTTTTCATCATTTTTTTACTGGAGTTCTTCATGGAGGCTCTACATGATGGTTCGTCAAGGATTCCTTTCATTCTTCAAGTGTTCTTCAAGATTGTTCTTGGAGAAGCTCAAATATTCTTCTTCTTGCATTTCGAAGTGCAATTCTTTCTACCTTATCTTATGAGATGGTGTTATATCATTCTTGACAATTTCCATTCATGTTTTGCGATTCACATGTTGTCAGGAATGAGGTATTTTAGATCCAACAATCTCTTCGTTGGAGTTATCTTGGTATAGATTTCACCTAAAGCCTTCCCTAAGGAATGTTGCTATTTGTGGTGCTTATCAATGACCCAAGTTCTCCAGTTATCCTCTTGGTGAAAGAAGTTTCTCTTATCTTCATTTATCTCAACCAATCAATTGTTTCTGTTAGTGGCCGGTTGTCACCTCATCATTTTGAGATGTTTGCCATAAGCCCACAACAAGATTGTGCTTTTCGTTGTTGATTTTCCAACAACTCCGTTCAATTCTTCTTTGCAAGGATGCTTTCCAAGTTCATTTGTGGTAGAAGTTGGCATTTTCTTCTCCATTCTGTTTTTTCCAATGATCTATCTTCTATTCTTTGCTCCGGAGGCATTGTGATGTTGCTCCTTTCACTCATCATCTCGATTGTGAGGGTCGTGTTTTTTTCTTACTTATCCATTTAACCGAAGTGTTGTGTCATCTCTTCATGTTCTTTCATCTTATCAAGTTTTGCCTCTCTTTTCAACCTGAGTGATGTCTGAAATCCTTCTTACCCATTGTGCCATTCTTTAAATAGTTCCGGAGGCACTGTGTTGTTGATTTCATCAAGTATCATCACATCTTCTCAAGTTCATGTTCTATTCCTTCCATGTTCAACCGGAGTGCTGCCCGAATTCTTCCTCTCTCATCTTGTTTTAATCGGAGTTGTTTCGAATTCTATCTTGTCCATTAAACTCTTGATTCATGTCTTTGCAACCTTCAAGTTCTTGTAATGTTCTTTGTTACTCTTTTCCAATGGATTGTTTGCAATCTTGTTCATCTCTGTTGTATTCTTTCTTTAAAGTTTTTGCAATCTCTAGGGTTCTTTGGTTTCACTCATTAGTCGAAGAAGCAACTTAGTTTTACCTCTCCTCTTCCTCTTCCGTTTCTCTCCGGTGCCATCCTAGATCTTGGGACGAGATCCTCTTGTATTGGTGGACTGTTGTAACGCCCCGAGACCGACGCTCCAGAAGACTTCCAGCTTTTCCGGGTTTCGCCGTGCGATGTATTTGTTTGTTGCATTCTTCTTAGCTTCATTTGCATTGCATCATGTCATCATGCCATCATATCATTAATTTTAAAACTCATCTAAATAAATTGTATGGATCTTCGATCCATTTAAATCGAGGGAAGTGTGACTTCTCTTTATAACATATCTTCCAATATTAGGGAGCTATATTTAAATGTTCCATTGATTGGAATTAACCATAACACACATGCAAAATATCCCATGTCGTTGTTATCTCAATTCTTGGTCTCCAACCTTGCCCATAATTTCTTTCATCATTTTCCGGAGCTCCACCAAAAATCTGAACATTTTGGGACCTTCCCAACCCTCACTTCCTATTCAAATCATTTGAATTTAAATCAAATGAATTTGAATTTAAATCTTGCAATCTTGGCGATTCCTATTTTCTTGGGTCAAACTCATTTTTATGAGTCCGGGAAAATTATCCCCATGCGCAAATTCTTTCCAGAACCCTCTCTCCTTTTTCTTCTCTCTAATAATTTTCTGCTAGAAAATTAGAGGGAGAGAGAAGAGAGCCAGCCCAGCCGGCCTCTTAGGCCCGACCAACTAAGCCGGCCCAAGGCCCAGCCGCGCCCCGCTGGTAACCCTAGCGATTCCCCCAGCCCTCGATCCCCATCCCTCTCGTTCCCTCGCCCGCCGCCACACGCACGCACACACACATCGACCCAAGGAGAGGAGCTCCCTTCTGCTCGCACTCTCCTGGCCAGCCGTGCCCCTCCGTGGCGCTGCATTGCTGCTCTATCCAGCGTACCTCGCCCTTCCTTCTCCCCCGCGTCGCCATCGCCTCCCTCCGCCGATTCTCCACCATGCCGTATGAGCTGCTACTCCGCTCCACCACGCCGGCCATCAGAGCCGTTGTCGGCGGCCGCCCCGTCGACCCGACCCGTCCTCGCGTCTCCGGCTTCGTCCCCGACCTTAGTCGCCGGATCGAACCGGCCCGTGTCCACCACCACCATCGCCATGCACCACGCGCCAACAACCTCCCGCATCGAGCGTGCGACCCTGCATCCCCGCCGGCTCCCGTTGCCCCTGCCTCAACGCCTACTTCGCCTCCCCGTGCTCCAGTCGCGCTGTCGTCCGGAGTTCCAAGTCCACCCCCTCCGTTTTTCGTCCCAAGATCAGGCGAGATCACGGTCGGATCTGACTCCAGTGGTCCGTCCCCATCGGAGTTGACCTCCATCACAGGCCACCCGCCAAGCCGCAGGAGCAGTGCCGCTGCTACCTTGCTTTTGCATCGTTCGCCATGTACAGCTGGAGGCCATGCGCAAGCCCACGTTGACCCCGTCGGTGTGGATCCCATTCGCCAGCAGCCGCACACCACTTGTCGCTCGAGTCCCAGCAGCCTCGTTCGCCTCCTCGCTGCTGCCTTCGAGCGCCATCGATGCATCTTCATGGGGAACCTGCCAAGTACCCTAGTTTCCCCCAAGCAACACACCGCAAGCGTCAAGTACCTCTACCGTCGACCACGTAGGCGTCAAGTTCCTTTACGAAACATGTACCACCACGCCCAAGTTCCACTGCAAGATATACCACTACCGCCGCCGAAGACTGTCAGGTGTACAACTACCGCCGCTGTTCATTCGACAAGAAAACGTGAACCACTACTTCCACGACGACGTGTGTGCCACTATCGTCGACCTCGAAGACCCTGTGGACGTCAAGTTCCTTGACATGACTCCGAACATCTACGGAGTGTGTATAACTATGAAACATGTACAACTACTTCCCCTACGACCCGTGAACGACTACTTCCCTCGACGTTTTTGAACCGCCCCGAAATGCAAGCTTCGAAGGTATAACCCCGAGATGACCACCCGTGGAACGAATGCATGAGTGATGTATGAGATGCCCGTGTTTGCACCATGTCCCGAATTGATCCTTGCACATTCCTCCTCGTTTTGCCATGCCGTCGAACCATGGGAACCCAGAAACCGGGATCACCCCACCACCTTTTGCATGACACACTCATCCGCACACTTCTCTCTTGCATCGGTAGCTCAATCGAGTTACCGGGATCGAAATCTTGCTGTGGCACCATTCTCGTTTCGTCGCCGTGGCACCCTTTTCGTTCCGCCATGGTGACCAAATGCTTCATATCATGCTCTTGTCAACATTTTCATAAAAATTGCATAAAACTTGCATATGTCATCTGCATCATGATAACAACATTTAAATGCTTAAAATTGTTGCTGCATTAAATTGCTAAATGGCATGGGTACTTTTCGGAATTGTTGTTTGTTGTTTCCGGCCTCATTTAAAATTGCCTAGCTAGGTAGTTTTATTATGCTTCACCCCTTTTGCCATGTTTAATAACGTTTAATATTGTTGGGTACATAACCGAGAGAGAACTAAATAATTGATGTGGTGTTTCCTCAATATGCAACTCGTTGCATATTGAGCTCCACTTAACTTGTAGTATTGTTTGTTGCACTTTGTCAGGCCATGCCTCTTTAAACCAGACATGCATCATACTTGTTTGTGCATCATGACATGCCTCCCAAATTGCCATCTCATCCTCTAACCTTTTCATCCTTCCTAGCAAACTGTTGCTTGGCTATGTTATCGCTTTGCTCAACCCCTCTTATAGCATTGTTAGTTGCAGGTGAAGTTGAAGATTGCTCCATGATGGACAGGATTATGTTGGGACATCACAATATCTCTTATTTAATTAATGCACCTATATACTTGGTAAAGGGTGGAAGGCTCGGCCTTATGCCTGGTGTTTTGTTCCACTCTTGCCGCCCTAGTTTCCGTCATACCGGTGTTATGTTCCTTGATTTTGCGTTCTTTACACGGTTGGGTGATTTATGGTACCCCCTTGACAGTTCGCTTTGAATAAAACTCCTCCAGCAAGGCCCAACATTTGTTTTAACATTTGCCACCTAAGCCTTTTTCCCTTGGGTTCTGCAGACTCAGGGGTCATCTTTATTTTACCCCCTGGGCCAGTGCTCCTCCGAGTGTTGGTCCAAACTAGATCACCGTGCGGGACCATTCCTTGGCAACTTGGATTACGTCGGTACCTGTACGCTTTGCTTATCTGGTGTGCCCTGAGAACGAGATATGTGCAGCTCCTATCGGGATTTGTCAGCACAGTCGGGTAGTCTTGCTGGTCTTGTTTTACCATTGTCGAAATGTCTTGTAAACCGGGATTCCGAGTCTGATCGGGTCTTCCTGGGAGAAGTAATATCCTTCGTTGACCGTGAGAGCTTATGATGGGCTAAGTTGGGACACCCCTGCAGGGTTTAAACTTTCGAAAGTCGTGCCCACGGTTATGTGGCAGATGGGAATTTGTTAATGTCTGGTTGTAGATAACTTGACACCAGATCTGATTTAAAATGCATCAACCGCGTGTGTAGCCGTGATGGTCTCTTTTGGGCGGAGTCCGGGAAGTGAACACAGTTTTGGGTTATATTTGACGTAAGTAGGAGTTCAGGATCACTTCTTGATCATTGATAGTTCACGACCGTTCCGTTTGCTCTCTTCTCGCTCTTATTTGCGTATGTTAGCCACCATATTTGCTTAGTGCTTTCTGCAGCTCCACCTCATTACCACTTCCTACCCATAAGCTTAAATAGTCTTGATCTCGCGGGTTTTGAGATTGCTGAGTCCTCGTGACTCACCAGATACTACCAACAGTTGCAGGTCCTGATGATACCAGTGCAGGTGATGCAACCAGCTCAGATGGGAGCTCAACTAAGATCTTGGTTGTTTCCATTTTTCGTCTCATGTTGATCAGTAGTGGAGCCCAGTTGGGATGATCGGGGATCTAGCAGTTGGGTTATCTTCTTTTCTTTTGGCTTCGTCCGTAGTCGGACTTTGCCTGTACTCTGAATGATGTATGATTTATTTGCTCATTGTGTGAAGTGGCGATTGTAAGCCAACTCTTTATCCCATTCTTGTTCATTACATGGGATTGTGTGAAGATGACCCTTCTTGCGACAAAACCACAATGTGGTTATGCCTCTAAGTCGTGCTTCGACACGTGGTAGATATAGCCGCATCGTGCGTGTTACACGGGGCCACTTGGAACGTGACCTCCTCGGATCTGTAATTATCTGGCGTGCCGAACACCACATCCAGTGTGATTTTTCCTGAACAGCACGCTTCCCGGCTTGGTATTATTCCTCCAAAGGTTGTGTTGCTTCGATCAATGCGGCTCCAGTCGATTTCCATTTTTCGCAGGGTTTCCTCGTAGATGAGGTTAAGTCTGCTGCCGCCGTCCATGAGTACCTTTGTAAGTCAAAAGCCGTCCACTATCAGACTAAGGACCAATGCAGCTGGTGCTCGGGCTATCCGGAATTTAGGTACGTCACTGGCATTAAAGGTAATAGCCGTGTCACTCAATGGGTTTATTGTTGCTACTTGGTAGACTTCGGTAAGGTTGTTGACCGTTTGTTTCGTCGCATTGTTTGATGCGAAGGTCTCGAAGACTGTCCACACCGTACTGGCATTTCTAGGGAGGTGTTCTTCGGGTTCTGGAGTTAGAAGCTCCTCGCCACTTCTGGCCACCTGCCGGAGTATCCAACATGCTCTAAGGCTGTGAGTTGGTGTGACTTCCCCTAAACTATGAATTTTAAAGGGTCCATTGATCCATCCCTCCAGTACGGTCCCATACCCTATAGAGGGTTTTTGTTTTTTATGTTTGGCTCAGATGCTTGGCGATAATGCGCCCTTTTTCGGACTCGTGTTGTATTCAGGGCCGGATTGTCCCAAAATTTATCTTCGGTTTTCCGAATGCTTTCTGTCGCACAGTACTTTCGTACTATGGATGTCAAGTCGGCGAAGCGTGTAATTTCGCGGCGAATTATGGCGTTGAGGATTCCGATGTCCGTGTAGTTGTTACAGAAGAATGAAATTGCTTCTTTCTCGCGGCAGTCCTTTATCCTGTTCATAACCAGGAGGAATCTGGCCCAATAGTGGTGTACTGTTTCCCCGGCCTCTTGCCGTATTTGGGATAAATCCCTAATAGTTGGGTGGGCGGGTGGATTTAAATCCGGAACCTTGCCCGATATAAGATTCAGGGGCCAAGAAGTTTCCTAGTTCGGAAGCTTGATTTCTTGGACATTATTCAATGAATAAGGCCTGTTGCCTGACTTTAGGTTCAGGGCTTGGGCGACATCCTCCCCTCCGCGGGTGTCCGGCTTGGAGGGGTCGTGAATCCGGACACATCTGGTCCTTAGGGCGGGCGAAGATTCGCCGCATTGTTCTTCCACCACTTCAATGTGGTGGGTGACCCGGGGAGAGTCGATCTCTCTCTGATCGGGTTTAAGCCCAAACTGGCCGTAATCTGTAGCGACTCCCAGGGCAGCAATGCGATCCAAGAGCTCGTTCAGGGAAGAGAGCTCCGTCGGATCTAACTGCTCGGCGAGCTCCGAGCTGATGTGGAGATTGCTTTCGATGGCCCGAGAGGTCATCGTCTGCGCGGAGGCCGAACTGGTAGTCATCAAAAACCTGCCTAGCCGGAGAGTTTGGCTGACAGCCAAAGCTCCTTTAGCAACAATGTCGTCTTTAAAGACGGGGTGCGGCATCCTTCCTGACGGTGACGACACAGAGGAACTCTCAATGAAAGCGCCAATGTCGGTGTCAAAACCGGCGGATCTCGGGTAGGGGGTCCCAAACTTTGCGTCTAGGCGGATGGTAACAGGAGACAAGGGACACGGTGTTTTTACCCAGGTTTGGGCCCTCTCGATGGAGGTAAAACCCTACTCCTGCTTGATTAATATTGATGATATAGGTAGTACAAGAGTGGATATACCACGAGATCAGAGAGGCTAAACCCTAGAAGCTATCCTATGGTATGATTGTTGTTCGTCCTATGGACTAAAACTCTCTGGTTTATATAGACACCGGAGAGGGCTAGGGTTACACAAAGTCGGTTACAATGGGAGGAGATCTTCATATCATATCGCCAAGCTTGCCTTCCACACCAACGAAAGTCCCATCCGGACACGGGACGGAGTCTTCAATATTGTATCGTCATAGTCCGGGAGTCCGGCCGAAGGTCATAGTCCGGCCATCCGGACACCCCCTAATCCAGGACTCCCTCAGTGTGCATCTAATCCCACTAGTACGCGTCGGTGCTATATAAACGATTTTTAACCCCTTTCCGTGACGGCATTTGGAACCACCGCCATGTGAGTGTGGGTGATAGGGGGTTCCTTCCCACACGACCGAGAAACCACCGGGGATATTGTAAGTGCATCTAGTGCCCCTTAGTGGTTTTGGTGTATTCAACACTTATAGGTTAAGGGACTAATATTTTTGTGAGTGTACACAGGCTCTATAAGTCAATGAGGAATTTGATATTTACGATGAAAGTCGACACCTAAAAATGTATGTCTTCAGCTGAAGACTTTGGTTCTCCTAAAGATTTTGAAAGTGAAGAAATTGGTGTGACCTTTGTAGCGACCAGACCTCAAACAGTCTGATCTCTGTGCATCAGTGTCATCCCTGGATCAGTAATGCTGACACGCACAGTAATTTATGATTTATAACAGAGTAGCAATCACACACTTATTACATTGAATGTCTCAAAAGAGAACTTATTACAATAATATGGCATAAGGCCATCTAAAATCGATAACAGTGGAAGGCTTGGAAGATAAAGTGAGTCCATCAACTCCAACGGCATCACTGAGTGAAAGACAACAACCTATGGCACCTCACTCATCGTCTGAAAAGTCTGCAACATGAATGTTGCAGCCCGAAATGGGTCATCACATGGAATATGCTGGTAATGTAGCACATAGAGTAATGAAAAGAATAATTGCTATCACTACATGCATATATGGTTGGTGGAAAGCTCTATGGTTAACAGTTTTTCATAAAGCCAATTTTTCCCTACAATAAAGGAATATGTTTTATTTAACTATCATGGTGGTTGTTAAACATTGAGAAGGTTCCTCCAACTTAATCCCAATTAAACATTATCATTAAACCCAATCAAATTATATTTAGAGTGATGAGATCAACATGATAATCCAAGAACTAGATATTCAAGACTTCCATAACCGGGGACACGGCTAACCATGATTAGTTTATACACTCGGCAGAGATTTGCGCACTTTTCCCCACAAGACTCGAATACATCCAATGTCGAAGATTCGAGACACAGTCTTTCTGAAGCATTAACTCTCTACTTTGGATAGACAGTACCACCTACAACCCACTACATCTGCTAGTCTACCTCTTCAAGAGCTTCACACAACTTACTCAACTATGCCAGAGCCCATATTGGCTTGTGGCTGCACATGGAAGTTTCTAGCATGAATAATCTTATCATCCCTTTGAGCCTGGGTGGCGGACCATAGGATGATCACACGGGTACTCCAGGATATCCTAGGACAACACTGGATTCTCCAGGTGCCCTGACAACCACTGGGTACGCCAGGGTGCCTCAAGCAATCCACCCAGATGTTTATTTAAGTAGCCACCTTAATTCAACCATTAATGAACAATACTCACATCTGTCATGAATCACTCGAACCAAACCACGTCTACGAGCATAGCATAGGAATATAAGCAACGTAGAAGTACCTCCCAAGGTTTGATAATAAATAGGTAAATAGGTACTACCTCATCTACTTGCCAAAACCCACATGTTAAATCAGATCCTAACCATGCAATTGTTTGAGTATTGATCTAACGCAATAAAACTGGGTAGTAAAGAGGTATGATGAAAGTGTTACTTGCCTTGCTGATGATCCGTGAAACCTAGAGACTCGTAGTAGCACGCTTCGCACTCCGGGTACTCGATCACAAACAAATAAGAATACAATAAGCACTCAATTAGAAACACAGGTAAAACTCAAATAAGAGATCTAACAAGAAAGTTCAACTTAAGACTTCCAGTTTGCAAAAATAATCAAATCGAACGAAGCAATGAAACTCAAACTACGAAAGAAACAAGCTCCGTTTACTAATCTGGACTAAAGTCAAATTTTACAGTACCAAAATCTTGTCCAAGTTGGTTAAACAGAAAGAGGGCTTCGAGACAAAGATCTAGGCGCTTGAATCGCCTGATTCTGATAAACGAGCGAAAAGATTAACTAAAACAAAAATCAGGGCAGAAATCACGATCGAAAATAATCGCGGAAAATCCCTGAAAAAAGAAAAATTGATGAACAAGCTAACGAACGAACGTTCGCTGTCTGCGGCTAATGGGTCAAAACCGTCATTAAAACAAACATACGAACGGGCGTTCGCTAAATAACTAAACCGGGAAAAATAGAAAAACCTATGTAAAAAAATAACCGCGGGTTCAAAAAAAACCGAACAGTTTTACGGAGAAAACAAGCGGCTACCTCGCGGATCGGGGTCGGCAACGCTGGTGGCGTACTTCGGCGGCGGCGGCAGTGTACTCCGGCGGTCAGGGCTGGGTCGGGTGGTGGCGGCGGGGTCGGGCGACGAGGCGGCGGCAGGGGACGTCAGCGGCGGGAAGTCGGGGCGGCGCGGATCGGGCGGCGGCGGCGATCTCCGCGGCGGCGGGGAACGGTCGGCGCTAGGGTTTGGGGGGCGGGGCTGGCGGCTCAGGCCTCCTGGCTCTTAAAGGGCCGGCCGGGTCAGAGTTCCGGACGGACACGGCCCGGTTAGGTCGGTGGACTTCTTTTTTTAAATAATTCCACGCGTAGAAAAACAAAGAAAATAAATACTAAATGGACTCCAAAAATACTGAAATAAATTTTCCGCGTCCTCTAAAAATATAGCAGACAAAGTGAACATTTATTTGGGCTTCTAATGCAATTTTTAAAAACGCATATATTTCCTAATTCAAATAAAATAGCTATAAAACTTCGAATAAAATTCTTATTTGATTTTAGTATTAAATATCCAATATTTCTTTATTTTGGGGAAGTCATTTTATCCCCTCTCTTTTATTTTCGTAAAAGAAATATTAGGAGAGAAAATAATTAAAACCAAATGATATTCTTTTCAAAATTTGAGAAAACTCAAATATGGAATTGACGAAATCCCCAACTCTCTCCGTGGGTCCTTGAGTTGCGTAGGATTTCTAGGATCCACCAAAAATGTAATAAAATATGATATGCAATGATGATCTAATGTAGAACATTCCAAATTGAAAATTTGTGATGTTACAAACCTACCCCCTTAAGATGAATCTCGCCCTTGAGATTCGGGTTGGCTAGAAAATAGGTGAGGGTGATCCTTCCGTAGGTCTTCCTCTCGTTCCCAGGTGGCTTCATCCTCGGTATGGTGGCTCCACTAAACTTTTCAGAACTTGATAACTTTGCTGCGTGTGACTCGGCTGGCAAACTCGAGAATCTTGACTGGTTTCTCCTCGTAGGTCAAATCGCTATCCAACCGAATCACTTCCAGTGGCACTGTATCTCTCAGAGGAATATCGACCATCTCTGTGTGGCACTTCTTCAACTGAGAAACATGGAACACCTCGTGAACTCTTGACAATCCTTCGAGCAATTCCAACTTGTAAGCAACTTCTCCTATACGTTCGAAAACTTTGTATGGTCCCACAAAACGTGGTGCTAACTCTCCCTTAACTCCAAATCGCTTAACTCCTAGAAGTGGGGACACACGAAGATACACTCTGTCTTCGACTTCGTAAACTTTCTCTTTGCGTTTAGAATCTGCATAGCTCTTCGGCTTGGACTGGGCTACCTTGAGTCTATCGCGAATCAACTTAACCTTCTCTTCCGACTCTTTGATCAAATTTGGTCGAAACAACTGACGGTCTCCAACTTCATTCCACAACAACGGTGTCCTGCACCTCCTTCCGTATAAAGCTTCAATATGGGCCAACTAGATCCATAATCTAGCGCACAAGCTCTCAACATGTAAGAGATCTCCGCATATGGCAAATTGTTGTCCCAACTAGATCCATAATCTAGCGCACAAGCTCTCAACATGTCCTCTAGAATCTGATTGACTCTCTCGGTCTGTCCATCTGTTTGTGGATGAAAGGCTGTACTAAACTCTAGCCTGGTACCCAAAGTTTCATGCAACTAATTCCAAAACTTCGAGGTAAACTAGGTTCCTCTATCTTATACAATGGTCCTCGGAACTCCATGCAGACATACGATCTTTGTCATATATATCTTTGCCAACTTAGCACTGGTGTAAGTGGTCTTCACTTGGATGAAATGAGCTACCTTCGTCAAACGATCGACTACAACCCATATCGAGTCATAGGCTGAACGAGTCCTGGGCAATCCCATGATAAAATCCATGCCTAGATTATCCTACTTCCATTCGGGTATCGGCAATGGCTGTAACAATCCTGCTGGCTTCTGATGTTCTGCCTTAACTCTTTGACAGACATCACAAACTACTACATACTCCGCAATATCCTTCTTCATTCCAGTCCACCAGAAACTGTCCTTCAAATCCAGCTACATCTTGGTGTTTCCTGGGTGAATCGAATACGGCGAATCATGGGCCTCCTGCAAACTCAACTTCCTGATCTCGGGGTCATTAGGCACATATACACGATCCTCAAACCATAAAGTATCGTGTTCATCCTCACGAAATCCTTTAGCCTTTCCATTGCTTATCCTTTCCCATTTGGCCATCTCCTTGTCAGTCTTCTGGGCTTCTCTGATCTTATCCATCAAGGTAGACTGAATTTCCAATGCTGCTACATAGCCTCTCGGAACTATTTCCAAACATAGCTCACGAAGATCCTTTGCTAACTCCTTGGGTAACGCTCCGGTCATGAGTGTATTGACATGAGTCTTGCGACTCAACGCATTAGCTACTATGTTAGCCTTTCCGGGATCATAGTGTAACCTCATATCATAATCCTTGATGAGCTCAACCATCTCCACTGACTAAGATTTAACTCCTTCTTCGTGAAGATATACTTCAAACTCTTGTGATCTGTGTACACCTCACAATGGTTTCCGATGAGAAAATTTCTCCATGTCTTCAACGCATGCACTACGGCTGCTAACTCCAAATCATGGGTAGCATAATTCAACTCATGGGGTTTTAGTTGTCGGGAGGCATATGAAACAACTCTTCCCTCCTGCATAAGCACTGCTCCAAGTCCTCGATGAGAATCGTCGCAATACACCTGATAATCCTTGTGTTGATTTGGAAGAATCAACACTGGAGCTGTAACCAAACGTTTCTTCAACTCCTGAAAACTGGCCTCACATTCCTCAGTCCATTTAAACTTGGTGTCCTTCTTTAACAACTCCGTCATGGGCTTTGCAATCTTCAAGAAATTCTTAATGAACCTCCAGTAGTATCCTGCGAGTCCAAGAAAACTCCGGATCTCCCCAACTGACGTGGGTGCTTCCCAATTTGTCACAGTGACAACCTTGGTGGGGTCTACTGCTATTCCTTCTCTGGATATAACATGTCTCAGGAATCCAACTTCCGTCAACCAAAACTCACACTTGCTGAACTTGGCATACAACTGATGTTCTCTGAGTTTCCCAACTACCAAACGCAAATGCTCCATATGCTCCTCTTCATTCTTCGAGTAGACCAATATATCATCAATGAACACCACGACGAACTTATCCAAAAACTCCATAAACACCTTGTTAATCATGTTCATGAAATAGGCAGGTGTGTTAGTCAGACCAAATGACATAACATTATACTCATATAGCCCATACCTTGTGGTAAAAGATGTCTTAGGTATATCCTCCTCTCGAATCTTCAGCTGGTGGTATCCTGATCGTAGATCAATATTGGAAAATACATTAGCTCCTTGCAACTGGTCAAACAAATCATTGATCATCGGCAGTGGGTACTTGTTCTTAATCGTCCCTTCATTCAATCCACGATGATCAACAACCATCCTCAACGATCCATCCTTCTTCTCCACTAGAAGCACTGGTGATCCCCAAGGTGACGAACTTGGGCGAATATAGCCTTTATCGAGTAACTCCTTAATCTGCTTCTTAATTTCCTCCAAATCCTTTGCGGGCATCCTGTACAGTCTCTTAGATATTGGCCCTCTTCCTGACAAAAGCTCAATAAAAAATTCAATGGCTCTATCCGGTGGCATGCCTGGCAACTCCTCTAGAAATACATCAGGGAAATCCTTCACCACTGGTACTTCCTCCTGTATAACTCCTGATAAGGAATTCACTTGAGTCCTCTTCGGCACATGCCGAGATACATACTTAATCCTTCTTCCTTCTCAGGTGGTGAGCAAAATCGACTTACTAGCGCAGTCAATGTTCCCTCCATACTTTGATAACCAATCCATGCCTAATATCACATCTAGTCCTTGTGACTCCAATACTATCAGGTCTGAGGGAAACACGTAGTTACCAATCCTTATTGGTAACCGATCACACCATAGACTAGCCATATACTCTTCTCCTGGCGAGGTTACTAACATGGCTGACCTAAGGGCTTGGGTTGGCAGTTTAAACTTATCCACAAATCTCCTTGATATGTATCAATGTGATGCACCAGTATCAAAAAGAACGATTGCAGTAAATGACTTAACCAAAAATTTACCTATTGCTGCATCGGGTTGCGCTTCAACCTCCTCCACGCTAACTTGGTTCACTTGTCCTTTCTTGAAAGGGTTGGGCTTCTTCCTAGAGCTTCCATTGCCATTTCCATTCTTTGCTTCAGAACAATCCGTGGCGTAATGTCCATTCTTCCCGCACTTGAAACAACTAATGTGACTTAGATCCTTCTCGGCGGGCGTTGCTGGGTTGGAACGGTTCTGGCCATTGCTGCCTCCATTACTATTCCCATTCTTGGGGCCTGATACGTTTTCGTGGTATCTATAATTTTTGATTGTTCCATGCCAATATTCTACAACTTTTATATACTTTTGGCAACTTTTTATACTATTTTTTGGGACTAACACATTGATCCAATGCCCAGCCAGTTCCTGTCTGTTGCATGTTTTTTGTTTCACAGAAACCCAATATCAAACGGAGTCCAAACGGTATTAAAAACGAACGGAGATTTTTTGGAATATTTATGATTTTTGGGAAGTGAAATCAACGCGAAACGGTGTCCGGGGTGGCCACGACACAGGGGGCATGCCCTCCCCCCTGGGCGCGGCCTTGGCTCTCGTGGGCCACCTGTAAGGCGGTTGACGCTCTTCTTTTGGCGCAAGAAAGCTAATTTTATGAGAAAGATCTGGGCGAAAGATTCACACCAATCGGAGTTACGGATCTCCGGATATTTAAGAAATGGTGAAGGGGTAGAATCTGAGAACGCAGAAACAGAGAGATAGATCCAATCTCGGAGGCGCTCTCGCCCCTCCCACGCCATGGGAGCCAAGGACCAGAGGGGAAATCCTTCTCCCATCTAGGGAGAAGGTCAGGGAAGAAGAATAAGAAGGGGGCTCTCTCCCCCTTGCTTCCAGTGGCGCCGGAACGCCGCCCGGGGATATCATCATCAGCGCGATCTTCACCAACACCTCCATCATCCTCACCAACATCTCCATCACCTTCCCCCATCTATATCCAGCGGTCCACTCTCCCACAACCCTCTGTACCCTCTACTTGAACATGGTTCTTTATGCTTCATATTATTTTCCAATGATGTGTTGCCATCCTATGATGTCTGAGTAGATTTTTGTTGTCCTATCGGTGACTGATGAATTGCTATGATTGGTTTGAGTTGCATGTTTTATTATTTGTGCTGTCCTATGGTGCCCTCCGTGTCACGCAAGTGTGAGGGATTCCCGCTGTTGGGTTTGCAATATGTTTATGATTTGCTTATGGTGGGTTGCGTGAGTGACTGAAACACAAACCCGAGTAAGTAGGTTGTTTGCGTATGGGTTAAAAGGGGATTTGATGCTTTAATGCTATGGTTGGGTTTTACCTTAATGAATCTTTAGTAGTTGCGGATGCGTGCTAGAGTTCCAATCATAAGTGCATAGAATTCCAAGTAAGGGATGATATGTTAGCTTATGCCTCTCCCTCAAATAGAATTGCAATAGTGATTACCGGTCTAGTAACGTAGTCAATTGCTTAGGGACAATTTCACAACTCCTACCACCACTTTTCCACACTCGCTATATTTACTTTATTGCATCTTTATCTAAACAGCCCCTACTTTTAATTTACGTGTTCTTTATTATCTTGCAAACCTATCCTATCACACCTACAAAGTACTTCTAGTTTCATACTTGTTCTAGGTAAAGCGAACGTCAAGCATGCGTAGAGTCATATCAGTGGCCGATAGGACTTGAGAGATTAGTTTTTCTACCTTTAGCTCATCTTTGGGTTCACACTCTTACTTATCGAAAGAGGCTACACCTATCCCGTATACTTGCGGGTTATCAAGACCTTTTTCTGGCGCCGTTGCCGGGGAGTCATAGCGTGGGGTGAATATTCTCGTGTGTGCTTGTTTGCTTTATCACTAAGTAATTTTTATTTGCTGTTCTTAGTTGTTTTCTATCTTTAGTTATGGGTAGGAAATGCAAAATACCAAAAAAAATAGTTGTACCTACTACTGCAATGGTTGAAGAACCACTCAAAATCTATCTCACTACTGAAGCTTTTTACTTGGATCATCTTCGATCCCTATGTGCTCGTGTTGAAACCCCAACTAGCTTAGTTGAGGGAAAATCTTTAGATGAGCATGCTTGTTATGTGCGACACCGTATATCTGAAAAAGGAAATTATTATAGGATCAAATTCAATGTTTGCAATGCTATGCTTGGAATTTATGTGAAATATATGATGTTACTTGTTGTTCTGAAAACCCTAAGAAACACCTTCCCTACCAATGTGAGTTTATTGATAATGGAATCGTATCTTCGTATGCCAAGGGTGTTTATAATTACTATCATGATCAACAAATTGAAGAATTTCTTGCTTTTAAGGGTGCTTTTGAAATTGATTCTTTGATTGAAAAGTATGATGCTACTCTTTACAAATCTGAAAATTCTTCCATACTTGAATATTGTTATGATAATTATGCTTCTAATGCCTATGTTAAATCATATATTGAGTAATTCTTCGCTATCCAAGAAGAGACTAATATTTTGCAGGAAGCTATGGAAGAACAAATTGATGAAACTGTGAGCTCATTGGATGACGAAGATGATGAGGAGAGCGAAGAACAAAAGGAGGAAGAGTGGATTAGCTACCTGTGCCCACCTTCTAATGAGAGTAAGTCTTCCACTCATACATTGTTTAATTTCCCTTCGTGCTTACCGAAGGATGATTGCCATGATTATTGCTATGATGATTGCTATGATACCATTGATTCTCTTGAAATACCCCTTTTTGATGATGCTTGCTATGCTTGTGGCCAAGATGCCAATATGAATTATACTTATGGAGATGAACTTGCTATTGTTCCTTATGTTAAACATGAAATTGTTGCTATTGCACCCACGCATGATAGTCCTATTATCTTTTTGAATTCTCCCTACTACAGTTTATCGGAGAAGTTTGTGCTTATTAAGGATTATATTGATGGGTTGCCTTTTACCATTGCACATAATAATTTTGGTAGATATAATGTGTTGGGGAACGTAGTAATTTCAAAAAATTTCCTACTCACACGCAAGGATCATGGTGATGCATAGCAATGAGAGGGGAGAGTGTTGTCCACGTACCCTCGTAGATGGAAAGCGGAAGCGTTAGAACAACCCGGTTGATGTAGTCGTACGTCTTCACGATCCGACCGATCCAAGTACCGAACATACGGCACCTCCGAGTTCAGCACACGTTCAACTCGATGACGATCCCCAGACTCCGATCCAGCAGGGTATCGGGGAAGAGTTCTGTTAGCACGACGGCGTGGTGACGGTGATGATGTTCTACCGACGCAGGGCTTCGCCTAAGCACTGCTACGATATGACCGAGGTGGAATATGGTGGTGGGGGGCACCCCACACGGCTAAGGAACGATCACGAAGATCAACATGTGTGTCATGGGGAGCCCCCCTGCCCACGTATATAAAGGAGGGAGGGGGAGGTGCGGCCGGCCCCTAGGGGTGCGCCTGGAGGAGTCCTACTCCCACCGGCAGTAGGACTCCCCCCTCTTGCCTTGTTGGAGAAGGAAGGGGGAAGGGAGAATGAGGAAAGGGGGGCGCCGCCCCCCCCTTCCTTGTCCCATTAGGACTAGGGGGGAGGGGGCGCGGCCTGCCCTGGCCGGCCCTCCTCTT